>NW_026652300.1:4539841-4652938 GCF_009828535.3 Hylobates moloch | reverse complement strand
TCTCTTCTATTCTCTTCTCTTTTTTCTTTTCTTTTTTCTTTTCAGAGAGGGTTCTGTCACCCAGGCTGGAGTGCAGAGGTGAGATCTTCACTCACTACAGCCTCAGACTCCTGGGCTCAAGCAATCTTTCTTCTTGAGTCTCCCCACTAACTGGGATTACAGATGCATATGATTACAGCTGGGTTTTTATTGTCCTTGTTTTGAGACAAAGTCCTCTTACATTTTAAAGCTGTACTTTCAATGAAATCAACCAGCGATATGACCTCTAGTTTCCTATGCATGGTGCGTTTCTTTTTCTTATGAGCATACCAAAATTAAAAAAGCAAAATTCAAAACTTCCCTTGAACTTATCTATACTTCCTACATACCTCTCTCCGACATCATTTTATGTCCAAAAATAATATATTATTTTCCTTCATCCTTTTCATATTTTACCTGTAATAAATTTTGTATTACCTACCACTTAGGAAGGAAGCCTCAGATAGGCATGCATACAACTCCTTAAACACACCGCTTATTCTCACTTCCCAAGGGTAAGGAGGGCATTGTGCCTGTGAGCAGCTCAAACTAATAGAAGAATCATGGAAAAGAGGGTACCAGATGCTCAAGGTGGGCCAGCCTATAAAGTCTCAGGATGAAAGTTAATGGCCAAACTTGTTCTTCAAGTCACGCATTTGGATCTCCTCCAAGTGCACCTTCCATTGTTTCCTGCCCTAAAGCTTTTCAATTCCTGCTGTGAAATTTGACTAAGTCTTTTTTTTTCTGTTTTAAACCCAGGAGTTGAATTCTTTCACCGGAAAAGGCAAGAATTGATGTTGCTGAAGACCCGGATGGATTTTCTTCCAGTAACTCAGATACCTTCCACCAGTAACAGGTCTAGTAGCTGGTAGACAGTGTGGCTACATGTCCAGAAAGTGGTTGCCCAGGACACAGGCAGTTCTGGACTGTGGAGGGTCTTGAACTCCAAGATACGGGGACACCATGGAAAGGGAGCTCAGTCTGCTGATGGAATACAGGGGATGGGATTTTTTTTTTTTTTTGAGGCAGAATTCCCATAATATAAAATTAACTTTTTTTAAGATATAATTCAGTGATATTTAGAACATGCACATCCTGTCTCTTAATTCCAAATTATTTTCATCATCCCAAGTGGAAATGCCCTACCTATTAAGGAGCTACTACCCAATCTGTCCTCTTTCTGACCCCTGGCAATTAGTAATCTGCTTTCTATCTCTATACATTTCCTTATTCTGGACATTTATATAAATGAAAACTTACAGTATGTGACTTTTGTGTTTAGCTTCTCTTTTTTTTTTCGAGACGGAGTCTTGCTCTGTCACCCAGGCTGGAGTCCAGTGGCGCAATCTCAGCTCACTGCAAGCTCCGCCTTCTGGGTTCACACCATTCTCCTGCCTCAGCCTCCTGAGTAGTTGGGACTACAGGCACCTACCACCGTGCCCAGCTAATTTTTTTTTTTATTTTTAGTAGAGACAGGGTTTCACCCTATTAGCCAGGATGGTCTTGATCTCCTGACCTCGTGATCCGCCCGCCTCGGCCTCCCAAAGTGCTGGGATTACAGACATGAGCCACCGCGCCTGGCCTGTGTTTAGCTTCTTTAAACACAATGTTTTTGCAGTTTCTCCCAATTGTAGCATTAGTGTCTCAATCCTCTTTACAGCTAAATATTATGCCATTGAATTGATATACTACATTTTGTTTTCTGATTATTTGTTTGTGGACATCTGGTTTGTTTCCAGTTGAATATCTGCTTTACAATTTTTTGTGTGTATATGTGGGAATGGGTTTGCTGGTTTCTATGATAATTCTAAGTTTAGCTTTTTGTAGAACCACCAATCTAATTTCCATAGCAGCTGAACTATTTCCATTTACGTTTCTCCATTTCCATGTCAACGTTTGTTAGTTTATATTTTTTAAGTAATAGTAAAAATTGTAAGAGGTGTGAAGTGGTGTCTTATTGTGGCTTTGACTTGCATTTCCCTGAGGGGAGTGATGTTGAGCTACTTTTCATGTGTTATTTGTGTATCTTTGGAGAAAATATTTTCAAGTCCTCTCTTCATTTTTTTTTTTTTAAATTGGGTTGTTTGTCTTTTTGTTCTTGAGTTGTAATAATTCTTTCTATATCCTGGATACTAAACCCTTACCCTTATATATGACTTGTGAATATTTTGTCCTATGCTGTTGGTTTTCTATTTAGTATACTGATAGTGTCCTTTGATGCACAAAATATTTTAGTTTTAATGAAGTTCAATTTATCTATTTTTTTCTTTTGTTTCCTGTGCATTCTCTGTCATACCCTAGAAACCATTGACAATTTCAATGCCAATAAGCACATAAATATATGTTTATCATCACTAGCCATTTGATAAATAAATATCTAAACCACAATGAGATTACCACTTTGTACCCATTAGAATGTCTTTTTTTAGAAAAAGGAGATTTGGAGAGTATGTGAAGAAATTGGAACCCTTGTGCATTGCTGGTGAGAATGTGAAATGGTGATGATGGTTGCATAACAATGTAGCATACTTAATGCCACTGACCTGTTCACCTACAAATGTTTAGATTGGTAAATTTTATGTTATGTATGCTTTACCACATACAACAGAGTCTTCCGCAGAACTGGTCCTGAAATAGTTCCATGTGTGATGAAAGAAGATCCATCTTTCCTAGAGTGAGTAAGAGCCTTTTTATTTACACTGGTACTATATGCTCCTGGCTCTTCCACACACCTAGCACGACCTCACCAACCAGACGGAGTCTAATTCCAACTGGCCCATTAGTGTCTCTGTTCAATATCCTATTCCCCTATTCAACTCACGCCTTGCCCCATACAAACCTCTGTACATCACAGGTCTGTTTACCATCTCTATAGGCTTTCCTATAATATCATAGAAATGTGATCATACAATATGTCATCTCTTCAGACTGGCTTTTTCTGTTGCTATTGTTTTTTCATTATTCTATAATTGCTTCCAAAAGGAGCATGCATGTGTTGTGCCACAGAAAACGAATTTTAAAAAGTGTACTCTAAGCTGTACTTAATAAAAACTAAAAAAAAAAAAAAAAATGCTAGTATATATTGTCATATTTATCCTGTAATTTTTTTAATTCATGATTTTTACAATGAGATAGTAAGCTATAGCTAATGAGAAAATCTGCTGAATTAGTGTGATACTTCACTATGTAGAGCTCTCTTTCAGCCAAGTGATTCCTATACAGATGCCTGTGGGGGTCTCTCCCACAGACCCTCTCCCAACAATTGATGAATAAAGTACACCGACACACAGATATTCTGCTTTGCCAGTCCAGCTGAGTGTCCAAGCCACTGACACACTCCAGGCAGAGTGCCGTGAACAGTTGCCACCATGGCTCTGACCAGCTAGACAGAGTCACATTTATTCAGTAAAGACTAATTGACAAAGGCTTGAGTCAACACCACTAAAGGGTAATTGACATTATGGACTTCCCAAATAGAAAACAATTAAGCACCTGAGGTAAATCAAAGATTAGTGCTAGGGCCACATGAGTAAACAAGTTAATTAGATAAACTGCCAAAATTCCTTTCCTTTTTTTTTCTTTTTGAGACAGTCTCACCCTGTCACCCAGGCTGGAGTGCAGTGGCACAATCTCTGTTCACTGCAAGCTCCACCTTCCAGGTTCATGCCATTCTCCTGCCTCAGCCTCCCGAGTAGCTGGGACTACAGGCATCTGCGACCACGCCTGGCTAATTTTTTGTATTTTTAGTAGAGACAGGGTTTCACTGTCTTAGCCAGGATGATCTCGATCTCCTGACCTCATGATCTGCCCACCTTGGCCTCCCAAAGTGTTGGAATTACAGGCGTGAGCCACCGCCCTTCGCCAATTCCTTTGTTTCTATTCTAATATATTTAACTAAGGGGACAAGGCTGCCTTCAGCCAAGTTTATTACTGGAGCTTGTGCAAACCCCTAAGGCCTTCCAAGAAGGGTTGTGTCTTATTTTCCTACCATCCTGACTGAACCCCCATGGATGTCAAAGCAGCAACAGGAATTTCTAGAGTACAAACTAGTTTCTATGGGAATTGAAAAAATGATTGATTTTGATTTCAGTACATATTTTGCAATGCCAAATACTTGACACAGATTAGAGTTCTGGAGGCTTTACTTCTTAAATCTGCTTCTTCAAAAGTGATCCAAAATGTGAAATCGCATGTTTTTGGTCTATTAGTTTTTCTTCACCTTTCACAAAACATTTCACTGTGTCAGATTCACATTTGAAGAGAGAGACTTATTTATTAAAAGATTCCTCACTATTCTATTCCTTTTTGCCTTTAGACATTACAAGTTAAACTTCTGATAATGTCAACAGTGCACACTTTGAATAAAAATAAAAGCCAATGGGAATCCAGCCAGATGGGTGAATAGGAATAGCTCCCAGCAAGACCAAAACAAAAGACGGGTGATTTCTGCATTTCCACCTGAGGTACATCTCACTGGGACTGGTTAGACAGTAAGTGCAGCCCATGAAAGGCAAGCAGAAACAGGGTGGGGTGTTGCCTCACACAGGAAGTGCAAGGGGCCAAGAATCCCATCCTGTAGCCCAGGAGAGCCAGCTGGGGCTATGCTATGCAGCCCAGACTCCACACTTTTCCCTGTGGTTTTTCGACTTGCAGACCAGGAAACTCACAGTGTGCTTACAGAACCACAACCCTGGATTTCAAGCACAAAACTGGGTGACTGCTTGGGCAGATGCTGAGCTTGCCTCAGGAGATATTTTTTGCACCCCAGTGGCACCTGGAACCCCAGTGAGAGAGAACCATTCACTTCCCTGGAAAGGTGGCTGAAGCCAGGGAGACAAGTGGTCTCACTCAGCATGTCCCACTCCCATGGAGCACAGCAAGCCAAGAACAACTAGCTTGAAATTCTCCCTACCAGCACAGATGTCTGAAGTCAACCTAGGATGATCAAGCTTGGTGGGGAGAGTGGTGACCACCATTATTGAGACTTGAATAGGGGGATTTTCCCTCACAGTGTTAAGAAAGCTGCTGGGAAGTTTGGCCTGCGTGGAACTCATTGAAGCATGGCAAAGTGGCTCCAGACTGGCTCTCTAGATTCCTCCTTAATGGGTAGGGCATCTGTGAAAGAAAGGCAGCAGTGCCAGTCAGAGGCTTATAGGGAAAACTCCCATATCCCTGGGAGGGACCACCTGGGGGATTAAAAAAAATCCATGAATCCAGGAGATTTTTTGGGAAGATTAACAAAATAGATCAACTGCTACAGAGACAAATAAAGAAGAAAAGAGAAAAGAATCAAGTAGATATAATAAGCAAGGATAAAGGAGATGTCACCACTTATCCCACAAAAATACAAATTACTATCAAAGAATACTATAAAAACCTCTATGCAAATAAGCTAGAAAATCTAAAATAAATAAATTTGTGGATGCACACACCTTTCCAAGATTAAACCAGGAAAAAAATTGAATCCCTGAAGAGACCAACTTTTGAGGCACTAGTTAACATCCTACCAACCAAAAAGAAAAAAAAATGCCCAGACCATGTCGACTCACAGCCGCATTCTACCAGATGTACAAAGAAAATCTGGTACCATTCCTTCTGAAAATATTCAAAATAATAAAAAAGAGGGACTCCTCCCAAACTCATTTTTTGAGGCCAGCACCACCTTGATACCAAAACCTCTCAGAGATTAAACAAAGAAAGACAATTTTAGGCCAATATCTCTGATGAACATTGATGCGAATATCCACAATTAAATACTGGTAAACTGAATCCAGCAACACATCAAAAACGTTATTCACCATGATCAAGTCAGCTCCATCCTTAGGTTACAAGGCTGGTTCAACACAAGCAAATCAATATACATAATCCATCACTTAAACAGAACCAATGACAAAAGCCAAATAATTATATCTATAGATGCAGAAAATGCCTTGATAAAATTTAACATCCCTTCATACTAAAGATACTCAATTAACTAAGTATTGATGGAACATATCAGAAAGTAATAAGAGCTATTTATGACAAATCCATAGGCTATAGTATACTGAATGGGCAAAAGCTGGAAGCACTCCCTTTGAAAACACAGGACACAAGGCACAAGACAAGGATGGCCTCTGTTGCCACTCCTATTCAACATAGTATTGAGAGTTCTGGCCATGACAATCAAGCAAGGGAAAGAATTAAAGGGAATTCAAATAGGAATAGAGGAAACCAAATTGTCCCTGTTTGCAGATGATATAATTGTATATTTAGAATATCCAGTTGTCTCAGCTCAAAAACTCCTTAAGCTGATAAGCAACTCCAGCAATCTCCAGGCTATGAAATCAATGTGCAAAAATCATAAGCATTCCTATACCCCAATAATAAACAGGGAGCCAAATCATGAGTGAACTCAAATTCACAATTCCTCCAAAGAAAATAAAATAACTAGGAATAGAGCTTACAAGGTGTGAAGGAATTCTTCATGGAGAACTATAAACCACTGCTTAAGGAAATAAGAGAGGACACAAAAATACGGAAAAATATTCCATGCTCATGGATAAGAAGAACCAATATTGTGAAAATGACCATACTGCTTACAGTAATTTACTCATCTAAAACCACCTGATCTTTGACAAACCTAACAAAAACAAGCAATGGGGCAAGGATTCTCTGGTACTGGGAAAACTGGCTAGCCTTATGCAGAAACCTAAAAATGGACCCCTTTCTTACACCGTATACAAAAATTAACTCAAGATGGATTAAAGACTTCAATGTCAAACCTAAAATTATGAAACCTCTAGAAGAAAACCTAGACAATACGATTCAAGGCATAGGCATGGACAAAGACTTCATGACAAAAACACCCAAAACAATTGCAGAAAAAAAGCCAAAATTGACAAATAGGATCTAATTAAACTAAAAGGCTTCTCTACTTCAAAACAAAGTATCATCACAGTGAACAGGCAACCTACAGAAAATGGAAAAATTTTTTTCAACCTATCCATCTGACAAAAGTCTAATACTGAAAATCTACAAGGCACTTATATTTACAAGAAAAAAAAACAATCAAAAAGTGGGCAAATGATATGAATAGACACTTTCAAAAGAAGGCATTTATGCAGCCAACAAACATGAAGGAAAAGCTCAGCATCACTGGTCATTAGAGAAATGCACATCAAAACCACAGTGAGATACTGTTTCACACCAGTTAGAATGGCAATCATTAAAAGTCAAGATACAACAGATGCTGGTAAAGATGTGGAGAAATAGGGATACTCTACACTGTTGGTGGGGCTGTAAATTAGTTCAACCATTGTGGAACACACTGTGGTGATTCCTCAAGGATATATAACCAGAAATACCATTTGACCCAGTAACCTCATTATGGGTTATATACTCAGAGGATTATAAATCATCTCACTATGAAGACACATGCACATGTATGTTTATTACAGCACTATTCACAAAAGAAAAGAGTTGGAACCAACCCAAATGCCCATCGATGATAGACTGGATAAAGAAAATGTGACACATACACACCATGGAATACTATGCAGCCATTAAAAATAATGAGTTCATGTTCTTTGCAGGGACGTGGATGAAGCTATAAACCAGTATCCTCAGCAAGCTGACACAGGTATAGAAATCCAAACACCACCTGTTCTCACTCATAAGTAGGACTTGGAATATGACAACACATGGACACAAGGAGAGGAACATCACACGCTGGGGACTGTCAGAAAATAGGGGGGAAGTGGACGGAGCTCATTAGGACAAATACCTAACGCATGCAGGGCTCAAAACTCAGATGATGGGTTTATGGGTGCAGCAAACCATCATGGTACTTGGATACCTATGTAACAAATCTGCACATTCTACATATGTATCCTAGAACATAAAATATAATTTAAAAAAAGACATAAAATGACAGCTTAAATACTATCCATGAATTTATGATGACTCCCTATTTGGCGCTTACTTAATTTTTCCTGTGTTCCGTGTCTTCAGAAAAGAAAATAACAATGCATTATACCAAACATTTTAAAAGAACATACAAAGTAGTTATCGGAGCCAATTATTTTATTTCTTTATGAAGACAATTGTGGGTTGAAAACCAGCTTTCCTAATATTTGTCAGTGCTTCAAAGTGCTTAGGATAAAAATAAAATTTCCAATGTAAGGACACTTGGAAGCTTCCAGAACTTTAAGAAAAGCCAAGAAATAAAGTATTCAGCTTCCAGCTCCTTCTGAGAGAGTATGCCCAGTGCCTTGGGGAAACTTGGTCCCTGGAGGAAGGGCTTAGTTGGGGTAAGTCAGGGCTGTTGGCAGCCACTGCTGCTCTCCATGGGATGGCTTGGAGTGTCAGCCTTCAGCAGAAGCAGCAGGGTGTCAGCAAGCAGTGTTTGATGTGCCTGTTTTCCATCTCTTTATCTTCCTTGGTGAGGTATCTACTCAGGTTTTTACATTGGAATTGGATTGCTTATCTCTCTGAGTTTTAGAGTTTCTGTGCATATTGTACATACAAGTTACTTTTCAGATGAGTTTGCTAAATTTTTCAGTCTGTGTCTTGTTTTTTTGGTTCTCTTAACTGGATTTCTTTCTTTTTTTTTTTTTTAGAATAGGAGTCTTTCTCTGTCACCCAGGCTGGAGTACAATGACCTGATCTAGGCTTACTGCAATCCCCACCTCCCAAGTTCAAGGGATACTTCTGGCTCAGACTCCTGTGCAGGCAGGATCACAGATGCACACCACCACTCCCAGTTATTGTTGTTGTTGTTATTATTATTATTATTATTATTATTATTTGTATTTTAGTAGAGATGGTGTTTCAGCATGTTTACCATGCTGATGTGGAACTCCTGACCTCATGTGATCTGGCTTCTTTGACCTCCAAAAATGCTGAGATTACAGTCCTGAACCACCATGCCCAACTGTAACAGGATGTTTTACAGAGTAGACATTTTCAACTTTCAATAAAGTCCATATTATCCATTTTTTTCCTTCATGGACTTGCTAATAACTCATTGCCAAACCCAAGCCCATGCAGGTATTTTCCCACTACAATTTTGTATTGGAAAATTTTAGTTTTTGGGGGTTTTTGACTAATTTTTTTAACTGTGAAGTTTGTTTGTGTGTTCATTTGTTTCCATATAGTTTCCAGTTGTTCTATTGCCACTTGTGGATCAGACTTATCATTTCCAAAGAATATTCTTTGCGTTTTTAACAAAATCAGTTGACTTGGGTCTGTTTGGGGGCTGTTTATTCTGTTCTGTTCCACTTATCTATTAAATCGTCAATGCCACACTCTTATTTATTACACTAGCCTTAGTGAAAGTATTCATATCCAGATGCGTAAATCTTTTAGCTTTGTTCTTCTTCCATCTTATTTCTCTCCTGTATTTTGTTGATATCTTTGCCTGGAATTTGATGGGGATTTGGCTAAAATAATAATGAGTGTAATTCTCCAGAACAAGGAACTTCTCTGCCTTTATTTATTGAGAAATGGTATCGCTGGGTTACCCAGGTTGGAGTGCAGTGGCATGATCTCATTTCATTGAGATTCTCCCACTTCCATGCCCCAGGTAGTTGGGACCACAGGCGAGCACCACCAACATCAGCTTATTTTTTGTGTTTTTGGTAGAGATGAGGTTTCATCATGTTCCCCAGTCTGTTATCCAACTCATGGGCTCAAGTGATCTGCCTGCCACAGCATCCCAAACTGTCGTATTTACTGTCTGCATTTACTGATATTTATTTTGATATCTCTAAATATCAACTCATTGTTTCTGAATGAATTTTGCGTATTTTGTTTACATTAATACTTAATTGATTCAATTTGGGGCATACTTTGTAAATGGTGTTTTAGTATTTCAAATTCCAATTATTCCTATTCATTATTGCTGATATAGAGAAAAATATATTGACCAGCTTCTTTGCTTCTTAGCCCCATTCAAGGTATGGAAGGTAGGCTCTATTTCACTTCCACTTCCTGAGATTACCACCTGGATTGATCTGCCCTGAATTTCAGAGATTTTTCAGTGCTACCATGAGGACCCCCTCATGCATGGAGCCGATGCAGGTATCCCACAAACTGACTCTCTGAGGAGCAAGGTAGCCTCCCAGTGCTATGGACAGAGCTTCCTTCTCCTCAGGACACACCCGGGAAAGGCCGTGGTTTCAGGGTAGCTGGGGACACCTGTGGCCACCTTCATGGTGAAGACTAAGCCTCATTCTTCTCAAGACCCACCCAGAAGTGGCCACAGCTTTGGGACACTTGGAGACACCTGGGGCCCTGTCCAGGATGAGGACGTAGCCTCCTTCTCTTCTGGACCTGCCCAGGAGGGGCTGTTGCTATGGGACACCTGGTATTGTGTCTGCCATGAGAATGAAGACTTCTCCTCAGGACCTATCCAGGAGAGGCTGTGGCACTGAGACTTCTGGTGGCATTGAGACATTAGCTGAGATATACTAACTGTATATCAAACTTTGATATTATACCATAAAATTAATTGAAGAAAATTGCTCCACTGTTCTCTCATTCTTCATGATTGTAAACGAAATCAGATCCTATTAAAGGCAGTTAGTTTTCAGCTGTAAGCCTGTATGGCTCAGATGTAACTTCCAGTGAAAGCCTTGGCAATATAAACACATTTCCCAAGTACGTCCTGTTGCAAGGTGAACTGATGTTTATTGAACTTTTAAAAATGACTACATTGCCATGAAAATAGGAATATTGTATAAGAGAATCAAAATTCTGGAGGAATAGGCAGGGAGAAAAAAATAAATATGTTGATGAAAAGAGTCAAACGCTGTAAAATATTGAAAGAGATTTATTCCAAGCCAAATATGAATGACAAATGACCCATGACACAACCCTTCTCAGGAGATCCTGAGAACATGTGCCCAAGGTGGTCTGGGCACAGCCTACATTTATGCATTTTAGGGAGACATGAGGCATCAATCAGACACATGTACATTGGTTTGGTCCAGAAAGGAGGGACAATGTGAAAATAGTGATGGTTCAGGGCTGGGCTTTCAAGTTATAGGTAGCTTTGTATATGTTCTTATTGGTAGTTGGCTGAGGTACTTTCTAAAATTATGGAATCAATAGATAGGAATCACTGGGTTACAATAAATAATAAGGCATGTAGAGACCAAAGTTTTATCATGATGATGAAGCCTCCATGTAGCAGGTTTCAGAAGGAATAAAAGGTAAATATTTCTTCTCAGACTTAAGGTGTGAGTTGCTGTTAATAATGGTCAACTTTTTCTAAATTTCAAAAGGGATGGTGTATAATGACGTATATCTGTCCCGCTTTCCTGTCAGGACCTGACCAATTTTGGAATGCCCTTGGTCAAAAGGAGGGGTCCATTCAGATGGCTGTGGTGGGTGGGGTTGGGGGAGAGCTTAAAATTTTATTTTTGGTTTACAAATATTTCACTTGTGTTTACAAAAGTATAACTTATTAAATTGTTATGAATTATAGTTCACCTAAGAGGAAAAAATGAATTTCTTAAATCTAGAAAAACAGAACGTTAAAAAAGCAGAAATATGGCAAACAAAAAAAAGGCATAAAATATTCATTCTTCATCGGTTCATTCAGTACCATGTAATCAATTCCAGTCTTGCTTGATTTTGGATTAGCAGTTCCATGAGCCCATCATTTTCTCAGCTAGAGTTCTGGATATCATTACTTAGTTCCCTGGTATAATCATAAAGTTATTTAAACATTGACATCATATGCTTATGCCCAGATAACAACCCATCATAGTTTTGTCCATGGGTCTCAGAAGCAGTCCTTTGCTGGAGACAAACATTCTGACTTGTAGCCAATGCATATGCAGAAGCTTTCAGGAAAGCATGAGATTAAAATAATAATACCTGTAAATTACAAAAGGTGTAAAATGGCCATGGTTAACAATCTAATGAGAGCTCATTATATCCCAATTCTAAAGGAAATTTGTTTTCTTCTGTGGCACACAATATTGAAAATAATTACTAGAATTATGACACATAATTTTATACTAGGGCATATAATAGATAGGGAGGTCATTCACAAATTTAAAGAAATTTCATACAGTTTCCCAAAAGATAAAATTATACCCATACAAATATAACCTAGGGAAAATGAAGCATCTTTTCCTATTTGCATATTTTGTATACTGCTCATTTTAAACTGTCTGTCATAAACTAGCATCCATCATTGATTAAATAATTTCTGAATACACCATTTCATAATTTTTAGAGGTATATGTTTCCTCATATGTCTAATGTACAATGTCTCATTACAGTAAAAACAATGTTTTTAAACAGACAAAAGTATCATTAGTCTTTGTAAAAATAAGAAATTACCAGTATATAAAGCTCACTAGGTATTAGTAATTCATGTTTTAGCATTTTATTTTATTTATAAATAATCTAGATATTTAATAAACATCTTTTATTTAGCATGTTTTTAAGGTTGTGAATTACCAGAAAGATTTTATAAATTAGTATTAGGCAGATTTTCTATATAATATAATTATTATTACAATAATGTTGGTCATAATAATTATAACTTAATTAGAATACAATATAAACTTTAAGATTGTAAATATTTAGAAAACATAATATCAATTTGTTTTGGTAACCAAATAGAATAAAAAATGTATGTCTGTTTTATATTTAACAGGACAACTCTGAAGACATGGTTTATTGCAAGATCTGGTGAGCAGCCCACAATGCAATGGGGCTTTCTCTTTGTTCCCAGGTGGATCAGAAGGTTGAGAAATAATAGACACACACAAGATAGTGAAAGCTGGGTACAGGGGCGTCACTGCCTTCTGGTCCCACAGTTCCAACAATGCACTGGATATACCAGCATTTATTATTAAGTTCAGTGAGGGCGGGGGTAGGTTAGTGAGGGATTTAGGGTCATTTGATTATTAGGTGAGATGGTCACATGGGGATAAAGTAATTCTTTAACATAACATTTGTATGTGGAAGTACAGTACATTTGTATGTAGAAGTACACTATACAGCGATAAGAATTTACAATATATTGTGTGCATCAGTAATTTCTAACAGAGCCTTAAAACAGAAATACAAGTTTTCCATAACCTATGATTAGCAAGATATTAATCGGTAGTAACAGTTGCAGCAAAAGCTGGTTACACACAATCCATAGAAATAGGACATGAAGCTAGACAACTGGTTAGACCAGAAATTCTCAGAAGGGAGTATGCCTTAACCCTAAAGAGGCCTAGAAGAGCTGTGGCAAGATGAGGGTGTTTATAGCCCTATCTTATCCATATGGACAAGTGCCCCCTATGCATCCGTTTATAGGCTCTCCACAAGGGTCGCATTCCATTCCCAGAGCTATGAACTTCCGCTTCTCTGGGATAGGAATCTTGGTGATGTGAAACCTCCCTGACTGCACGTCCATTCATAGGCTCTCTGCAGGGGGAAGCACATCGCACACTGTTGGCTCATTCTGTCAGTCCAACCTGGCATTTTCTTTACACAATCCTGCATACAATTTGGTATTAACAATAATCAGGAGCATTTCATCTTTTATTCCATAGCAATAGTTTCAGGGTTTCTCCCTACATCTCCCCCTTTTCTCTGATTTAAATGAGCCATAACAATCATAGCTTTGCGCGGATCATGATTGGATTGAAGAATATTTTTTGCCAATTTTACACGTGAACAATAAACCAATAGCACAAATTATAACAGAACAAAATTAACAATAGTGGATCCTCCCAAAGATTTTACCCATTGAATGGGGTTGAGATTAGATAATCCCTCACAGATACTGTATAAAACTTCAGCACCAGGTAAAGCAATTAAATGTGCTTGACAGACCTCAAAAATCTGTTCTTTCACCTTGCTTATGTCTAAACTTAAATTATCTTCACTTCCTTGTAAATGGGATTTTGCTGATTCCCAATTGTGAACAGACTCATTATATTGAAACGGAGTTCCATGCAAATCAGAAGTATTCCAATCACATTGCATTTGTAACCTATGTTCTAAACTCATAATTCTATCTCCCATCCATATAAGTTTGTCTTAGATCATTAATTTGATTAGCCAATTTTTCATCAATACCTGATGGAGATTTCCACATCCAAGTAGAATTTTTTTGCCATTTATCCACAAAATGAACAGTTTGAATAGACTGATGTAACGCAACTCCAGCAGTAGCAGCAGTCGCAGGAACAGCAATCAAGCCCATTATTATTGCAATTAATGTAAACATAAATAATTTACTCTCTTTCAGAATTTTCTGTAGAATATTGTTAATAACATGGATAGAGGGGGAAGATTCCCAAGGCCTATGTAAGGCTACAGGGAGCCAAATACCTTCTCTGGCTCTGACTATTATAATACTATGATATTGATGAAAGGATGAGTCAATACAAGTATACAAGTAACAATTAACCCACGTAATTATGGTGCTTTCTGAACTAATATGCATCTTCCCTACTAATAACATATATGGTGGTTTAACATAACATTTAAGTGGTATAGTTTTGTTGGACTCCATATAGATAATATATATATTTTGAGGTGACAAGGTGGATTTACTTATAACACTTTCTCCAGAGAAAACTCTCATACCAGTCATAGCTATTGTTAATATCCATAATTTTGAATGTTCAGGTCCTAAGTGGGGAACAAAGAGCCTTGACTTTGGAGGAGCAAGCCCTGCCCCTTTCCACTTAAGAGTAAAAAAGGAGTTAAATCTATGATATAATAGGGGAGGGTTGTTACTACTTTTTTGATAAGTAATATCATAGAGAAAATGTTGACAATCTTTGTGACCTTGAGAGCAGTCATTAGTAATATGACCATTGGGAGCCCAATCAACAATAGTATAGTGAGAAGAAGTAACACAGTTCCTTCTGAACTAACACAATCCTTCCATATTAATTTGTCAGCATCTGAAGACAAGTTGAGAGGACATGCAGGTCCTAAAGGTTTATATTGGGATGTGTGCATATAATCAGTGATTCCTATTTTGATCTGCCTTAGAGGTTTTAATGAGAGCCCAGATACAAAGTGTCCTAAAGGAGGAACAGAGTTACCAGATGGTAGTGTGACAGCCCAAGTTTGAATATCAAATGAAAGACATCCATTAGCGGGTCCCAGGAACAAAGGTGGATACCTAAAACCTAAAGAGATATTGAAAGGGGTTCCTTCTTCTGAAAGTTGGGCAGGACAACAATCATCTACAGGACCAGGCATCCAAATACTATCATTAACATAGACCTCAGTAGGAGCATCCATCCATGTCATGGCTTGAATAAGATAGGAAAAGGAATATAGGCCTAATATGTATAATTTTTAACAGTCTGTGGAGTGACAGAGGGTAGTAGGATCAGTGTCTTCAGGTGGAGACAGAAATTGAGCCAGACCTGGACCACTGGAGACAAGTTTTTCAGGATGGTTGATTGGATTGTCTATTGAAAAGGAGTCAGCATGGTCGTTTTCTTCTTTCTGATGATTAGATGTGTTAGTTTTCTGCTGTGGTGCTTTTTTAAGCAAATTTCTCTGTCTTGTTGTTGCATGCATCTTCAGGACACAATTACAGGTGTCTAGCGGTAATCCAAACAGGAGATTGATGTTCACCTGGGGAAAGAGAAGCATAACCTCTTCCCCACATTAAAATAGAAACTTTTGACAATATATTAAATTGAACATCTTTCCACTATACTTTTCTTCCTTGGTTTACCATAGGACGGTTACCAGAGAAATGTTTTTTGGCAGCAGTAACAGAACTAGGTTTAGGAATATTATGAAAATTTAATGTAAGCAATGCCAAGTTTAGTTGTATGTGAGGGGTAGACAACTCCTTATCCCCCTCTTTTGTTTAAGTAATTGTAATTTTAAAGTTCTGTTACTTCTTTCTAAAATAGCTTGGCCTTGTGGGTTATAAGGAATACCAGTGATATGTTTAATATGCCACTGATCAAGAAAATTTTTAAAAGCTTTACTGCAATAGGCTGGACCATTGTCTGTTTTGAGCTCATTAGGAATTCCTATAACCACAAAACATGAAAACATATGTTTTTTAACATGAGAAGTGGCTTCTCCAGTTTGACAGGTAGCCCAGATGAAATTGGAAAAGGTGTCAACTGTGACATGTACATAAGCTAATTTTCCAAAAGAAGCAACATGAGTAACATCCATTTGCCAGATAACATTAGGAGAAAGCCCTCAGGGATTAACTCTGGGGGACTGTGTTGGTAAAACAAGAACCCGACATTGAAAACAGTGTTATAAAATTTGTTTAGCTTGTTTCCAACTGAGAGAATATTTATATTTAAGACCTGAGACATTAGTATGAGTGAGTTGATGAAATTGTTCTGCATTTGTAATGGCTAGAGAAACAAGAGTATCAACTTTATGATTACTGCTGGATAAAGGTCCAGGCAAGTTAGTATGAGAACAAATGTGAGTGATGAAAAAAGGGTGGTTTCAGTTTCTTACAGTTTTTTGTAACAAAGAGAACAAGGGAAACACATTAGTGTCAGCAATATTTTTGATGGTAGCTGTTTCTATTGCCTTAGTGGCATGGACTACATATGCTGAATCAGAGACAATATTAAGAGGCTGATCAAAATCCTGTAATGCAGAGATAACAACAAACAACTCAGCTTTATTAGCAGAAGTGTATGGAGTAGAAATGGCTTTATCTTTTGTTCCTACATACCCTGGCTTTCCATTACTGGATCTGTCAGTAAAAATGTTAATGGCTGTCTCTAGTGGTGATGAACGAGTAAGTTTTGGTAGAATCCAGGAAGTATTTCTTAGAAATTGAAAGAATTGTGACTTAGGCAAAGGATTATCAATAGTGCCAATGAAGTCAGCCAGATTAGTCTGCCAGCATAAAGATGTAGAAAAGGCACTTTTAACTTCATTTTTTGACAAACGGACCACAATAATGTTTGGATCAAAGCTGGAAATTTTAGTGATACATTGACATCCTAACCTAATCAAAGTGGCTATTTGGTCAACATATATTAAAAGAATTTTAGAGGCTGAATTAAGAATAAATATCTACTCAACTAGAGAATCATTTTGTACTATAAGTCCTGTAGGAGACTGGATGGAAGGAAAAACTAAAAATTGTAAAGGCAAATTTGGGTCAATACGAGAGACTTGTGCCTCTCTCACTCTTTGTTCTATAAAAGACAACTCTTGCCTTGTTGGCTCAGATAGGGAGTGAGGACAGTTTAAATCTGTATCTCCTGATAAAGTGGGAAATAGATGAGATAATGCATAAGTAGGGATGACTAGGGTTGTTCCGAGATAACTGATGTCACGTAGTAATTTTTGAAAATCACTTAAGGTGTTTAAATTGTCAGTACAAAGTTGGAATTTTGGGGGGCTTAAGGGAGTGAGCTTCTAGCTGCATTCTTAAGTACAGAAAAAGAGAGGCTTGTTGAATTTTATTAGGAGCAATGTGGAGCCCTGCATTGGCAACAGCTAATTTTAAAGAGGTAAAACATTGAATTAATTCACCTTTAGTGGGGGCAGCAATTAGTATATCATCCATATAATGAAGAATGTAATTATTTTTGAAAGTCTGTCAGAAGGTTGTAACAGTACTGACAAATAACTGACAAATAGTAGGACTGTTAATCATTCCTAGAAGTAAAACTTTCTATTGATATCTAGCTGCAGGAGCTGAACTGTTAATGGAAGGTAGAGTGAAAGCAAATTTTTCACAGTCTGACTTGTCTAAAGGAATATGAAGAACGCAGTCTTTAAGTTCAATGATAATTAAAGGCCATTCCTTACAAATCATGGTGGAAGAGGGCATACCAGGTTGTAACGTCCCCACAGGTTTAATAACTGCATTAACAACTCTTAAATTTGTTACAATCCTCCACTTTCCTGACTTTTTTTGTACAACAAACACAGCCAAGTTCCATGGAGAAAAGGAGGGCTAAATAGTGTTTGCTTGTAGTAAATCGTTAGCGATTTCAATTAAAGCCTCCAACTTGTGTTTGGAAAGCAGCCACTACTCTACCTAAACAGGTGACTTACACATCTACTGTGAAGGTGCAGAGGAAAAGAATGAGAGTGAGGGCACCAAGATGTGGACTAGGGTGGGAGGAAGCAGGATTCCAAGCCTCTGAAAGAAGGCATCTTGGATTGTTGAATGAAACAGTAGGCTTAGAAGAGGGGAGAGGTCCAAAAGGACAATAGGAATGAGAAACAGGCCATTCAGAAAAATGCTGCACATCCTCCTCTGGCAGAGTGGGCAATGGCTTAGTATAAGAAGAGTTAACATATACAGGTTCCATGATAGGAGGCAGAGAGAGGGGATCATCACCAGGTTCCTCCTCTTGGGGAGAAAACAAGGAGAGATCAAATTCTTCATCATCAGAGGGAGGGCTAGTAGGGGGGTCAGCTACCTGAGGAAAATGGGGCAGTTCACCATCTGTGTTAACTTCTGGCAGTTGAAGAGGATCACCAGACTGAAAAAGAAATAAAGCAACATGAATAAGAGCTTAGTCAGTCCAAACAGAAATAGGAAGTAAAACACCATCTCTCATGAGTTGGTGGAGTGTGGTGCCAACTCTATTCCAGTCTAACAGGTCCATAGAACCTTTGTCAGGAAACCAAGGATAATGTTTTTCAATAGTCTGAAATAAGAGGATAAGGTTATTGGAATCAGCCTTGATTCCACCCTGTTTAAGAAGAAGATTAATAAAAGACAGATAAGCCTGGTGTTTAAACTGTCCTATAATAACCCTAGGATATTACTGGTTGACAAACCAGAAAAGAGGGGAGAGTTGGAAAAAGTATATCTGGAGACCTTACTGTCAAGACTGAAGACTAGTCATCATGAACCACACTTGAAGTGCACTGAGACGAGGAACAAAGAAGCCCATGTTGGGCACCAGATATTGCGGGATCTGGCCAGCAGCCTGCAATGCAGCAGGGCTCTCTCTTTGTTCCCAGGCAGATTTGCAGGTTGAGAAATAATAGACACACACAAGATAGTGAAAACTGGGTACAAGGGGGTCACTGCCTTCTGTTCCCACAGTTCCAACAATGCACTGGATATACCAGCATTTATTATTAAATTCAGTGTGGGTGGGGGTAGGTTAGTGAGGGATTTAGGGTCATTTGATTATTAGGTGAGATGGTCACATGGGGATGAAGTAATTCTTTAACATAACATTTGTATGTAGAAGTACAGTATATTTGTATGTAGAAGTACGCTATACAGAGATAAGAATTTACAGTATAGAGTGTGCATCAGTAATTTCTAACAGAGCCTTAAAACAGAAACACAGTCTTTTCATAACCTGATTAGCAAGATATTAATCAGTAGTAACAGTTGTAGCAAAAGCTGGTTATAAACAATCCCTAGAAACAGGACATAAAGCTAGACAATCAGTTAGACCAGAAATTCTCAGAAGGGAGTATGCCTTAACCCTAAAGAGGCCTAAAAGAGTCCTGGCAAGATGAGGGCCTTTATAGCCCTATCTTATCCGTATGGACACACGCCCCCCCATGCATCTGTTTATAGGCTCTCCACAAGGGTCTCATTCCATTCCCAAAGCTATGAACATCTTCTTTTCTGGGATAGGAATCTTGGTGATGTGAAGCCTCCCAGACTGAACGTCCATTCATAGGCTCTCTGCAGGGTGAAGCACGTCACATGCTGTTGGCTCATTCTGGCAGTCCAACCTGGCATTGTCTTTACACAATCCTGAATGTAATTTTGTATTTACAATAATCAGGAGCATTTCATCTTTTATTCCATAGCAACAGTTTCAGGGGGTCTGCCTACAATGCCTGTTTTATTAAGCCAAAAATATTGAATTAGTTCTACTGACCTAAGGTTTATCTAAATAGTCTGCACTCTCTGCACTTGAAAAACATTTGGATCCGTTCCTATATTTTTGGGGTGTTTTAGGAATATTTAACTTGTAAGTTCTTATGTTTTACAAGCCAATTTATAATAGAGCAGTTTTAAATGATTTTAGAAATTACTTTAGCATTGCCATGCATAGATGTGAAAATATCTCATATAGAAACCATATATAAACATACATACAGACATATCCAAGTAGAGATCTTAAAGCATTCATTCTAAAATTGTAGCCACAAATCAGGCATAAATACTGTGATGATTAATTTCAGGTGTTCACCTGACAGGATTAATGGATATGTACATAGCTGGTAAAGTGTCCTTTCTGGGTATACTTGTGAGGGTGTTTCTGGAAGTCTCTTAAGAAGAATCTCCATTGATTTCGTCATCATTCTTTTTTTGGTTCTGAGAGGAAGTCACCATTAAAATGGAGATTTCCTTAGTAGATATAAATTTCTGTTATGAAAGGATAACTTCTACTCTGTTTTCAGAAGTGCTCTGTGTCTTCATTTCTGAAAATAATGAGTTCAAAAGTATCTTTATATCAAAGAAGCATATTTTGTGGTAATATTTTCTCATCTCCTACAATCATATTTTGGCGTGGCATCTTTTGGCCTTCTACAATGTCTTCCATAATTTCTGTACTATTGTGCATTCCACCAGCAATGAATGAATTTGTGTTTATCCTCCAGAAAATAATTTGTCACATTTTAAAAACAATTTAGCAGTTCCAGCAAATATAGATGGGCCATGCTATCTCATTGTAATTTTCAGTTGCTTAATTATATGCAAGTTTGAATACTTTTTGTTTGGTTGTATCTTTGTTGATGAGTTATCTGCTCAGCTCTTTAGCCATTTTTAATTGGGTAGTCTATTTCATTTTTGAGTTTTGAGATTTATTTGTATATTTTGAGTACAAGTTCTTGCTTAGAGCTGTATTTTGCTGATATTTCTTCTCAGTCTGTGACTGGTCTATTTGCTGAACAAGATTTTTCCACAGAGTATACACATTTAATTTAAGAAAGCTTACATTCTTTTTTTTTTTTTAATTACCTTTCGTGTTATATGTTAAAACTCATGACCAAACCAAAGGTCACATAGATTTCTTTCTGTGCTTTCTTGTAGAATTTTTATAGTTTTACATTTTAAACAAGATTTTTTTTTACATTTATACAAGATAGTCCTGAGACTATTTTTGTACAATGTGTAAAGTTTGTATCTGCATTCATTTTCTGTGGTTTCCAGTTGATGGTTTCTTAATCACTTTTAGGAAAACCAGAGGATAATAAGCTCCATTTCAGTTTGAATTTCCAACACGATGCACTGAACAATCTCAACTCTGCCTTTATTTGGTCCTGCAGGTAAGCCAAGAGGGAGCAAATGGAGGCTGCACGGTGACTACGTGGATCTTGCAGTTCCACTAGCCACCAGGAGGGGGCGCGCGAACTTGCCTTTTCTGATCCTTGGAGTGCTGGAGTGTTCAGTGCCTGCCACCTGAAAGGAGGAAAGCTGCATTCTGGTTCCGCACAGCCGTGACCTAAGAAATACCACCTTGTTCTGGGAAACCTGGAGGCCCAGAGTAGTATACACATTCCACTGACTGCTGAGGATCAAGAGCCCAATAGAATGGCATTGTGTGAAAAATTAGAAATTAAAAATTCCATGGTGTTCAGTGCTCCCCAAGTTCCTTCTCCACACCCAAGGCCTAGTGACCAAAATGCAAGATCAATGTGGTGCACTTGTGACACAAATACAACATTCTTCATAAAATTATAACATCTATAATACGAATATAATATCGGTAAACTAATGTAACACCCATAATACAGATGTAACATCCATAATAGAAATGTAACACCTCTAATACTGATCTAACATTTGTAATACAACTGTAACACTCATAACAACAATAAAACACTTGTGATACCAGTGTACTATTTGCAATACAAATATAACAACTATAATACTGATTTAACACCCATAATACAACTGTAACACTTATAATAGCAATATACAATCCACAATATAAATAAAACATCTGAAACACTGATATAACACCTATAATGCTGTCCTGATGAGAGGTGACAACTTCCTGGTGGCCCTTGCTCACCCTCAGCAGCTCCTCAGCCTTGCGCAAGGAGCCCTTCAGTCTGCCGCTGCACTATGGGAGCCCCTCTCTGGGCTGGCCAAGGTGGGAGCTGGCTCCCTCTGCTTGTGGGGAGTTGTGGACGGACAGGCGAAGATGGGAACCAGGGCTGGCCGCAGTGCTCGCAGGCCACCTCGAGCTCCAGGTGGGCCAAGGCTAGGCAGACCCCTCACTCCGAGCGGCCTGTCAGCGCCAGCACTGCTGGCCCCCAGCAGCGAGGGGCTTAGCACCTGCATCAGCAGCTGCAGAGGGGACGCCAGGCTTGCCTGCACCATGCTCAAATTCTCACCAGGCCTCAGCCGCCTCCCCGTGGAGCAAGGCTCGGGACCTGCAGCCCACCGTGCCAGAGCACACCCCTGGAGTAGGTTCTCCCATGGTCTGAGCCTCCCTGACGGGCGCTGCCCCCGGCAGCGCCTGGTCCCATCAACCACCCAAGGGCTGAAGAGTGCAGGCACACGGTGCAGGACTGGTCGGCAGCTCCCCTTGCAGCCCTGGCAGGGGATCTACTGGGTGAAGCCAGCTCCTGAGTCAGGGTGGAGGCTTGGAGAAGGTTTATGTCTAGCTAGAGGATTGTAAATGCACCAATCAGCACTCTGTATTTAGCTCAGGGATTGTAAACACACCAGTCAGCACCCTGTCAAAATGGACCAATCAGTTCTATGTAAAATGGACCAATCAGCTCTCTGTAAACAGACCAATCAGCTCTCTGTAAAAAGGACCAATCACCAGGGCCAGATAAGGGCTTAAAATCAGGCTACCAGTGCCAACAGGGTCAACTTGCTAGTTATGCTGCCATACTGTGGGGTGTTTGTTCTTTTGCTCTTTGCAATAAATCTTGCTGCTGCTCACTCTTTGGGTGCAGACTGCCTTTATGAGCTGTAGCACTCACCACGAAAGTCTGCAGCTTTTTCTTGAAGTCACATCAAGAACCCACCAATTTCTGGACACATTGACACCTGTAATACAGCTGAAACAGCCCTAATATCAATATACCATCTGCAATACAATTATAACAACTGTAATACTGATATAACTCATGTAGTACCAATGTAAGACTCATAATACTGATATAACTTAGGTAACACAGCTAGAACAACCGTCAAACTGATGTTAACACTCATAATTACTGATGTAACACCCGTCATACAGATGTAACACCTGTAATACTGACATAATATTCCCATTGTTACCAGGCACTTCGTTTTACAGCTTCCGCTGAGCTGGGTTTGGGTTGGATTTGGCCTCTATAATGAAGTTTGATGTTGTTGTCTCTGCGTTAGTGATAATGGCATTGATATGGTTGTTTTTTATTAAAAGGTATTTACTTCCCAGTATCTTCGTATTTCTAAGAATAATTTCTTACTTGCAATAGCAGTATACTTTATCCTTTCTCCCAGACTCCTTGGTAGTTATTGCCAGATTTGCAGCTTCATGCAAAATACATCAGTGCATTTTACCAAAAGTGTAAACACTTTTCCAAGTTACCCCCACATAACTACCAAATCAGGAAACGCGTTGTTTCTACATGAAAGCCCAATTCACAGACGTACTTCACTTCAACAGCTGCCCTAGTGGGAAGAAAAATTTCTCTTTACATGCAGGCTCAATCTCCCTTTTCTGAAACAGTTCCTGAGACTCTCAGTTTTAAAACCTTGACAGATGTGAAAAGCGATGATAACTCCAAGCTGGGTCTCTCCAGCATTTTCTGCGGAATAGATGCAGACCCTGTGTTCCTGGCTGAAACAGGCAGGCATGGTGCTGTACTCTCCTCAGTGCAGCTCACCTGAAGGAGCACAGATGCATACTGCCACTACTAGTGATCTGATTCAGTAATGGCAAAATATTCATTTACAAACACGAATTTTATCTTGTCACTCTCCTGATTTAATTTTGCCAATGGTTTCCCACTGACCTTAGGGCACATACCACAGAACTCCCCATGGCTGTAGACTCCAAGTGCTTCTGCCTTTTTTCCTCTCCCATTCAGTGTCTCAACTGCCTGCAATATTATCTCTTCCCACTTGTGAGGACACAGTCTCTTGGGTGTCTCAGGGATCTTATGTGCATTCCCTGAACCCATCACCCAGTGCCCATAATTCTCTAATTTTCTAAGGCTTTGTTTCAGCTAAATCCTTAAAATCACAACAGTTGTAATACGTAACTGTAGAAAAGTTAATAATGTGATGTGTCTAAAGATAAAGAAATAATTTATTATTTGTTAGATTATTGATGAGATTACTCTTAATTTATAAATCAAGGAAATATTAGTTAATGAAATAAAATTTCATGTTTGGGATAATTAGTAAAGGAAAAATCTCAGTGCTGAAGACAAATGACACAATTGATTATTACAATAATAAACATGTTTTGGACAGACTATTACTTTGTCTATTCTCTAACCATGTGTAATTAGTTATGAGTCATTTTAGGTTTAAAAACATATTTTATGCAGTCCATTGGTACATTTAGCTGACAAAACGTCGTAGCCCACGTCATGACAATCTGTATAAATATTTGTAAGCCTTCTTATTTCTACAATGTACAATTAGTAAAGTAAGCTTAGATATTTAAGCAGATAAATTATTAATATTTAAATATTAAAATGCCATCAGAGAATGTAATTATGTTACAGCTCTGGTATGGGACTTGGGGAGGTGTTTATCCATGTACCCCATAAACACAATGGATCCCTCTGTTACTTCCTGCTGGATGGCAAATTCTTCACCCACGGAGGCTGAGGGACAAACTGTCACCTTTATTGGAAACTCTAGTCCATCAGGAAATTCTTCACTTCTAAATATCATATTCTGTCAGGTATTTTCTTTTCTCATCCAAGGAAACCTGCCCTCAGTATTGTTACCTTGGCTATTCCTCAGGTGGAATGAAACAGGACTAATTTTTACCACACAGAATCACATGAGTATGAGAAAAGGCAATATACGAAACACTTGGTGGAGTAAAACTCACTTATTTTACTGGTCATCCTTTTATATTCTTGTTTTCCACATGCCTGTACTTTTGGTGAAGTGTGTGTCCAACTATTTCTCCATTTTGTCATTTGTTTGTCTTTTTTGTTGCTGAGTTATACAACTTCTTTATATAGTGTGAATAACAGACGGTTGTTACAAATATGACATGCAAATCTTTCTTTCAGTGGCATATCTTTTCACTTTCTAGATAGTGTCTTTTGGTGCACAAAAGTTTTTAATTTTGAGGAAGTTATTTCATTAGTTTCCTGTGCTTTTTGTATCAGATCTAAGAAATTACCACTAAATCCAAGGTCATTGAGATTTATCCCTATGTTTCTTCTAGAGTTTATATTTTTAACCTCTAATATGTAGGCTTTTGAACCATTTTGAGTTAATTTTTGTATGTATTGTGAGGGAAGGGTACAGTTTATTTGCCTGAATGTGGGTAGTTAGTGTCTAACAGCATTTGTTGAGTTTAATGATCTTGGCTACATGTCAAAAATCTATTGATTGGCCAAGTACAATGGTTCATGCCTGTAATTCTAGCACTTTGGGAGGCCAAGGCAGGCGGATTGGTTGAGTTCAGAAGTTCAAGACCAGCCTAGGCAACATGGTGAAACCTTGGCTGTACTAAAATACAAAAAAAAAAAGGAAACCCAAAAAATTAGCCCAGCATAGTGGCATGTGCCTGTAGTCCCAGCTACTTGGGAGGTTGAGGCAGGAGAATTGCTTGAATCCAGGAGGCACAGGTTGCAGTGAGCCAAGATCACACCATTGCACTCCAGTCTGGGAAACAGAGAAAGATTCTGTCTCTTAAAAAAAATCAGTTGACCATAGATGTATAGTTGGGCTTGACATTCATTTCTGTTGGTTTATTTGTTTGTTTTATGCTATTTTGATTACTGTTGCTTTGTAGGAATATTTGAAATTGAGAAATGTGAGCCTCCCAGTTGGTTTTTGTATTCAAGAATATTTTGCCTATTCAGGATCCCTTGAAATTCATACAAAAGTTATGATTGGCTTGCCCATTTCTGCCAAAAGGAGTTTGGCATTTAATAGGGATCACAAAGAATTTGTAGATTGCTTTGTGTATCTTTTTCATCTTACAAAATTTCATCTTCTAATTCAGAAACATGGAGTGTCTTTACATTTATTTAGGGTTTCTTGCATTTATTTCAGCAATATTTTGTAATTTTCCATGTCTAAGTCTGTACTTTGGTTAAATTTATTCTTGAAAACATTATTACTGTTGATAAAAATCAATAATTTTTGTTTTATTTTTTGAGTCAGGGTCTTATTGTCTTCCCCAGGTGTGAGTGTGGTAGTGTGATCATAGTTAACTGCAATTTTGAACACTTTAGCTCAAGCGATCCCCCTGCCTTAGTCTCCCAAAGTACTGGAATTATAGGCGTATGCCACCACCCGTGCCAAATTTTTTCTTTCTGTTTTCACAGTTGCTCTTAAGTCTTTTAGTTGATTCATTGACCATTTGGGTACAGTTCTTTTGCTTCTTCAAAAATTTTACATAGTAATCTTCCAAAATTGTTTTTAAATTAGGTTCTTAAATTGTACTAATAAACAAAATGACATGACAAGACAATTTTAAACAATAGTGAAGTTTTACAAAGGACATAAAACATTTAAACTCTTACTCCTTTTCTTTTCTTTCTTTTTTATTTTTTTGAGACAGGGTCTCATTCTGTTGCCCAGGCTAGAGTGCAGAAGTGCGAACATGGCTCACTGTACCCTCTAACTTCCAGGCTTAATTTATCCTTCTGCCTTAGTCTCAGCCACTACATCTGGCTAATGTTTTTGTATTTTTTTGTAGAGGCAAAGGTTTGCCATGTTGCCTGAGCATGTCTCAAACTCCTGTGCTCGTGCGATCTGCCTGCCTTGGTCTCCCAAAGTGCTGAGATTATAGGCATTGATAAAACATTTATTATGTAAGGGTTAGATAAAAAATCAATCTTTTGGCTAAGTTATGAATATGCTTATAATGCAATTACTCATTTATGCCTAAATTTCAGCATTTTCTATGTCAATATTACTCATTTTAAAAGTCATATTCAAGGGGTAAGGCAAAACCCCCAGGTATTGGTGTATTTGTTTATTTCTTGGTTTGTGAAAATGTCTTTAGTTTGTTCACATTACCAACAAATTTCAACTTGGTTATGAAAAAACAGAAGAGAATCTTCTTTGCAATTAATTTTATAATTACCTTGCATACAAGGAATGTGCTATCGATGAAAAAATACTAACTCAACTACAGGTCCTACACTCTGAAAAAAGTTAACAGTTTATTATAATTTATTTTATTATATCAATCTATTGTATTTATATACAGTCAATTGTATTTACTTACAATCTAGAAAGTTCACAGCCATCAGCAATTCTAGTGCCATTTCAGGTGAAATGGGAATTTAGGAATCTCTGTGGAGTTGTACGTTTAGGAAATATTTAGGTAAAATATGTGCCTGCTTTTGGCAGCACTTGTGAAGGGATGTCTCTCAAATTGACCTCAATGCTTTCCCTCTCAGAAAAAATGACCTGGGCCACTAAACATGGGTTTCAATGTTGCTGATGTTTCTCCATGTTCTCGTTTTAAAATACATTTATGACTCTGAAGATACCCACTCGACATTATGGCATTAGTGCTTTCAAAACCACTGTAGGTTTTCTACTCTTCATTCATTATATTCTTAAGTAATTCTAGTTTGATTCCCCAGGGACTTGAGTAGTTTCTGGTTAGCCCCACAGCCAGTGCAGCCCAGGTCCCAATGTAGCAGCTCACACTCCACTCCAAGGCCACCCCCGACCTTCAGCTGCCTGCCCCTGTGGGTTCCAGGGAAGTTGGAGGACATGCAGCTTGTTGTTTTTATGAATAAAATTGTTGTATTAATTTCATTTTCATATGGTTTATTGCAAGTGTATAGAAATAGATTTTTGTGTATTGACATTTTGTACTGTAACTTTAATTGGTTTACTAGATTTCATAATTTCTTGTTGGTTTCTTATAATTTTCTGTATATGAGATTCCTGAGTAGATAGTTCTACTTCTTTTTTTCCACATATGAATGGCTTCGTATATATATATTTTTTCTAATTGTTCTGGATGGAACTTCTAGTATGGTATCGAATACAGTGATGAAAGTGAGCATCAGTGCTGTGTTCCTCATGTTAAAAATATGGTTCCCAACAGTTCAGATGGTGATTTTTATGGTTTTGCATAAAGACATTTTATCATGTGAAAGAAATTCGAAGCCCAGTTTATTAGATATTTATTATTAAATATGTTGACTAAATATAAATATTTTTTGTAACAGTTGAGATAAACATGTAGGGTTTCCCCATCATCTAATTTACATGGTATATTGAAAAGGAATAGCTTTAGAATATTGAAAAACACTTGATTTTGTAAAAAAAAAAAAAAAAGAACTTAATTATTGAAGTGGGTAATGTCTTCAGTATGCAGCAAGTTCCATGTATTATTATTTGGTTAAACATTATAATGTCTTTAATTATCAGATTTATTAACATTTAGTTTTTTGTTTCAGTCATATCATCTGTTTAATTCAATACTCAATTGGAGTTAATCAGAGATATGGTTTGCTGTACTATTATGGGCATTAAGGGTTAGAGGTTAGAGTCATAGAGGATATATTTAAAATTCTTTTGAAGGGTGATGGGGTAATATTAAGGATGGGATAGAAGTTTGGGATTAGGGATAGGGATTTGCAATTGCAGAAAAAAAAGTTAGGGTTAGATTGAGCTTTAGGGCTGGCATTGGGTTAGGGGTTAGTGTGGCTGTAATGTTAGGGTAAGGGTTAGAATTATGATTAGGGTCAAGGGTCACAGTTAGAGTTAAGTTTAGGGCTAGAATTAGAATCAGGGTTAGAGGTTTAGGTTTGGGGGTCAAGGTATGATTAGGTTTAGGGTACAAAATAGGCTTACAGTTAGAGGTTAGGGATTAGTGTAGGGTTAGGTTCTGGGTTAAGGTCATGGCCAGGGTTAGGGTAGTTTTAAGGATGAGGGTAAAGGCAAGGGAGAGGGTGAGGGTTAGAGGCTTAGTGCATTAGTATTATGGTTAGAGTTTAGGGTTAGGGATAGGATAAAGATAAGGATTTGGTTTGGGGTTTGGGTTCTGGTTAGAGTTTTAGGTTAGCATTAGGGTTAGTGTTTAGGGTTTAGGGTTATATTTAGCATTCTTCTATAGGTTTTAGGGTTAGGGTTAGGGTTGGTGGAGGGTTAGGATAGGGGTTTAGGGTTAGGCTTAGTGCTAGGGTTTAGGATTAGTGTTAGGGTTGGGTTAGGTTTAGGGTTAGATTTTATGGTTAATGTTGGGATTGAGTTTATTGCATTAGGTTAGGGTTAGGGTTTAGGGTTTAGTGTCAGGGTTAGGGTCAGATAATGGTTTAGGTTACATATTATGGTTATGCTTTACAATTAGGCTAAGGTCAGTGTTTAGTGATAGGTTTAGAGTTAGGGTATATGGTTTGGGATATAGTTAGGGTTTATTTGGGTTAGGGTTAGGCTTAGTTTTAGGAGTTACCTTTAGGTTTATGTTTTGGTTTAACATCTTATTGTTATGGTTATGTTTAGTTGCTAATGTTAAGATATGGTTTCACATTTAGGATTAAGTTTAGGTTTATGTTTCATGTTAGAGTGTTATCATTATTGTTATTTTTAATTGTTACTGTCAGGTTTAGGGTTTAGCATGTATGTTTATGTTTATTGTTATTTTTTGTGTTAGCATTAATTCCCAGTTTTAGTTTCACGGTTATGGTTGTGATTATGTTAATATTATGGTTAGGTTTATTCTTTAAGGTTATGACATGGTTAGGGCTAATGTTAGGTTTATGGTTGAATTCAGGTTGGAGTGTGGATAGAGTTAGTGTTAGTATTACGGGTTGGGGTTATGGTTAACAGATAGAGTTAGGGTTAGGTTTAGAAGGTTTTGGTATAGAATTAGTGTTTGAGTTTGGGTTTAGAGTTAGGCTTAGGTATAGGCTTTGATTAGTGTTAGGGTCAGTGTCTGGGTTCAGCATTACATGTTAGACTTTAAGTTTAGAATTTATTGTTATAGGTTAGACCTTAGGGTTTGTATTACTTTAGGGTTTTAGAATTAGCATTGGTTTTGGGTTTCTGGTTGGTGGTAGGGTTACAGTTAGGGTCAGGGTCAGGGTTAGAACTTAGCGTTAGATTTAGTGTTAGGGTTGGGTTAAGGGTTAAGGTTATGTATTAGTGTTTAGTGTTGTGGTTTGGGTTGTATTAGTGTTAGCATTTGTTTTCAGTGTTTAGAGTTACATTTGGTGTTGCGGTTGAGTTAGGGTTAGAGTTAAGGTTTTAGGATTAGGGTTAGTGTTAGCGTTTTCGTGTTAGGGTTATGGTTAAGGGGTAGATTTGTGGTTGGGATTGTGGAAGGTTTGGGGTAATCTTATGATTACAGTTATGGTTTCTTGCTAGGGTACAGGATAGGGTTTATTGATTTGGGTTAGGTTTAGTGTTTGTAATAGTGTTAGAGTGTTAGGGTTAGGATTATAGGGCTAGTTTTAGCGTTAGGGTTTGGTTTAGGGGTAGTGGTAATGATAGAGTTAGAGTTTAGCATTTGAGATTTTATGTTAGTGTTACAGTTTATTTTTGCGTTCATTATAAGTTTGGCTTAAGGTTATGTTCAGCATCTGTTTCAGTGTCAGGTTTAATGTCATGGGTTACGGTTGGGTTTAGGGTTATGGCTTAAGGTCTGGGTTGGATTTGGCATTGGGGTTAGAGTTAAGGGTTATGGTTGGGGTTGGGTTTGAAGTTGTGGGATAGCGTTAGGAGCAGTGTTAGTGTCAGAGTTTCAAGTTTGGGGTATGATTAATGTATGGTTAGAATTAGGGCTGGGGTAGAATTTGGGTTTAGGGGTATGGGTTAGGTGTTAGTCTTATGGTTTTAAGGTTAGGGTTTTAGTTTTAGGGTTAGAGTTAAGGTTGCTTTTAGGGTTAGGGTTTAAGTTAGCCATTAGAATTAAGGTTAGGGGCTATGATTCAGTGTTTAGATATAATGTTAGAGTTAGGGTTTGGTTTAGTATTTGGGTTAGGGTTTCGGTGAGTGTTAGGATTTGGGGTAGATTTAGGGTTTGGGGTAGGTTTGCAGTTGGGGTAGGTGTAGAGGCGCCTTTAGGGTTATAGGTAGGGATAGGGTTACATTTAGGGTTAGGGATATGGTTTGTTTAGGGTTCAGGTTGAGTTTAATGTTAGGATTTGGGTTAGGGTTTGAGGGTCATCATTAGTGTTTTAGTGTATTAGGGATTATTGTTAGGGTGTGATGTCTTTTTCTTTTCCACGCATCTCCACCCATGGAGCAATCAGCTTACCCCTTCTGCCCTCTGAAACCTATATGAACTCCAGACCTATTCAGAATTTTTTTTTGAGATGGAGATTTGCTCTTGTTGCCCTGGCTAGAGTAAAATCATTCAACCTTGACTAACCACAACCTCTGCCTCGTGGGTTCAAGTGATTGTCCTGCCTCAGCTCCCAAGTAGCTGCGATTATAGCCATTGCCACCATGCCCAGCTAATTTTGTATTTTTAGTAGAGATCGTGTTTCTCCATGTTGGTCAGGTTGAAGTTTGAGACCAAACTCCTAACCTCAAGTGATCCATCTGCCTTGGCCTCCTGAAGTGCTGGGATTATAGATGTGAGCCAACACACCTAGCCTTAGATTTTGAAATAACCTAAATTTAAATTGCAGCTACCAACTGTGGGCCTCCTCTCCACTGAGAGTTGTACACTTATTTGGATTGCATGGTTGCAGATAGAGGATTTTCCTCCAAACTTGAAAATGCAGATACATCTCAACAACTTTTCTGCAAACAGAAGCTACCCACTCTGAAACTTCTCTCCATTGAGGGCTTCACAGATGTTTTAACAACCTGCCTGCCTACTGGAGCTGGTCATTCTTGGTCCTATCTTCAATGAGTGTTGCAAAGATGCAGGTATGTCCTGTTTTTGAAATGTAGTTACCCACTTTCTGTTTCCTGAAAGCTGTACCTTCACTCAATAAAGCATCTGTTTACCTTGATTATTCTCCAGGTGTCCACATGCCTCATTCTTCCTGAGTATGCAACAAGAAATGAAGACCTTACTTAATGATAAACCTGAAAGATTAGTAACAGAAACAGTCCTGAAACACACAAACCCATACTTGCTACCTTGTTCGTTACTGAGAGTTTCCTTTTTTTTGACGTGTAGTCTGGCTCTGACATCGAGGCTAGAGTGCAGTGTTGCGATCTCATCTCACGGCCAGCTCTGTGTCCCAGGTTCACGCCATTCTCCTGTCTCAGTCTCCCAAGTAGCTGGGACTACAGGTGCCCACTACATGCCTGGCTAATTTTTTTTTTTTTTTTTTGTATTTGTAGTAGAGATGGGGTTTCACCGTCATAGCCAGGATGATCTTGATCTCCTGACCTTGTGATCTGCCTGCCTTGTCCTCCCAATGTGCTGAGATAACAGGTGTGAGCCACCATACCTGGCCTGAGATTTTTTTTTTTTTTTTTTTCAAAAAACAGATAAAAGAGGTTCAGCCCTTAAAGAAGCCCAGACCTAAACCTTTTCCAACCCAGGGCTGTGACACCATCTTTGGGGCTTTGTAGTTTCTCATATTTCTAAGCTTCTAGATGCCACTGCATTCCTGAGTGCCTGTGGAGGAAACAGCTTGTGGTATGCCTGATACCACCAAAGGCATGCAGGGAGCTGGCACCTGGACTTTCTCACATTATCACTGCTGACATGCCTAGCAATGTGAAGTGGCTGGACTCAACAGTTGCTCATTCAGGCACCTCTCTCTACTCTGTGCCTGGCTCACCCCAGCAGGAATGGGTGAAATTGTTTTGGGTTATAAAGATAGATTAGGGCATATTGCAGCTAATGATGTATTCTGCTCAGCTCAGTTCTTGTGTCCTCAGAAGACAAACTAACTATTAAAACTCATCAGTTTTCCTTTGAATCTATTTGAACATAGATTCTATTCCTTGTGCTGAGCCCCAGATTTTTTTTGTCACTTCACACTCTCTTGTGGTCTGTTTCGACTTCATCTTAATTTTACAGTGAATAAGGGTCTTACATTCCTCCAGCACAACTTGATTATATGCGGCAATGTCCTTAATTAGAATTATAACTTCTTGCTAGAAAGTTGCAGTCCAAGATATCTGAGATGCCAGGCCTTTGGTACATGCCTCCCATGCTGTCAGCTTTCTCTCACCAATCAACATTTCATTGCCAGATGCTACACCTATCATTTTGGGAAATTTAACAGTAGAACAGCCACCTCGACTCTGTCCAAAGGTCATACAGGGGGCTTGAAACCAAACCTTTTTGTTAGCCTAAACCAAATCACAAAGAAGCAGTATGGAGGAATCTAGCCAAATGGCTGGGCTATTGACTGATACAACAATACTCTTCTTAAACTGAATGAAACTATTTACAACATACTTTATGGTATCCACCCTTTCAATGCTTGCTCTGTTTTTGTCATTTTTAAAATGCACACAAAATCAAGACCTCAGCAAAGGACACAGCCAGCTTCACTGGATAGCATAAGCTTATTGTCATCCTCAGCAGCCCTATTTAGACCATTCTCAATTTCTTTCATTACATCTGTATTTAGTCAGTTGTTCTCTGTCAGTCTTGTTGATAACACTTTCTAGGTAAGGCCATCTTCTTCCCTCACCACAATGTCTCTGAATCTGCTGGCAGTTTCTGTTAGCCTTATGGTACAATACATACTTTTGATAAAAGGCTGGTCTATTCCATCATCAATCATCTTTTTTTGCTGTCCTCTCACTCTTGGAACAGATATATGTACGCTTTTTGTTCCCTTGGCTGTTAAAGCACTCATTAATACCAACATACCTTCCTTGTTAGCTGACCATGTAACCATGGAAGCAGTAACCAAGAGAGACACCTAAGATATTAGTGGGTGTATCTGGGGCCTTTTCTGTCCTCCAGCCTGTTCTGCACTGGAAGATGCTAAAGCTCTGATGGGCATCTCTGCTGCTACCTTGAGCTCTGCCATGTCCTGCTGATCTGGCACAATCAGGTACAGTTTGAGTTCCTGAGAGCCACTGACTATGTTCTTCCTGTTAAATGGGGCTTTGAGGTGCAAGTGTCTTGATATTTGAATTTACCAGCTCTGTATTCTTTGGGCTGAAAAGAGGTGAAGCTGTGTTTCTCCTAATATTGTGGCTGGTAGGAAACAAGTGGCTGTTTTTGGATTTCTTGTGTTTGCATTTTAGGAGATGTCCTAAAAATGTTGGTGTTAATAGACCTGGAACTCTGTTTTCTGACAGTGTTTCAAAAAGTTCGAATTGTTTCCAGTCCATGTCCTTTTTTTTCTGTTTTTCAGTCTTTCTTCTGTTAAAGTCATAAATATATTTTCACAGTTCATGAAGTGCTGCTCCCAAGTGTCATCCTGTTTGTCATAGCTTACCACTGAATAAAATACTCCGTATTCCCATTTTTGTCTTGTGTTTTGTCAACAATGGTTTCAGCCTGAAATTCCTGGGAAGTCAGGACAGAAAATACACGGTTGGGGCAATTGCTGTGTCATTTATCTTTCTGTTCAGTCTTCACATAGTCATTCCTTTCTACCTCCAGTGCTTCCCCAGGTCCTGGATATGGATGTGCCTCTTCCACTTCATGGCCACTGGTATAATAAAAGTTGTGTGAAGAAGCAGCTATGCCATGTGCCTTAGGCTCTCCACACTTACTCCATGGTTGGACAGCTCTGGCTTCTGGTTTAGCATGCCAAGATGGCCACTAGGTAGTCTCAGGTAAGAGCAGATGAATCCATAGTTCCTAGTTTCTGTTGTAATGCAGAAAGCTTTCTACGTGGCTGTTACTCTTTCCTTTGTGATTGCTCTAGCAATCATATTGAATGTTCCACAGCTAAAACACTTCTAAACTCACTTTAGTTTACTCTCACTAACTTATGAAACCCTTCTCCTTTATGGCAGAACCCCCTGTATTTTTACTGAGTTCTCAAAATTTTACCTATATTCATTGTATCTCAAAAATACAAATCAGTCAAGTTTTTTAACTTAATAGCATATTAAATTATGTGGAGAACAAATTGTGGAGGTGCATATTAATTTTTTTATCTTTTATAATTGTTTATGTATTTATCTTTACCTTAATCTTTATTCATACTGCTGTTTCGTGTCCTTTTATTTTACCCTAGAGTAATCTGTAAAGCATTTCTCAAAGGGTAGTCTGGTGGTAAAAGACCACAGCTTTTATTTCGGAAATTTATAATTTCTCTCTCATTTTGATGGACACTTTGTTTAAACATAAGATTTCTGGTTCAAAGTTTTTTCTTACAGCTCTTGGTATATATTAGTCTACTGCTTTCTGGCCTCTGAGCTGTCAGATAAGAAATCCACTGATTATTTATGAGATAACTTTGTACATGAATAGTCATTTCTCTTGTTGCTTTCAAGATCCTCTTTGTCTTTGTTTAAAAAAATGTAATTGTCATGTGAGTTTGAGTGTGTTTCTTTGAGTTTACTTTACTTGGAGATTGTTGAGCTTCTTAGGTATTTATTTATTTCCTCAAATTTATGACATTCTTAACCACTATTTTTAGTCTTCCTATTTCTGTGTCTCTTCTCTTTGAACTTCTAAAGTGCATAAGTAGGTTTGTTTGCTGGTGTCCCACTGGTTTCCTGGCTGTTTTCACATTCCTTTCTATATTTTGTTCTCTTCTTGACTTAATAATTTCAACTGTCATTTTTTTTAGGTTTGCTGGCATTATGTTCTTCTCTCTGCTCAAGTCTCCTTTTAAATGTCTGTAGTGATTTTTTTTTTTTTGGTGTGAAATCTTGCTCTGTCACCAGGCTGCAGTGCAGTGGTGTGATGATGGCTTACTGCAACCTCTGCCTCCTGGGTTCAAGCGATTCTCCTGCCTCAGCCTCTTGAGTAGCTGGGACTACAGGCATGTGCCACCCTGCCCAGTTTATTTTTGTATTGTTAGTAAAGACAAGGTTTCACCATGTTGGCCAGGATGGTCTTAATCTCTTGATCTTACAGTCTGCCTGCCTTGGCCTCCCAAAGTGCTGGGATTGCAGGCCTGTAGTGAATTATAACATCAGTTGTTTTGCTTTTCACCTCCAGAATATTTTTTCAGAGCAACTAAGCCTCTAGAATTTATTTAAATTTAGTTTTAAAATAAGTTGTCATGCTTTTCCAAGAAACTGTATGATATTAGTTTCAATCTCTGTCTCTTTGCACCTAAAGAAAGACTTGCATATAAATCACATAAGTGAATTCTTTTTTTAACTGCGTTTTTTTATGTAAGAGCTCACATTTAAAGTTATTACAAGTAAAAAGTTACTTACTCTGATATTTACTTACTTGTTTTCCATATGTTCTTTATCTCACTTGATCCTTAATTTCTCCTTTGCTTGTTTAAAAAATTTTGTTAATTTTTATAAACTTTCTTTTTTTCTCTATTTTTATATTATAATTAGTTATATTTGGGACTCTAATATTTTAAATGTAATATAGTCTACTTTGAATTATATTAACTTGTTTGAATAATCTAAAGTTTAATTTCAACAATACAAAAGATGCTGCTCTTATATTTTTGTATCTTTCTCAATTTATATTATTGTGTCAGATTATATCTGTTCACATTGAGTGTCCATTAAAAAGCTTATCCACCATGATCAAGTGGGCTTCATCCTTGGGATGCAAGGCTGGTTCAACATACATAAGTCAATAAATGTAATCCAGCATACAAACAGAACCAAAGACAAAAACCACATGATTATCTCAATAGATGCAGAAAAGGCCTTTGACAAAATTCAACAATGCTTCATGTTAAAAAATCTCAATAAATTAGGTATTGATGGGACATATCTCAAAATAATCAGAGCTGTCTATGACAAATCCAGAGCCAATATCATACTGAATGGGCAAAAACTGGAAGCATTCTCTTTGAAAACTGTCTCAAGACAGGGATGCCCTCTCTCACCATTCCTATTCAACATACTGCTGGAAGTTCTGGCCAGGGAAATCAGGCTGGATAAGGAAATAAAGGGTATTCAATTAGGAAAAGAGGAAGGCAAATTGTCCCTGTTTGCAGATGATATGATTGTATATCTAGAAAACCCCATTGTCTCAGCCCAAAATCTCCTTAAGCTGATAAGCAACTTCAGCAAAGTCTCAGGATCCAAATCAATGTACAAAAATCACAATCATTCTTGTATACCAATCACAGACAAACAGAGAGCCAAATCATGAGTGAACTCCCATTCACAATTGCTTCAAAGTGAATAAAATACCTAGGAATCCAACTTACAAGGGATGTGAAGGACCTCTTCAAGGAGAACTACAAACCACTGCTCAATGAAATAAAAGAGGATACAAACAAATGGAAGAACATTCCATGCTCATGGGTTGGAAGAATCAATATCGTGAAAATGGCCATACTGCCCAAGGTAATTTATAGATTCAATGCCATCCCCATGAAGCTACCAATGACTTTCTTCACAGAATTGGAAAAAACTACTTTAAAGTTCATATGGAACCAAAAAAGAGCCCACATCTCCAAGTCAATCCTAAGCCAAAAGAACAAAGCTGGAGGCATCATGCTACCTGACTTCAAACTATATTACAAGGCTACAGTAACCAAAACAGCATAGTACTGGCACCACAACAGAGACATAGATCAATGGAACAGAACAGAGCCCTCAGAAATAATGCCACATATCTACAACTATCTGATCTTTGACAAACCTGACAAAAACAAGCAATAGGAAAAGGATTCCCTATTTAATAAATAGTGCTGGGAAAACTGGCTAGCCATATGTAGAAAGCTGAAACTGGATCCCTTCCTTACACTTTATACAAAAATTAATTCAAGATGGATTAAAGACTTACATGTTAGACCTAAAACCATAAAAACCCTAGAAGAAAACCTAGGCAATACCATTCAGGACATAGGCATGGGCAAGGACTTCATGTCTAAAACACCAAAAGCAATGGCAACAAAAGCCAAAATTGACAAATGGGATCTAATTAAACTAAAGAGCTTCTGCACAGCAAAATAAACTACCATCAGAGTGAACAGGCAACCTACAAAATGGGAGAAAATTTTCACAACCTGCTCATCTGACAGAGGACTAATATCCAGAATCCACAATGAACTCAAACAAATTTACAAGAAAAAAAAAAAAACATCAAAAAGTGGGCGAAGGACATGAACAGACACTTCTCAAAGGAAGACATTTATGCAGCCAAAAACACATGAAAAAATGCTCATCATCACTTGTCAGCAGAGAAATGCAAATCAAAACCATAATGAGATACCATCTCACACCAGTTAGAATGGCCATCATTAAAAAGTCAGGAAACAACAGGTGCTGGAGAGGATGTGGAGAAATAGGAACACTTTTACGCCGTTGGTGGGACTGTAAACGAGTTCAACCATTGTGGAAGTCAGTGTGGAGATTCCTCAGAGATCTAGAACTAGAAATACCATTTGTCCCAGCCATCCCATTATTGGGTATATACCCAAAGGACTGTAAATCATGCTGCTATAAAGACACATGCACCCATATGTTTATTGCCGCACTATTCACAAGAACAAAGACTTGGAACCAACCCAAATGTCCAACAACGATAGACTGGATTAAGAAAATATGGTACATATACACCATGGAATACTATGCAGCCATAATAAATGATGAGATCATGTCCTTTGTAGGGACATGGATGAAACTGGAAACCATCATTCTCAGTAAACTATGGCAAGGACAAAAAACCAAACACCGCATGTTCTCACTCATAGGTGGGAATTGAACAATGAGAACACATGGACACAGGAAGGGGAACATCACACTCTGGGGACTGTTATGGGGTGGAGGAAGGGGGGAGGGACAGCATTAGGAGATATACCTAATGCTAAATGAGGAGTTAATGGGTGCAGCACAGCAACATGGCACATGGATACATATGTAACAAACCTGCACATTGTGCACATGTACCCTAAAACTTAAAGTATAATAATAATTAAAAAAAAGATAAATTTGTAATTTTTTATGTAATAGCTGCCTACCAGAAGTGTAATAGTAGTATCCAACTTTGCCAGGGTTGTAATAGTAATAGCATTATTTATTTGTTTATTTATTTGTGTACTTATTTTTTTTTTAGAGAAAGGTTAATCACACTTTTTTTAGCCTTTTTTAATCTAGACATATTTTTTGCTTGACTATCATTTTACAAGTTATAGATTTTCTTCATTTCTCAAAAGTTTTTTTTTTTTTTAGTTATTGATAGCTCAACATGCATTCCATTAGTGTTATTAATAAGATCAATATAAAAACCTTCATTAAAACAAAATAAACCTGGGTCTGTATTAATGGATCTGTTGTATTGTCTATGAAATAAGACAGTTATTGTGTATGAAATAACTGTATTCATTTATCTCAACAACTTAAAAGTTTGTGACCAATTCCTTTCATTTTCCACCAACAGTGACTTCTGAGTTTGTCAAAACAGAAATAAATGTGTTTCATCAATTCTTTATCTTCTAGGAAGAGTAGAAGAAACACAATGAATTAGCACACAAGGGCTTCTTTACTCCTCCCAGAATCAGAAGTCAGGGCCTCAAATAAAAGATGTGGATTTCAATTTTGAAGTCTTCATCTATGCCTGGGAGGCAGTATGGCAATCCAAAAAAAATTTAACATTTTAAAATTGTCTCTTTTGATTATTTGCTTGGTGGTTACTAACTGTTGATTTCCAGGGTTCAGACAGTTTTAGATTCATCTGATGTTTCTTTGAATAGTTCGAAGCTGCCTGCCCTGTAGTTTTGCCTTCATTTTTCTTTGGGAAGCACTGATTGTTCTCTAATCTCAGAGTTTATTTTTATTTAGGAGATCTATGTTTTTTCCCCATGAAAATGTTTAAAACGCTTAAATTGAATGTTACACTTTTAATTTGTGTTTCTAGATTGTAGGTTTTTGTTTTAGTGGTCACGGTATAAAGTTTGTTTTTTGCTTTTTGTTAATTGATGTTGTCAATTTCATATAAAATGCATGAGACAGGATTATGTATTATGAAGTACATTTTGGTTTTATGTAAAACAAGTTTACAATTATTTGTTTCCAAAGTCACTTTTAAGTACATACCTAAGTAAAACAATAAGGGAATAATCATGTAAGCATGTAGCAAGATCAACAAGTATGATGATCTCTGGCAGAAGCTTGCTTAAATTGTTAGAAAAACAACCATGTCACTATGACTGGAGCAGACTGTGGAAGGAAAACAACTGTAGACAGTGAGCTCATAGAAGTAACAGACAGTCCATGTAATTGTCTAGGGTTTTTGTAGGTCAGTAGATTTTACTTTAGTTTTACTGTAAGCCTGGTTAATGACTGGGAGTGAAATTGGTAAGGTTGTTACTAGCATCTAGTGTCAAGAGGTTAGAAATGCTGCTAAATATCTTAAAATCTAGAGTCTCAAGCACCTTTGAGCAATTAACAGTGTTGAACCATCTCTGCAGAAAAACTGTTGAAAAAGAAGCACACTGTTAGAACACTTTTACTTTATAATTTTAAGGTTACTTAACTCAGTCTTTGGTTTCTTTAAATCAGAAGGATTTTAAGAAACTTTAGTAAAGTTCAGTTGATTCAAGTTAGGATACATGTTAGTAAAGTGAAGTCAGTTCAGTTAATCAATGATTAGAAAGCAAGTTATGTATTTCATTTTTCTCCCCTTTTCTTCCCCATTGCTTTTTAAATATTTCTCTAAAGCACTAAGATAGCAAAATGAAATCCTAGGCAGACTCTGTTTTGGTGGTACCAATGGAGAAAACTTAATCAAAGGCTTTTGGGATAGAACTAATCTTGAATACAACTGGAAGGCATACAGACAAGACACGTACACATGTGCATTGGCACACTACATCATACATACACAGTGGACATAAAATTTGTCCTCAGACAGATATTAAATGTGTCTTATGACATGAAAGAAGTTGCTGAGATATTACAATAACCAAGCCAAATGAAAACCAAGATTTCAAGGATTATAGCCGGGTTAGAGAATTCTTGCTTTGCTAAAGATATTGAGTAGAATGAATACTCAAGCATCTTCTACTATTTAAAGAAATTGATAGAAGATTTTTATAGTGGGCATCATTAATCACAATTACTTATGTTCTGCCTTGTTCTAAAATAATCAAAAATAATTACATTCAGAAAAATTTATATTAGATAAGAGAAAATAAAAAATTAATGAAGAAGTAGCTGTCATAGGAAAAAATATCTGGAAACATTAAGATAAATTCAAAAAGGAGGTTAATAAATACAGTGTAAAATGTTTTACATTTCAATAAAAAATTGTTTCAGAACTTTAGCAGCGAGCAGCAACATGGTAGTTAACCACATTTATAATGCTCAATTAGTTCCAATTTACATATATATGGAGCATATATATATATGTGTGTGTGTGGGTATGTATGTATACATATACATATACAGGTATGTACATGTACACACACACACACATATGTATATATATGGATTTTATTAGGTATTTACATACTTGATTACAACAGGCTGTCTGCAAGCTGAGGAGAAAGAAGAGCCACTCTGAGTCCCAAAACTGAAGAACTTGTATTTTTCTGTCAAAAGACAGGAAGCATTTAGCAAGGGAAAAAGATATAGGCTGGGAGGCTAGGCCCATCTCACATTTTTACATTTTTTCTGCCTGCTTTATATTCACCCATTCAATTAGGAAATTTTGCTAACTGAAGTAATCCAGACACAGAGAAAAAAAAATATTGTATAATTTCACATATATTCAACAGAGGAGAAGGGGGGATGCCAGGCTTTTTTTGTTTAATTAGCTCTCAAAAGCTAATTGAGCAAGAACTTGCTCATTACCACAAGGATGGGATGGCACCACGCCCTTCATGAGGGATCCACCCCCATGACCCAAACATCTCTCACTCAACTCCACCTCCAAAACTGGGGATCAAATTTTAACATGAAATGTGTAAAGACAAATACCCAAATTATAGCAGTAACTATGTGAGATTACAAATATGTTAGTTTGAGTGTAGTAAACCTTTTAAATATCAATAGTAACCCATAACATCATGTCATACACATGAAATGCACATAGTAGAATGCATTTAAAATTAAGCATTATATATATGTACTCATGCATCTGATTTTATTAAACATAATTTAATGTTATAGAAAAATGTGAGTTGCATGTTCTTCTTGCTTCCTTCACCCAATTCTCTGTCTCTTTCAATCTGCTTGCTCTCTCAGTCCTCCGCACTCTGGTCCTGGGACCAAGCCTGGGGTCACCCCAGGAAAGATAGTGGCACATTCTCAGATGCGTGGGTCTGGTTTGGGAGCAACTGCGGGCTAACGGGTTCTCTGACTGGACAGTGGTTTTCTAGGGCACAGGTGGTGCAGTTGCACTTGACCTGCCCCTCCAGGGATTTAGGGTGGCCCTGTGTGTGCTGTCCCACGGGATCCAGCAAGGGCACACCCAGGGTGATGTGCATGTGCAGCCATGAAGATGGCCTGACTGGGGATCTGGACAGCACACAGAGGCAGGGCCTGAGTATCCTGACCGCTTTCTGCCTACCTGGGTACCTGCTCAGGAGACGTTCCCTTATCCAATTCTCCAGTGCACCGAATGCCATATCTGCTTATGGTGGAGAGGTTAGGTTGGGATCCTGTCCCTTTTCTTGGTGGAATGAGCTCTTAGACCCATCTCTGTGAATTCTATGTCTTAGGGACTGGGAGCAGGGCTAGAAGTTTTGGTGGTGTGGGCAGGAGAACTTGGAAATGAGCTTGACTACTAAGATGTCTGCAGCTGGTTTGTCCATCACCGGCAGCTCAAAACAGCCTTTTCCCAGCATCAGGAGCAAGCCCCGTAGGACAGGGCAGAAGACTCCAGTGCAAGGCATGTGTCCCGACTTCCTGGATCCCTCAGGCAACCCCCATGTTGACTTTGGGTTTGTGGAGAGACGTCAGTGGTCAGATGAGTGCCTCAAGGTTCCCATTTGCCTTGTGGTTAAAGAGCTGATTTCTGACAAGGCCATGCCTAGGTACTCACACTGGTTGCAGGGAAAGTCCACCACCAATCAGTAGGCTTAGACCTTCACTCTGTGAGAGTGACATCACTGAGACCAAGGGTGTAGGGCTCAGGACTGGCTCAAGCAGGGCTGCAGCTGCACCTCTGTATTTTGAGGTCACTGTGTGGCATTGCCATGTCTTGGGCTGGAGACAAGTGCATCATGTTGCCAGAGGAGTGACTGGTGAGTTGATTTGAGAGATGACACAAGCACCAGGATTTGGGATGTCCTGGGTTAATAATTATGGGTTGTTGATTCAGAACAATGACTGGATAGGAGACAAATAAAAATATTGAGGTTGCCCTCTGGTGACAGCCTTTTCCGGCCAGCAGGGCTGCTTGTAATTGCTGAGAAGCAGGCTGCAACTCAAAGCCCCTGAAAGCTCACCTCATCTTATCACTTTGAGGGATTTGAAGAAAATGGGCCTCCACAGTTCTCAGAGTCCACTCAAGGACCATGGGAGCCACTGGGTTTGGCCCTGGAGTTTCCTGGAGACAAGACAACCTGAAAGCCCCTGGCTGCCAGGTACTGTCATTCCATGGGCTATGGGACCATCTCACTTTTTTGGTTCCCCTCCCTCTTCAGGTGGATACTAGGGCAAGGAGTGAGCATAGGGATGAAATGGCCCTGACACTGAAATCAGGTCCCCCAGGGATGGGGAAGACACGAGCAACAAGCTTAAACCAGTGACCAGGGTTGGGGAGCTGTTTCCTCTGACCCCACACTTGCTCCTGCAGCCTGACTCATCACCTGAATTCATGTCTACGTTCAAGAATGGAGGGGATAGACTTAGAAGGAGACAGATGCAGACCTGCCACATAAAGAAAAACCCTGCTGTCATTGTGGTGTGTTTATTTCTAGTACTTTGCTTGTTTTGGTTTTCACATATTCTTGCTACATATAAGTGCTTTTTGAGCACCCTCCCTGCACTATGTGATCTTCCCCTGAAGAGGAGGATCCTGGAAGGATAAGAAAAGTGCAGGCTGGTCAGCTGTAGAGCTGGATACATGTGGGGCTGGCCCATGTATTGTCTGGCCCACACACCATGTGCACATTTGCTCCTCCTTTCCACGTACCATTATAACATTAGCGTCTTTCCTGACACCACTTATGCCTGCTTATATCTAGGTCCCACACTGCCCACATTCGTGACCCTATGCAGGTTCATGTGACCTCTCACCTGTAAAATAGTGATGGTGCTAGGCACTGCCATAGGGATTGTTGCAAAGGTTAAGTGGGAGTGGTTAACAAAAGCCTTGGAGTTCTATGGAGACACAGTGAGCATTCATGAAATACTAATTCTTTATTATCAACTGCTGCCTAATTGTCCTTTAGGATCAACAATCATTTATTCACTCAACTATTATACTCTTGCTAATTGTGTTTCTATTTTCAATACTGGAGAACAATACTTCATTGAGTCATTGTAAATAAATTGCTCAATAATAAATGTCATTGTAAATAAATTGCTAATTTATTTTAGGTTTCCAGTAATAGTCTTTACTAAGTTCCTCAAGGGTCTAGGCCAATCAGAGCATAACCCAAGTCTTTGCAGCCAAAGGGAGAAATGGTAAAGTCAGTGTCATTAGTGATATCCTGGGGCCCACGGCCTCCAGTGACCAAGTTGAAACAGGAACCCACATTCCTGAGGCTTCAGTCTCCTTCCAGGCTCTGCTGATGCAGCCTGAGAGAACCTTTGCCCTCCATGAGATGGTGTTCTCTGTGTCCCTGGGCTCACTACAGGGTAGTGAGATGTAACAGGAGAGGCCTGGCCATGATCTTGACACCTTCCCCCTCATCTTCCCTGGTCCTGGCCTCTGTCCTCTGGGTGCTGGATCTCTCTCTGGCGGCACCTGAATCATGGCTGATGTGTCTAGCACTGGCATCCTCCAAGAAAGTTTCTTTCCAGACTGGGCAGTTGGTCTATGGTTACATGCTGGATTTCATGATTCACCCTGCAGACACCTCTGTTGCTGTGTCTATTACTGTCTTTGGTGATGTCTGCAGTTGGATCTGCTTTGGACAGACCCTGAGTTTCTGAATGGGATTTTGTGACTATTTGGGTCTTATTTGAGGGAGTGGAAGTGTGAGTAGGTCCAAGATTTTCTGCTGGAGTTTATGGTGTTCAATTAGATCTAGAATCAGTACAGTGGGAACAGAGACTCTTCCTAAAGTCTCTGACACCCCAGATTATTTCTCATATATTTTATTTCAAAATTAAAAATGTATACACATGACTGATAAATACAGCGGTGAGGAAAGAGTTACATAGAATAAGCTGCCATCCTGTGCATCTCACTCTACTCCCCTAAATTACCTGTTAACACCAGGTACAACAGAGGAGGGCTGAGCTTGTTAGACTCCTGACCTCCCCTCCACCCTCAGCCCATGATAAAAATATCATGATTTTAATTTCTTTCTTAGTTTTCATTGTAGCTGTAACTTTAAAGAATACATATTATATATATAATATATATACATATATATGTGTGTGTGTGTGTGTGTATATATATATATGTATATATATATATATATATATGGTTGATCCAATACCATAAAATCTTGTGACTTTCTTCTTGTAGGGAAGATATTGGACCTATGAATTCACCTGCATTTCTTAGTATTCTATGAGTATATATGTATTTTTTCTTTACGTTTCTTTTTTCTTGGAGTTTTTAATTGCCTTCCTTCTTCCTTTTTCTTTGTAATTACATAGTCTGCTTTTATCACATCCTTAACATCTTCCAGCATTTTAAGCATCCCATCTGAAAAGGCACTGGTGAGAGCCTTCCTTTTTCCTGTTCCCATTCAAGAAACAACTCCCTAGGCCTGGGGTGAAGCTCTCATTCTCAGAGCTTCCATAAATGCCTCCCTGGGTTTGCTTCAGTTATTCTTTTTTTCTTGACTTTTTTTTTCTAGAAAACATCTTCAATTGACTTTTTAAGAAAGGATACCTGTGAAATAAATTGTCTGAGTCTTTGATGTCTTTAATCTGCATTCGCATTTGATTGACAATTTGGTAGAGACAGAATTTTGAGTTAAAAGTAGTTTTTCGTTCAGAAATTGGAAGAAATTGTACCATTTTTGAAGCATTAATTCAAAGTTGTTTAGTCAGATGTTATTCTGATGTGTATTCCTTTGCAGGTGCCTATTTTGTCTTTTTTTGGATGTGTGTATATGTTTTGTTTTGGGGTTCTGAAATTTTACAGTGATGATCCTAGGCATGAGTTTTTTTAATTCTTGTTGCTGTTAAGCCTTTATGCTTAAAGAGAAAGATCTCCATTAAGTGCTGAGCATTGCTGCAGTATTCTTTAAAAATATAATTTATAAGTCCCTCCTTCTGTGTTTTCAGTCTTCTCTTTACATTTCAAATGCTATTTGGATACTGCAACTCTGGGACCAATCTCCCAGAGAGCTAGCTTCTTTCCTTATGGTTTATTTTTTTAATTGTATGTGCTTTCTGGAACATTTCTTCAATTCTGTTTTCCATTTCTGTAGAGTTATACATTTTAAGAGAATTTCAAGCTGTCTTTCCTAATTTCTGATTTTTTCCATCTTGCTAGATTTTATTACTTTCTTTGGATGCACCATTTTGTGCTTCTCTGGGACCACTAGGATCATGGGTTCTGGCCCTTCCTTGAATAGAGAAAGCTGTGAGGCCAGAAAGAAGAAGGTATTTAGAGACTTATTTTTCTGGAGGTGAGTCCTCTCTTTGAGAATATTTGTCTTCACTTCATGATTTTTTTTAACAGTTGGAGAATCATGTTTGCCTTTGTGCAATTACTAATGAGGCTGGAATAGGGATGGCCACTGTCCAGCTTCTCACTGTGACTGCTGTGGAATCAGGAGAACCAGAGAGAGACCTTGGGGTATATACAGGAGGATATCTTTATTATCAAGTACACTCAGACCCAGCAGACTAATATCCAAAGACTGGGCACAGAACAAAGACAGCATTTGACTTTTACGCACATTTCACAAAACGGGGTGGACTAGCTTGAAGCAAGCTTACAGTGGCATGAAAACAGGTATACAGAGGCAGGACAAAGACAATTAATTAAGTTGTACAACATTTGTAACTCAGGATTGCACATGACTGTCGCTATGCAACCCAGCTATCTGTTATCTAGGTTTTCCTCTATGGAGCCTTATACTGGTTTATTTCATACCTTCACTATGATGCCTAGACAGCTGTAGTTCAGACCTGCTCAGGCTTCTCATGACATTTGTTGTACTTCTTAGATAAAACAGAATAATTGAAGTTACTAGTTACAGAGAACAAGGAACTATAAACTCATATCACAAAACAAAGGAAAATTTGTTTTTCTTATCCCTGTGTTGAAGGAGTGCTGCAAGAGTCTCCAGAGCACATTAGATAATATAATTAAGAGTTTTCTTGGGTCTGCGATGTGCTTATTGCTGCTTCTGGGACAAATCAGCCTGATACAGGAAAGCTTATTTCTCTTCCTTTTTAATTTTATTTTTCTTTAATTTCCCACCTCAGGAAAAGAGGAACTTGTTTTCAAACCCGCAGCCTACACTTGCGAGGGTTTTAGGTGGCCATGCTGGTGTGCAGGAGGGAGGACTGTGTGATCCTTGCCTTCAGGCCTGTTCTGTGTCTGAGCTCAGGGCCGTCTTCCTCTTCTCATTACAGCCTCATAGATTTGGAGCAGAAGAGAACAGGCCTTCTCAGGCCACAGCTTTCATAAATGTGAATCCAGAGCTGACCAAATCCACAGTAGCTTGTCTTCGAGAGTGACAGGTGATCTGAGATAGTCTCTGAAAAGTCAAATGGATGGGAACGTAGTGACAGCTTACACCACAGAGACATCCTGGTAAACCTTAGTTAGAGGTAAAAGTGGAAACCATTAAGGGCTGGTGGCCAAGTACACTGTGAACCAGCCACAAGTGAAGACTGAGATCACATGACACATCTTCCAGCGTGAGCAGGAGGGAGCTGCAGACTCTGACTCCAGTCTCTGGTGCTAGGAGTGTGTCAGGTCCAGAATGACAGCAGAATTTGAGGTCAGCAGAATTCAAATTTGTTTTGTCCTCTGAAAGCCTGGAGATGCTGTTTAAATTGGTGGTTGTGACGGCTACTTTCTCAGAGAGAGGATGAGGGCCGTGAGTGGTGAGACTGGTTCATGTGGACTGGGATGGCTGGCCTGGATGATGGTTTACTTCTGTAATTTGCAGTATGGGTTGTATCACACATGGACTGCATTCATCCCTCTAGACCTGTCTTCATTTGGGGCCACCAGGACCATGTTACCAGGGCATGGGGGTCCCTCTTATCAGGGAGCTGAGAGCAAGTTGGCTCAATGCAGATGCCTAGTGATGAGAGCATTACGGGGGACATATGAGAAGAGGGGCAACAGTACCCCAAATCACATGCTCTGCTTACTGAAACAGCTAGATTGTGAGAAAATCTACACCACAGAGATGGGCTCACTTCTCCATTCACCAATGGAGCTGAGATTAGGAAGAGCCTACAACATCCATTATGCCCCTAGGGCTTGCTTACCACTCTATATGGATGGCCTGACCTTTTCTGATGCTCGTCCATGTCTTATACCTCCTGTCTATCCTTACTCTCAGCTGACGATCATGATTCCTTCTTTAAAAATTGTTTCATTGACGTGTGACTGGCATACAGTAAACTGCACATGTGTAGATGAGGAAATGATGGTTTTCTCCACGTGACTATTCCATCTGCCGCAAGGCAACAACTGTAATAAAAGTCATGAAAACATACTCTTCTACCCATCCCGATTTCTCCCTGGCCATCCTAGGATGACAGATCTGCTTCTGTCACTATGAATTAGGTGAATTTTATAGAATTTCATGGACATTCGGTACGTACTTTATGACTTTTATGTCTTAAAGACATTTACATCTTTGTGTTTGGTTCTGATCTGGCTTCTATTATTCAGCACAGGTACTTTGAGAGTCACCCTGTTTTTATATATATATATATATTATTTTAAGTTCTAGCTTACATGTGCACAATGTGCAGGTTTGTTACATATGTATACATGTGCCATGTTGATGTGCCGCACCCATTACCTCGTTATATATATTAGGTATATCTCCTAATGCTATCCCTCCCTCATCCCCCGACCCCACAACAGGCCCTAGTGTGTGATGTTCCCCTTCCTGTATACAAGTGTTCTCATTGTTCAATTCCCACGTATGAGTGAGAACAGGCAGTGTTTAGTTTTTTGTCCTTGCGATAGTTTGCTGAGAATGATGGTTTCCAGCTTCATGCATGTCCCTACAAAGGGCATGAATTCATTATTTATATGGCTGCATAGTATTCCATGGCGTATATGTGCCACCTTTTCTTAATCCAGTCTATCATTGTTGGACATTTGGGTTGGTTCCAAGTCTTTGCTATTGTGAGCAGTGCCACAATAAACATATATGTGCATATGTCTTTATAGCAGCGTGATTTATATACCTTTGGGTATATACCCAGTAATGGGACGGCTGGGTCAAATGGTATTTCTAGTTCTAGATCCCTGAGGAATTGCCACATTGACTTCCACAATGGTTGAACTAGTTTACAGTCCCACCAATAGTGTGAAGTGTTCCTATTTCTTTACATCCTCCCCAGCACCTGTTGTTTCCTGACTTTTTAATGATCGCCATTCTAACTGATGTGAGATGATATCTCATTGTGGTTTTGGTTTGCATTTCTCTGTTGGCCAGTGATGATGATCATTTTTTCCTGTGTCTGTTGGCTGCATAAATGTCTTCATTTGAGAAATATCTGTTCATATCCTTTGCCCACTTGTTGATGGGGCTGTTTGTTTTTTTCTTGTAAATTTGTTTGAGTTCATTGTAGATTCTGGATATTAGCCCCTTGTCAAATGAGTATATTGCAAAAATTTTCTCCCATTCTAGAGGTTGCCTCTTCACTCTGATAGTAGTTTCTTTTGCTGTGCGGAAGCTCTTTAGTTGAATTAGATCCCGTTTTTCAATTTTGGCTTTTGTTGACATTGCATTTGGTGTTTTCGAGATGAAGTCCTTGCCCATGCCTGTGTCCTGGGTGGTAGTGTAATATTTAAGGAAGGGATCCAGTTTCAGCTTTCTCCTTGTGGCTAGCCAGTTTTCCCAGCACCATTTGTTAAGTAGGGAATCCTATTCCCATTTCTTGTTTTTGTCAGGTTTGTCCAAGATTAGATAGTTGTAGATGTGTGGTATTATTTCTGAGGGCTCTGTTCTGTTCCGTTGGTCTATATGTCTATTTTGGTATCAGTACTATGCTGTTTTGGTTGCTGTAGCTGTGTAGTATAGTTTCAAGTCAGGTAGCGCGATGTCTCCAGCTTTTTTCTTTTGGGTTAGGATTGACTTGGCAATGCAGGCTCTTTTTTTGGTTCCATATGAACTTTAAAGTAGTTTTTTCCAATTCTGTGAAGAAAGTCATCGGGCGGGAGCTTGATGGAGATGGCATTGAATCTATACATTACCTCGGCCAGTATGGCCATTTTCACGATATTGATTCTTCCTATCTGTGAGCATTTAATATTCTTCCATTTGTTTGTGTCCTCTTTTATTTTGTTGAGCAGTGGTTTGTAGTTCTCCTTGAAGAGGTCCTTCACATCCCTTGTAAGTTGGATTCCTAGGTATCTTATTCTCTTTGAAGCAATTGTGAATGGGAGTTCACTCATTATCTGGCTCTCTGTTTATGTGTTATTGGTGTACATGAATGCCTGTGATTTTTGCACATTGATTTTGTATCCTGAGACTTTGCTGAAGTTGCTTATCAGCTTAAGGAGATTTTGGGCTGAGATGATGGGGTTTTCTAGATATACAATCATGTCATCGGCAAACAAGGACAATTTGACTTCCTCTTTTCCTAATTGAATACCCTTTATTACTTTCTCCTGCTTGATTGCTCTGGCCAGAACTTCCAACACTATGTTGAATAAGAATGGTGAGAGAGGGATCCTTGTCTTGAGACAGTTTTCAAAGGGAATGCTTCCAGTTTCTGCCCATTCAGTATGATATTGTCTGTGGGTTTGTCATAAATAGCTCTTCTTATTTTTAGATATGTCCCATCAATACCTAATTTATTGAGAATTTTTAGCATGAAGGGCTGTTGAATTTTGTCAAAGGCCTTTTCTGCATCTATTGAGATAATCAGGTGAGTTTTGTCTTTGGTTCTGTTTATATGCTGGATTACACGTATTGATTTGCATATGTTGAATCAGCGTTACATCCCAGGGATGAAGCCCCCTTGATCATGGTGGATAATCTTTTTGATGTGCTTCTGGATTTAGTTTGCCAGTATTTTATTGAGGATTTTTGTATCGATGTTCACCAGGGATATTGGTGTAAAACTCTCTTTTTTTGTTGTGTCTCTGCCAGGCTTTGGTATCAGGATGATGCTGACCTCATAAAATGAGTTAGGGAAGATTCTTTTTTTTTTTCTATTGATTGGAATAGTTTCGGAAGGAATGGTACCAGTTCCTCCTTGCACCTCTTGTAGAATTCAGCTGTGAATCTTTCTGGTCCTGGACTTTTTTGGGTTGGTAAGCTATTAATTATTGCCTCAATTTCAGAGCCTGTTATTGGTCTATTCAGAGATTCAACTTCTTCCTGGTTTAGTCAGGAGGGTGTATGTGTCAAGGAATTTATCCATTTCTTCTATATTTTCTTGTTTATTTGCATACAGGTGTTTATAATATTCTCTGATGGTAGTTTGTATTTCTGTGGGATCGGTAGTGATATCCCCTTTATCATTTTTTATTGCATCTATTTGATTCTTCTCTCTTTTCTTCTTTATTAGTCTTGCTAGTGTTCTATCAATTTTGTTGATCCTTTCAAAAAACAAACTCCTGGAGTCACTGATTTTTTGAAAGGCTTTGGCATCTCTATCTCCTTCAGTTCTGCTCTAATATTAGTTATTTCTCGACTTATGCTAGCTTTTGAATGTGTTTGCTCTTGCTTCTCTAATTCTTTTAATTGTGATGTTAGGGTGTCAATTTTAGATATTTCCTGCTTTCCCTTTTGGGCATTTAGTGCTGTAAATTTCCGTCTACACACTGCTTTACATGTGTCCCAGAGATTTTGGTAGGTTGTGTCTTTCTTCTCATTGGTTTCAAAGAATGAAACCAATTTCTGCCCTCATTTTGTTATGTACCCAGTAGTCATTCAGGAGCAGGTTGTTCAGTTTCCATGTAGTCGAGCAGTTTTGAGTGAGTTTCTTAATCCTGAGTTCTAGTTTGATTGCACTGTGGTCTGAGAGATGGTTTGTTATAATTTCTGTTCTTTTAAATTTGTTGAGGAGTGCTTTACTTCCAACTATGTGGTCAATTTTGGAATAGGTGTGGTGTGGTTCTGAGAAGAATGTGAATTCTGTCGATTTGGGGTGGAAAGTTGTGTAGATGTCTATTAGTTCCACTTGGTGCAGAGGTGAATTCAATTCCTGGATATCCTTGTTAACTTTCTGTCTCATTGATCTGTCTGTTGTTGACAGTGGGGTGTTAAAGTCTCTCATTATTACTGTGTGGGAGTCCAAGTCTATGGAAGTATTCTTAGACTCAACATTCAGTTCCGTTGATCTATATGTTTGTCCTTATGCTAGTATTATGGTCTTTTGATTACTGTTCCTTTGTAGTAATATTTGAAATTGAGAAATGTAAGCCTCCAAGTTGGTTTTTGTTTTCAAGAATATTTTGGTTACTCAGAATCCCTTGAAATGTATATGAATGTTATGAATGGCTTGCCCATTTCTGCCAAAAGGATTTTGATATTTCATAGGAATCACAGTGAATTTGTAGATTGCTTTGTGTATTATTGCCATTGTAAAATATATCATCTTTTAATCTGTGTATTATTGCCATCGTAAAATATATCATCTTTTAATCCAGAAACATGAAGTGTCTTTACATCTATTTAGTGTTTCTGGAATTGTTTTCAGTAATATTTTATAATTTTCCATGTCTAAGTCTTGCACCGTGGTTACATTTATTCTTAAAAACATTATTACTGCAGATTATGTTGCTGTTTGAGGAAGGGTCTCATTCTCTGGCCCAGGTGGGAGTGTGGTGGTACAATCATAGCTCACCACAGCTTCAAACTCTTTGGCTCAAGCAATCTTTACACTTTTCCCTCCCAAAGAACTGGAGTTAACAGGCATAAGCCACCACACCACACCTAGCCTGTTTTTTGTTTTGTTTTGTTTTGTTTTCTATTTTGAAATTTACCAAGGATGTTTTGTTTTACAGTCAATAAAAATATAGTACTTTGAATTGGCCAAAAGGCATAATGCACAGAACTCTAAGCAATATAGTTGACTCATTGACCCTCTGGGGTTGGTTCAATTACTTTTTCAAAAATTGTACCTTTTAACCTCCTAAAATGTTTTTTTTTTAAAAAAAGGTTCTTAAATCGTAGCATTAAACAAATGACAAGACTAGACATTTTTATTTATTATTATTATTATTATTAAGAGGATGGCTTGCTCTGTCACTCAGTCTGGAGTGCAGTGGCACTATCTTGGCTCACCACACCCTCTGTCTCTCAACCTCCCAAGTAGCTGGCATTACAGGCACCTGCCACCCCACCTGGCTCATTTTTGTATTTTTAGTAGAGACAGGGTTTTGCCATGTTGGCCAGGCTGGTCTCAAATTCCTGAACTCAGGTGATCCATCCACCTCAGCCTCCCAAAATGCTGGGATTACAGGCCTGAGCCACCGCTCCCAGCTGACACTTTAAAGCAATACTGACATTTATCAAAGAACATAAGAAATTTCAACTTTTATTCTTTTTTTTTTTCTTTTGAGACAGTGTCTCACTGTTGCCCAGGCTAAAGTGCAGAGGTGCCATCATGGCTCACTGCAACCTCTAACTCCTAGGCTCAATTCATCCTTCCACCTTAGCCTCAGCCACAATAACTGGCTAATTTTTTTTTTTTGTATTTTTTTGAAGAGGTAATGGTTTGCCATGTTACCTGGGCACAATTCAAACTCCTGTACTCAAGTGATCTGCTTGACTTGGCCTCCCAAAGTGCTGGGATTATCGTCATTGTTAAAACATTTAGTATGTTAGAGTTAGATAAAAATCAATCTTTTGGCAAAGTTATGACCATTTTTATAATGCACTTATTCATTTATACCTAATTTTCAGCATTTTCTATGTTATCATCACTCATTTTAAAAGCCATATCTAAAGAATAAGGCAAAGCCACCTGTGAGTTTGTGTATTTGTTTATTCCTCAGTTTGTGAAAATGTCCTTAGTGTGTTCACATTGAAAACAAATTTCACCTCTGTATGCAAATTACAAAAGACAATCTTCTTTAAAATTAATTTTATAGTTATATTGCATACAGCAAATGCACTACAAGAAAAATAGTATCTCAACTACAGGTCTTAAATACTGAAAAGGGTTAACAGCTTATTATAATTTATTTTATTATATCAATTCATTGTATTTACATACAATCAATTGTATTTACATACAATCTAGAAAGTTCACAGCCATCAGCAGTTCTATTGCAGTTTCAGGTAAAATTGGAATTTAGGAATCTTTGTGGAGCTGTATGTTTAGTGAAACATTCAGGTAAAATTTGTGCATGCTTTTGGCTGCACTTGTGAAGGGATGTCTCTCAAATTGACCTCAATGATTTACTTCTCAGAAAAATGGCCTGGACCACTCAAATGGGTTTCATTGTTGCTGATGTTTGTGCCTGTTCTCCTTTTACAACAAATTTATGACTCAGAAGATATCCACTTGATATTGTGGCATTAGGGCTTTCACAACCACTTTAGGTTTTCTCCTCTTCATCCATTATGTTTTTAAGTAATTCTACTTGAATCCCCAGGAGCTTGAGTAGTTTTTCTTAGCCCCACTGCCCCTGCAGCCCAGGTTTCAATGTAGCAGTACAGCCTCTGCTCCAAGGCCGCCTTCCATGCCCATCTTCCTGCCCCTGTGGGTTTTAGGGCAGTTGGAGTAATTCCAGTCCTACAAGTTTTAATTTGTTTACAAGATTTCATAATTTATTTTTAGTTCCTTATGATTTTCTGTATATGAGTTTATAAGATCTATGAGTAGATAGTTTTATTTTTTTTCTTTCACATATGAATGAGTTGGTATAAGTTTATCTTTTCTAATTGTTCTGGATGGAACTTCCAGTATAGTGTTGAAAACAGTGGTAAAAGTGAGCATCAGGTCTGCATTCCTAATCTTAAAGCTTTAGTTCCCAACAATTCAGATGATAATTGTTATGTGTTTTGCATAAAGACATTTTATTATATGAAAGAAATTCAAACCCCAGTTTATTGGGTGTTTTTATTATAAATATGTTGACTATATTTAAGTACTTTCTTTAATACTTGAGATAAACATGTAGTGTTTTTCTATTATTTAATGTACATGGTATATTGAAAAAAGATGGCTTTAGAATGTTGAAAAATCCTCGATTACATGAAAAACAAAGTTAATCACTCTGGTGTACAATGTCCTTACAATGTACCTAGTTCCATATACTATTATTTGTTTAAACATTATGATGTCTATAATTATGAGATGTATTAACATTTAGCTTTTTGTTCCAGTGATATCTTATGTTTAATTCAATACTCGATTGGAATTACAAAGAGGTATTGCTTGGTGTACTATTATGGGCATTAGGGATGAGAGGTTAGAGTCATAGAGGATGTACTTAATTTTTTTTTAAGGAAGATGGGGTAACATTAAGGATAAGATAGAAGTTGGGGATTAGGGATAATGGTTTACAATTGCAGAACAAATGTTAGTGTTAGATTGCGGGTTAGAGCTGGGGTTGGGTTAGGGGTTATTGTTGTGGTAGAATTAGGGTTAGGGTTCGAATTAGGATTAGGATCAGGGTCAAGGTTAGTATTAAGTTTAAGGATAGAGTTAGAATCAGGGTTAGAGGTTAATTTAGGTTAAGTTAGGTTTGGGGTCAGGTTATACTTAGGTTTAGGGTAAAAAATAGGCTTACATTTAGAGGTTAGGAGCTAAGGTAGGTAGGATTAGGTTCCGGGTTAGGGTCATGGCCACGGTTATGGTTGTTGTTAAGAGTTAAAATTAAGGCAAGGGTGAGGGTGAGGGTAAGAGGGTTAGTGTGTTACAGTTAGGGTTAAGACTTAGGGTTAGGGTTAGGCTTAGGATAAGGATAAGGATAAGAATTTGGTTTAGGTTTTAGGGTTTGGGTTCTGGTTAGGGATCAGGTTAGTGTTAGAGTTAGTGATTAGGGTTTAGTGTTAGATTTAGGGTTATTGTATAACATTTAGGGTTAGGATTGCTTTAGGGTTAGGATAAGGGTTAGGGTTAGGCTCAGTATTAGGGTTGGGTTAGGTTTATGGTTAGAATTTAGGTTTATGGTTAAGGTTGGGTTTAGTGTTTTGGTTTATGCTTATGGTTAGGGTTTATATTTATGATTAGGGTTAAATTTGTTTAGAATTATGGGTTAGGCTTTATGGTTAGTCTTAGATTCAGGGTTTATTATTAGGTTTACTTTAGAGTTGAGGGTTTGGATTTGGGCTAGTGTTGGGGGTTACATTTAGGTTTAGCCTTAGGTTTATGATTTAGTTTTAGCTCTGTTCTATGATTAGTGTTAATTGTTAGGTTTAAGGTAGGATTTATTGTTCAGGATTAAGTTTAGGTTTAGGTTTAAAGTGTTAGAAGGTTATAATTAGTGTTACTGTTAATTGTTAGGGTTACATTTAGGGTTTTGTGTGTATGGTTCGAATTGATGTTAGGATTTAGGGTTTTGTGTTAGCAAAGAGCTTGCTTTTAGTTTTAGCATGATGGTTATAATTATGTTATGATTATGGTTAGGTTTATGTTTAGGTTTTTTATTTGTGGTTTGGTTTTAGTTAGAGTTTATGTTCGGTTTGGGGTTGGATTAGAGATAGGGTTATGATTAATGTTAGCGTTAGGATTATCATTAACTGTTAGAGTTACTGTTTGAAGTTTAGGGTTTAGGGCATAGTCTTCATGTTTAGGGTTAAGGTTCACCTGTAGATTTTGAGTCTGGGGTTAGGGTCAGGTCTAGTGTTCACCTTTGGTTATCTTTAGGGTCAGGGCCTGGGTTCGGCATTAGTGATTGAAATTTAGATCTAGGGTGTATTCTTTTTGGCTAGTTGTTACCGTCTTTTATAGGGCTAGTGTTTTACAGTTAGTGTTGATCGTCTGTTTGTGGTTGGTTTGGGGGTTACAGTTGGAGTCTGGGTCAGGGTTAGAGCTCAGGGTTAAGTTTAGTGTTATGGTTTTGTTAAGTGTTCAGGTTTAGTGTTAGGGATTAGTGGTTAGGTTTCGGGTTGTGTTGGTGATAGGGTTTGGTTTCAGCATCTGTAGTTACGGCTGGCGTTGCAGTTGAGTAGGAATGGAGTTTTAGGGTTAAAGTTAGAGTTAGTGTTTTAGCATTAGGGTTATAATTAAGGGGGAGGTGTGTTGTTGGGGCTGTTTTAGGATTGGGGTAGTTTTATGGTTAGGGTTATTGTTTATGGCTAGACTTCTGATTAGAGTTTACGTGTTTGGGTTATGTTTAGTGTTAGGGTTAGTGTTATGGGTTTAGGGTTTGGATTATAATGTTAGTGTTTGGGTTAGGCTTTGGCTTAGGGTTAGTGGTAATGTTAGGGTTAGTGTTTAGCGTTAGTGTTAGGGTTTTAATGTTAGCTTAAGGTTTATATGTGGGTTTGGGTTAAGGTTGGCTTAGAGTCATGTTAAGTGTCAGTGTCATGCTCAGTTTCAGGATTATGTGTTAGCCTTAGTTTTAGGATTACAATGTAGGGACTGGATTGGTTTTGGGGTTGTGGTTAATTTGGGGATATGGTTAAGGTTGTAGCTGAGGTTGTTAGAGTTATGGTTATGGTTATGGTTACTGTTATTGGTAGGGTTTTAAGCTAGGGATAGGATATGGTTAGGATTAGGGTTGAGGTCGACGTTGGAATTAGGGTTTTGTTTGAGGTGTTAGAATTACAATTTTAGAGTTATGGTTTTAGTTTTAGGTTTAGAGTTAGGATTGGGTTTAGTTTAGTGTTAGGATTTGGGTTAAAATTTGGGTTTTGGGTCAGTTTAGGTTTGGGGTAGTTTTCGGGTTAGGGATAGGTATAGGGGTACATTTACGTTTAAGGACATTGTTTATTCTTTGGGTTGGGGTTAAGGTTGGGATTAGAGTTAGGGTTTTAGGGTTATTTTAGGGTTTTATCATTGGTGTTAGTGATTAGGGTTTGCATTAGATGTCTTTTTCTGTCTCACTCATGTTCACCAATGGACCAATCATCACACTCTTTCTGTCCTCTGAAGCCCATATGGATTCCAGACTTATTCAGATTTTGAAATAACTTATCTTCTTGGTGGAGCTACCCACTGTGGGCCTCCTCTTCACTGAGACTTATGCACTTATTGGGATTGCATGCCTGCAGATAGATATGTCTCCTCTCAACTAAGGGCTGCAGAGACATCTCAACAACCTTCCTGCAGATAGAAGCTACCCATTGTGAACTTCATCTCCACTAAGGGCTTCAGAGATGTTTTCACAACCTGTGTGTCTACCGAGACTGGTCACTCTGGGTCTCCTATTTACTGAGTGTTGCAGAGATGCAGGTATGTCCTCTTTGTAAAATGGAGTTACCTCCTTTGTGTCTCCTGAGAGCTGTATCTTCACTCAATAAAGCATCTATTTACCTTGCTTATTCTCCAGTTTCCCACATATGTTATTCTTTCTGGACATGGGACAAGAACTCAGGACCCAATTAATGGCACAACTAAAAGTATAGTCACAGAAACGCAGCTGAAACACTGAAACTCACACTTGCCACATTGTTAGTTACCAGAATTAAATAATAATAATAATAATAATAATAATAATAATAATAATAATAATAATAATAAAGGAATAGAAGGGCTTCAACCCTTGGAGGAGGCTAGAACTAAACATGTTCCAAGTCAGAGCTCTGACACCATCATTGGGGCTCTGCAGTTTCTAGCATTTCTAAGTTTTTGGATGCCAATGCATTCCCCAGTGCCTGTGGAGAAAACAGCTTGTGGTATGGCTGATTCAGATAAAGCTTTGCAGGGATTTGGCCCCTGTCCTAGCACTTGTACCAGCTCACCTTATCACATCCAATTTGACCAACTGTGTGCAGTGGCTGGACTCAACAGTCACTCAGGAACCTCTGTCTACTCTGTGCCTGGTTCACCCATAGCAGGAATGGAATCTGAGCCCATAGTTTGAGCTGAGTTCAACCTGCCGACCTGAGTGGGTAAAATTAGCTCAGCAGCCCCAGGAGAAACTTGGGCAATGCTGCCACCATCCACAGAGATTTTTGACCGGTAAAGCAACAGCCTAGAGAGATCCTGTGACAAAAGTAAATTGTTCATCAGTGGCCAGTAGATTATTTAATCATGCTATGTAATGGAGCCTCCATAAAAATCCAAGAGGACAGGCTTCGGAGAGTAACTGGATACCTAAATTGTAGAGTTTTCTAGAAAATTGTAAGCACATAAAATCAGACACCAATAATTTCAAATGTCAAGGATAATGTAGGTATTTTTCCTTTATTTTGAAAGAGGTTTCTGCATTTGAGTATGTGTTCAGAATTTTAACTTATTGAATAGAACATACTCTAACTTAACCCAAAAACTACACATTATAAACATAAAAACAAATATTTCCACCTAAATGTTTCTATGATTCACTAATACTAAACAAGTTTTGTTTGTTCATGTTAACTGAGTTAAAACTACACATTTATGAAAGAAAACAAAAATCAACTGATATCTCAACATGAATTCTAATTCTAATTCATAATTCTAATATATTCAGTTTAGAATTTTGTGTCTCTGAGCTATTTGTGCTTTTGTACAGTCAAAGCCACCGCCTCAGATGTTTCTGTGTCTCTGCTTGGGGGAGGGAAGCAGACAGTGACTCATACCCCGTTAGACTCTGCATTCTATGATATAAACATGAGAAAAACAAACATTCTTACAGGCTTTTCTGTCATCCAAATCTAATATAATACAATTCTGTTCTTTTATATAGTAGTAGCCATAAATAAAAATTAAAGCTTGAAAGAACACTCTAGTGCTCACCAGTCAGCTTTTACGTTAGGGCTTATGTGAGCATAAAATAATGACACTTGGGCGAAGAAGCTGTTTTATTATTTATTTTAAAGCTACCGTGCTTAAAATGCCTTGGTAATATTAAATAAATAGCTTGTATGCTTTCTGTTCTCATTTCAAGCATTAGCTGTAGGTAATATTGTTTTGGGCTATGAAGATGGATTAGGGCGTCTTGCAGCTAGTGATGTATTCTGCTCACTTCATTTCTTGTGTCCTGAGCAGACAGACTGGCAGACCTTTAGCATGGATTCTATCCCTAGTGCTGAGCCCCAGATTTTCTCCAGCACTTCACACACTCTCACATTGGCCTGTTTCATCTCCATCTTAGTGTTACAGTAAACAAGGGTGTTACATTCCTTTAGCACAATTGGATTACATGAGGCAAACTCCTTAATTGGAATCTTAACCTCTTGAGTGAAAGTTGCAGCCCCAAACACCTGAGAGACATGGGCCTTTGGCCCATGCCTTTCACGCTGCAAGCTTTCACCAACCAATCAACATTTCATTGGAAGATGCTCCACCCATCATCTTGGGAAACGTAATGGTAGAAAAGCCACCTGGACTCTGTCTAAATAACATATAAGTGGTTTGAAACCCAGCCTTTTCATTACCTCAAACCAAATCACAAAAAGTAGTATAGATGCACCTAGTCCAGTGGCTGGGCCACTGGCTGGTACAAGCAATAGGCTTCTTAAATAGAGTGAAAATATTCACAAAGTTTTTGATGGTGTCTACCATTTCAATGTTTGCTCTGTTTCTGCCATTTCTTAAATGCACACAAAATCAAGACCACAGCAAAAGGCACTGTCAGCTACAGTGAGCAGCACAAGCTTGCTATCATCTGCAGCAGCCCTATTCAGAGCATTCTCAATTTCTTTCATTACTTCTTTATTTAGTGAGTTATTCTCTGTCCATCTAGTTGATAGCAATATCTGGGTAAAGTCATCCTCTTTCCTCACCACAATGTCTCTAAATCTGCTGGCACTTTCTGTTAGCCTTATGGTCAAATACATCTTTTTGATAAAAGGCTGGTTGTTTTCATCAGCAATAATCTTTCTTTGCCAACTTCTCACTCTTGAAACAAATGTAGGCATGTTTTTGTTCCACTGGCTGTTAATGGATCCATTAATACCAATGTACCTTCTTTATTACCTGAGCCTATGGCCTCCTTATTAACTGAGCCTATGGGCATGGGGGTAGTAATTGAGCCAGACATCTGAGACATTATTGGATGTATCTGGGGCCTCTTCTCTCTTCCAGCCTTTGTTGCACCAGGATCTGATAAAGCTGTGATGGGCTTCTCTGACGCCACCGTGACTACCAATGTGTCCTGCTGATCTGGTGCAATGGGGTCCAGTTTCTCAGGTTCCTGAAAGCCACTCACTGTGTTCCTGCTGTTAACAGTGTTGGAGTTGCAAATGTCTAGATAGTTAAATCTACTAGCTCTATATTTTTGGGTTGAAGATAGGTGAAGCTGCATTTTCTTAAAGTTCTGGCTGGCAGCAAACAATTGACTGTTTTTGGATTTGTGGTGCTTGCCTGTCACTAGCGTTTTAGGAGAGTTCTTAGAAAGTTGATGTTGGTAGACCTGGAAGTCCCTTTTCTGGCCTTGTTTGAAAAAGTTCTCCTTGTTCTGGCTAGTGTGCTTTTTTTCTGTTTTTTAGTCTGTCACCTCTTAAACTCATAAATACATTTTTCACAGTTCATGAGTGCTGCTATGGTTCCCACGTGTCAGCCTTTTCATCCAACCAAATACTCTGTCTTCCTTTTCATGTTTTGTCTTTTGTCAGTAATAGTTTAAACCTCAAACTCCTGGGTAGCCATGAAGAAAGAGACAGGATTGAGGCAGTTGCTGTGGCAAATTTATTTCAGTTCAGTCTCCACACAGTCACTGCTTTTGCCTCCAATTCTTCACCAGGCCGTGGGTATTGATGAGCCTCTTCCACTTCATGGCCACTGGCATAGTAAAAGTTGTGTGAAGAAGCAGCTATGCTATGTGTCTTAGGCTCTCCACACTTACTACATGGTGGGACAGCTCAGGCTTCTGTTCAGGGTGCCAAGATGGCTGGCTAGGTAGCATCTGGTAAGAGCAGCTAAATCCACAGCTCCTACTCCGGCGTAGTGCAGAAAGTTTTCTACCTGCCTGTTAATCTTACCTTTGTGGTTGCTCTGATGATTATATTGAACATTCTAAACTTATAACACATTCAAAGTCACGCTAGTTTACTTTCAATAACATACGAAACCCCTACTCATTTATAGCACAGCCCCCATTATTTCACTTGTTGGGTTCTCAGAATTATACCTTTATGCATTTTATGTCAAAAACACAAGCTAGGCCAGGTGCCGTGGCTCATGCCTATAAAACCAGGAGTTTGAGAAGCTGAGGCAGGCGGATCACCTGAGGCCAGAAGTTTGAGTCCAGCCTGACCAACATGGAGAAACCCCTTCTCTACTAAAAATACAAAATTAGCCAGGTGTGGTGGTGCATGTCTGTAATCCCAACTACTTGGGAAGCTTTTCAGTCAGGAGAATTGCTTGAACGCAGAAGCCAGAGGTTCTGATGAGCTGAGATTGCATCATTCCACCCCAGCCTCACCAACAAGAGCAAAATTCCAGTCTCCACAAAAAAAAAAAAAAAAAAAAAAAGCGTAACGCAGTGACTCACTCTCGTAATCCCAGCACTTTGGGAGGCTGAGGTGGGTGGATGTAGAGGTCCGGAGATCCAGACCATCCTGGCTAACTTGGTGAAACCCCGTCTTTAGTGAAAATACAAAAAAAATTACTCGGACGTGTTCACTAAGCTATTAGTGGTGGCTAAGCTGGTAGCCTAGCTACTTGGGAGGCTGAGGCAGGAGCATGACGTGAACCTGGGAGGCAGAGCTTGCAGTGAGCTGAGATCGCGCGGCTGTACTCCAGCCTGGGCAACAGGGAGAGACTCCGTCTCAAAAAAAAAAAAAGAGGGGTGGGGGTGGGGTGTCGTGGCTCACGCCTGTAATCCCAGCACTTTGGGAGGCCTAGGAGGGCAGATCAGGAGGTCAGGAGATTGAGACCATCCTGGGTAACACGGTGAAACCCCAACTCTACTAAAAATACAAAAAATTAGCTGGGCGTGGTGACAGGCACCTGTAGTCCCAGCTGCTCTGGAGGCTGAGGCAAGAGAATTGTGTGAACCCAGGAGGCAGAGCTTTCAGTGAGCTGAGATGGCGCCACTGATCTTAAGCCTGGGTGACAAAGTGAGACTCAGTCTCAAAATAAATAAATAAATAAATAAATAAATAAATAAATAAATAAATAAATAAACAAACAAACAAACAAACAAAAAGTGAGATTTTTATTTTTATTTATTTTTTAATAAAATAGTGTTTTAGATTATGTGGAGAACAAATTATGGAGATGCACATTCTTATTTTCTCTTTTATAATTGTTGATGTATTTACCTTTACCTTGATCTTTATTTACACTGTTGTTTATGTTCTTTCATTTTACCCTGAAATACTCCATAAAGCATTTCTTGCAGAGTTGTCTAAAAAGACCCCAGCTTATATCTAAGAATGTCATAATTTCTCCCTCATGTTTGGTGGACTTTATTTGGACATAAGATTTCTGTTTGAAAATCTTTTCTTACATCGCTTGGAATGTATTAGTCTACTGCTTTCTGGCTTCTGAGTTTTTAGATAAGAAAACTGCTGATTATTTTTGATGGTCACTTGTACATGACTAGTCACTTCTCTTGCTGCTTTCAAGACTCTGTCTTTATTTTAGACAGCTTAATTATCATGTAAGTTTGAGTGTGTTTCTTTGAATTTATCTTACTTAGAGTTTGTTGAGCTTCCTGGGTGTTTATTTATTTCCTCAAATTTGTTACGTTCTTTGCCACTATATTTTTAGTCTCCTGTTTCTTTGTGTCTTCTCTTTGAACTTCCAAAATGCATAAGTAGGTCTTCTTGATGCTGTCCCATTGGATCTAGGTTGTGTTCACATTTCTTTATTTCTTTCTGACTTAATAATTTCAACTGCCCTTTTTCTAGGTTTGCCAACATTTTGTTCTTTTATCTGCCCAAATCTCTTTTTAAATTTAAGTAGAAAATGTCTTTGTCATTTGTTTTCCTTTTCAGGTTCAGAATTTTTTCTTAGTTTTAAAATAAGTTTACCCTTGCTGTATTAATATTTTTTGTTCATAAATTTCTTTGCTTTGGAAGGTTGAAGCAGGAGAATCCTTTTGTTTATTCTAGTAGCTTCCTAAGGACGCTAATTTTTAAAATTATTTTTTAGTAAACCTGACATTTGGGCTTTCTAGGAGAAGCTTCTGTTACTGATTTTTTTTTTTCCTTAGGATGATCCATACTTTCTTATTTCACTTTTTATGTCATGATTTTTTTGATGTTGAAAGAGGCATTCAAATTTTAAAATGTTGAAACTTTAAAAATCAGATTTTCTCCCTCTGTGGTTTGCTAGGGTTTTGTTTATTCATCATATTGGTTATTTCTGTCCTGGCAGTCAGTCCCACTCAACTTATTCTTGGGTCTTTTTTGAGTCTGCATCGTTTGGGGTACATGTGATTAACAACAAATTTTATTCTAAATTTTCTTTTACGTATGTTTCCTTTTTAATGTTTTTGTCCATAATTGTCTGGTCTCTTAAGAGAAAAAAATTAGAAAAAAATGTTCTGGCTCTTTAAATGTTCTAAATGTTCTGAAAATTACTTGAGGAGGAGGAGGAAAAGCCTGTAAAAGGTTTGGAGAAGGAAATCATCTCTTCCCCGCTGTTGGGACTGCCATAATCAGAAGCAGCAACTGGTGCCCAAGTCCTGAGATTTGGAGGACTGAGTTCTTTTTGTTTATCCTGGCTCTTGCTAGCTGCTCCAGAAGTATTTGCAAGGTAGCACACCACTGTAGTAGCTGACAAAAAATAAATTGCTGCTGGTGATCTACACTAAAAAATGATCAAATTTAATTGTTGTTTACTATACAAAGTTTCTTTGTATAGTAAACTGTGTACCTTCAGATAGACTCTGGAGTTCCAAACTAATTGCATCATACCGATTCTGCCACTGGAAGTGACAGATATATAGTGTTCTATAGTCCGTTCTCACGCTTTTCCCAGAACTTGTGTCATTTTACTTTAAATCTCCATGTCTTTGCACCTAAAGTAACAATTCATATAAGTAGAAATCATATAAGTAGAAATCATATAAGTAGATCCTACTTTAAAGGTGCATTTTCACCATTCTTTGCCTTTGTTACGCAAGAGCTCATATTTAAAGTTATTACAAGTAAAAAAACACTTACTCTAACATTTACTTACTTGTTTTCCATTTGTTCTCTATCTTATTTGATCCTCAGTTCCCTCCATTGATCATTTTAAAAATTTGGTTATTTTCTTAATTTATTCTTTTCAGTATTTTTACATATAATTAGTTTTTAAATATAATTAGTTATATATAATTAGTTTTTAAATATAATTAGTTATATTTGGGACTTCTTGTAATATTCTACACATTAAATCACCTACTTTGAAGATACTAACTCAACTGAATTATCTAAAATTTCATTTTAATAATAAAAATATGCTGCTCTTGGGCTTTTCTATTCTTCTCAATTTATATTATTATCTCAGATTGCATCTGTATGCATTGAGTGTCCATTAAAATAGATTTGTATTTTTTTATGTAATAGCTGCCAACCAGAAGTATAATAGTAATAGCTAACTTTGCCAGTGTTGTAATAGTAATACTATTTTCCTTAGAGAAGGGTTACTCACACATTCCTTTAGCTTTTATCTACGCATTTTTTGCTTCAGTACTATTTTACCAGTTGTATATTTTCTTCATATCTCCAAGGTTTTTTCTTAGTTATTGAAAGCTTAGCATGCATTCCATTAGCATTTTGAATAAGAGCAATATGAAAACTATCATTAAAAATCTGAATCTGTATTAGTCGATTTTCTATTGTATGAAATAACTGTATTCGTTTCTCTCAACAACATAAAGATTTGTGACCAATTCTTGGCATTTTCAACCAAGAGTGGGTTCTTAGTTAGGCAAAACAGAAATAAATGTGTCTTATCAATTCTTCATTTACCTCCTAGGAAAACTAGAACAAACACAATAAATTAGCACATAAAGACTTCTTTACTTTTCCTTGAATCAAGAATCTGGGCCTCAAATTAAAAATACAAATTTCAGTTTTGAAGGCTTTATATGTGCCTAGGAGGCAGTATGGCAATCCAAAAAAACATTTATAATTTTAAAATCATCTCCCTTGATTGTGAGCTTGGTTCATAGAAACTGTTGATTTCCAGGTTCCAGACACTTTTTTATTGGTTTGATGTTTCTTTGAATGGTTTAAAGCTATGTTCCCTATAGTTTTGCTTTCATCTGTATTTATAAAGCACTGATTGTTTTCTAATCTCAGAGTTCATTTTTATTTAGGAGATCTATATTTTTGTCCCATAAAAATGTTATTTAAAACACTTACATTGAATATTACACTTATAATTTCGGATCTTGGAAGTTATATTTTTGTTTTAGTGGTTATGGTATATATAATCTTTTTTGTTTGCATTTGATTAATTGAGGTTATCAATTCCATATAAAATGTATGAACCAAGATTCTCTATTATAAAGTACATTTTGGTTATATGTAAAACAAGTATACAGTAATTTGTCTCCAAAGTGACTTGCAAATTCATATCTAAATAAAATAAGAGAATAATTATGTAAGTATGCAGCAAGATTAACAGGCATGATGATTTCTGGCAGAGTTCTGCTTAGATTGTTTGCAAAACAGCCAAGTCACTGTGGTTGCAGCTGACTGTGGGGAAGGGGAAGGATTATAGATGGTAAGCCAATAGAGGTACCAGACAGTCCATGTGATTGTCTAGGGTTTCTATAAGTCAGTAGGTTTGAAATAGTTTTACTTTATGCCTGTTGATGACTGGAAGTTCAATTGGTAAGGTTGTTACTAGCATCTAGTGCTGAAAGGCTAGAAATGCTGCTAAATATCTTAAAATCTTGAGTCTTAGGCACCTTTGAGATATTAACAGTGTTGAAACATCTTTATAGAAAATTATTTTTAAAAGCACACTTTCAGAACACTTTGATTTTATATTTTCAAGATTTCTTAACTCAATCTTTGCTTTCTGTAAATCAGAAGGATTTTAGGAAGCTTTTGTAAAGTTCAGTTGATTCAAGTTAGGGTAAGTGTTAGCAAAGTGAGGTCAATTCAGTTAATCAATGGGTAGAAACTAAAATATGTATTTCATTTTCTCCCCTTTTCTTTCCCATTACTTTTAAAATATTTCCATAAAATGCTAATATAGCAAAATAAAACCCTATGCCACCTCTATTTTGGGGTACCAAGGGAGAAAACTCAATCTGTGGCTTTTAGGATAGAACTAATCCTGACTACAGCTGGAAGACATACATAATGCACGTGGACACGTGTGTATTGGCACACTCCGTTATGCACACATATTGTGCATATTTGTCATATAACAAATATTAAATGTGTCTTATGGCATGAAAGTTGCTAGGATATTACAATAAGCAAGCCAAATGAAAATTAAGATTTCAAAGATTATTGCCAGTGTTAGAGAAATTGTGCTTTTGCTAGAGTTGTTGAAGAGACTTAATACTCAATTACCTTCTTCTGTTTAAAAAATTACTTGATAGAAGATTGTATAGTGGGCATCTTTGATCATAATAACGTATGCTCTGCCTTGTTTTAAAATAACCCAAAATAAATACATTCAGAAAAATTTATGTTAGAAAATAAGCTAAAGTAAAAACAAATGAATGAGGAAATTGCTGCAATATAAAAACATGTGGAATTTGAAAAATATATATATTAAGATAAATCCAAAAAGAAGGTTTATTCATACAATGTAAAATCTTTAACATTTGAATAAAAATTTGCTTCAGGACCTTAGCGGCCAGCAGCAACATGGTAGTTAACCACATTTATAATGTTCAATTAGTTTGTATATGGAGCATATAATATATGAGGAATATTAAGTATTAACTCTTACATGAGCACAAAAAGCTGTCTGCCAGCTGAGGAGTGAGGTGAGCCAGTTTGAGTCCCAAAACTGATGAACTTGGACCTCAATGTAAAAGGGGAGGAAGCATCCAGCATGGGAGAATGATGTGGGCTTGGAGCTAGGCGTATTTCTCCTTTTCACATTTTTCTGCCTGCTTTATATTCACTGTAAGCTGATTATATTTTGCCCAGTAGATTAAGGTAGATCTGCCTTATTCAGCCCACTTACTCAAATGTTAGTTTTTTGGAGGGAAACACCCAATAAACACACCTGGGATTAATACTCTGTATCCCCCAATCCAGTGAAGTCAACACTCAGTTTTAACTATCACAACTCCACTTCTTGTCAAGTTGAACCCATACACATCTCCTAAGATCATACATAATCTTCAAATAAAGACAATAATTAGATCATAATTATACCTAACATAATACAACTATCCTTCGTACAACCAGGAGCATCCTAATCCTCAACCCAAATACTATTATGTAAAGTTAAGAACACTTCCATACTAATGTGAGGCCAATGAATATTATGTCAAACGATAAAGAAGATGAAAAACATATTTGTACATGTGTATACATGCAGAAACATTTTTTAACAAAAGGAGGAACTACTTAGGACAATTAAAGTCCTCATTTCTGCAGCTGGTCATGTGGTCATAGCTGGTATTGATGACCACCTTATTCTACCAATTTTTCTGTGTTTCTTTTGCCTTCAGCAAGCACCTAAGCAGGTGTTATTTGTTCTTTTTCTTTTCTTTTTTTTCCTGGTGGAGTGACCGAAACGTTAATTCCCGAAGAGTCTGGACCATTTGTATTCCTGCCATGATTAGGCTGCTGTAAGTTATCCACTGACCTTAATCACAGGGCATGTTAATATTAACAGGCACCCTGATGGATTTCCTATATTACAAGCTTACTCTTCCTTGCCTCCATTGTGGAGTAGTAGAGTGATTTTGTCTTGATAGTTCAGGTCAATCACCACAGCCAAAACTGTAACTCCTTTCTTAGCATGATAACTGAAAAGTAGGAGGATCCCAAAATGCTAAGGGGGCAATCTTCACTTCCAGTTTAATGGAATCTTTCAGTGGATCCCATTCAGGATGATAGGAAACATGGTAAGATCAGTGAATTCCATAATCAGGAGCCTGCTGCCACATTTCTTTAGCCATAAAGTGGGTGCCTTGGTCAGAGCCAATGTTGTGTGGAATAACATGATGGTGGATAAGGCATTTTATGAGTCCACGGACGGCAGTCTTGGCAGAAATATTGCATGCAGGATAGGCAAACCCATATCCAGAATAAATGTATATTACTTTGAAGACTAACCTCTTCCCTTTCCATAATGGAAGAGGTCAAATATATTCAACATGCCATCAGGTAGCTGGATGATTACCCTACAAAAATGGCACCATATTGAGGGCTCAGTGTTGGTCTCTGCTGCTGGCAAATTGTGAATTCATCAGTGTCCATACCCAAGTCACCCTTGGTAAGTAAACATCCATTTTGCAGATCCCATGTATAACTTCCATCCCTGCCATCATAAACACTTTTTTTATGAGCCCATTGGGTGATGAAAGGGGTGGCTCGGGACAGAGGCTGAGTAGTATCCACAGAACAAGTCATTCTGTCCATTTGATTATTAAATTTCTTCTCTGCTGAAGTAACCTGTTGGCGAGCACTCATATGAAACATAAATATCCACAGTTTCACTCGGAGAGGCCCCTGCTCATACCTTTCCCCCAAATTCCTTTGTCACCAATTTTCTAATCATGGTTCTCCCAAGTTCCTCGTCATCCAGCCAAACCATTTGCTACAGCCCAAGAATCAGTATGTAATCACACATCTGGCCATTTCTGTTTGAGGTTCTGCTCATTGGGAAGATTTCCCTTTACCACTGTCTTTTAGGAATGTCCTAAAAAGGAGCTGTAGTGCTGCAGCTGTCTAATTTGGGGTGGTGGCTCCATATCATGCAGAACTAACTGGAACTTGGTCATAGTCTTCTCTATTTTTGTCAATTGATCACAGGGAACTCCTCACGAGACCATCATTGCAGGTTGAAGGAGAGGAGGCAGGGTGGCAGGAGTGGAGACATGGACTTTTGAGCCACTTCCTCATATAATTTACTTGTCCCTTCAGGACCTGCTCAAGCATAGTCACATATATGCCACTTCCATTTGGTAATGAAATGCTTCTGTGCACAATGCACTTTGTGGCTAGATGGTTAAGAAATCAAGCAGTTCATGATAGACAGTTTAGTTCAAATGGTGACTTGATGACCCACACTCAAATGTTCAGTTTCCACCAAAGCCCAGTAATGGGCCAAGAGCTGTCTCTCAAACGGAGAGTAGTTATCTGCAGAGATGGCAGGGCTTTTCTGCAAAATACTGGAGATCAATGCTGTGAATTACCTCTGGGAGCCTGGCAAGGCCTCCAAACAGCAACCTTATCTACCAGTGATGCCTCAAGCACCGTTGGATCTGCTGGGTTATATGGCCCAAGTGGCAGAGAAGCTTGCACGGCAGCCTGGAACTGCTGCAGAGCTTCCTTCCGTTCTGGACACCACTCAAAACTGGCAGGCTTTCAGGTCACTAAATAAATGGGCCAGAGTAACACACCCAAATGAGAAATGTGTTGCCTCCAATATCCAAATAGGCTCCATAGATATTTTGCCTCTTTCTTGGTTGTAGGAGGTCCCTAAAGCAGCAACTTGTTCTTTACCTTAAAAGTAATATCTTGACATGCCCCACACCATTCAACCCACAGAAATATTACTGAGGTAAAACATCCCTGAATTTTAGTAAGATTTATTTCCCATTTTTTGATACAAAAATGTCTCATAAATAAGTCCAGTGTGTTTGCTACTTCTTGCTCACTGGATCAAATCTGCATAATTTCATCAATGTAAAGGACCAATGTGCTATATTGCAGAAGCCAAAACTAATTAAAGGCTCTCTGAATAAGATTACGACACAAAGAGAGTTGATATACTCCTGTGGTAGGAAAATAAAAGCATATTGATGGCCTTGCCAGCTGAAGACAAATTGCTTCTGGTGAGCCTTATGAACAGGAATGAAGAAAAAGATATTTTCCAAGTGAATGGTTGCATACCAGGTACAAGCAGATGTATTAATTTGCCCAAACAATGAAACCACATCTAGTACAGCAGCTACAATTGGAGTCACCATGCTGTTAAGCTTATGATAATCCACAGTTATTCTCCAAAATCCATCTGTCTTCTGCATAGGCCAAATGGGAGAGTTGTAGGAGGATGTGTTGCTAATTACCTCTCTTGTGTCTTTCAAGTCCTTGATGGTGCCACTAATCTTCACAATTTCTCCAGGAATTGGATATTGTTTTTGATTGACTATTTTTCTAGGTATACGCAGCTCTAACAGCCTCCATCTGACCTTTCCTATTATAGTAGCCCTCACCCTGCAAGTCAGAGAGCAAATGTTGGGTTATGACAGCTGCTAATTATGCCCGCGAATTATGGATTCTGACACTGGGTAAAGGACCACAGTGTGAGCCTAGGGACCCAGTAGACCCCCTGTAAGTCTGGCTGAAGCTAAATCTTGATTAATTACCCAACCTTCATAAGGTCCTAATTTAACTGAAGGACCACAGTAATGTTTTGTGTCCCCTGGAATCAACATCAGCTCATAGACAGTGTACAGTAGTCCCTGAAAAGTCTGATCATTTCACTTTCTTCAATGCACAGCTGGCAAGCAGCTATGCCCAGCTTTCCTTTAATACTCAAGTGCTGCCGCTTGGCCCCTGCCACATCAGGATTTAATTATTCCTATTGTATTTAAATTTTGTAGTTTAGTTACTGACATGCAGAGAAGAGAAATTTCAGGGCTCTTCAAAGATGCAGGTGCTGATCTCACAAATCTGTGTCACAAGGCACTGATCAACAGTGTGTCTTCTGAACCCTCCCAACTGGGATAAGTATGTCTAAAGTGTCAAATCCACTCCACCATCCCAGTCTCCCTAAGCCTTTGATCTCTTCCTTTACATTAAACCAATAAAGAGCAGACATTTACAGCCCACTCACAGTTGGCCATCTTTTTATTTACATTTCAGCTAATGACGCAAATAAACTATTAGAACTTTTTAAAACTCCCTGGGCTGCAACTTTGAATGCAGACAGCCTAGTTAGTGAGCCCTGATCAATAAATTCAGCCTGATACAATTCTCTGTTTCTTCCATTATTTTCTCATATCTGTGCTATCCTTTCCCATGTCTGTTCTCCAGTCTGCTTTTTATATACATTAGAGAGCTCAAACAGTTCTTTTTGTGTGTACCACACCTCCTTAGCAGCCACAGTCTCAATCTTACCTATAGGAGCCCATAACAACATTAGACAGATCAACGAGACAGAAAGTTAACAAGGATATCCAGGAATTGAACTCAGCTCTAAACAAAGTGGACCTAATAGACATCTACAGAACTCTCCACCCCAAATCAACAGAATATACATTTTTTTCCAGCACCACACGATACCTATTCCAAAATTGACCATATAGTTGGAAGTAAAGCTCTCCTCAGCAAATGTAAAAGAACAGAAATTATAACAAACTGTCTCTCAGACCACAGTGCAATCAAACTAGAACTCAGGATTAAGAAACTCACTCAAAACCACTCAACTACATGGAAACTGAACAACCTGCTCCTGAATGACCACTGGGTACATAATGAAATGAAGGCAGAAATAAAGATGTTCTTTGAAACCAACGCGAACAAAGACACAACATACCAGAATCTCTGGGACACATTCAAAGCAGTGTGTAGAGGGAAATTTATAGCACTAAATGCCCAAAAGAGAAAGCAGGAAAGATCCAAAATTGACACCCTAACATCACAATTAAAAGAACTAGAAAAGCAAGCGCAAACACATTCAAAAGCTAGCAGAAGGCTAGAAATAACTAAAATCAGAGCAGAACTGAAGGAAATAGAGACACAAAAAACCCTTCAAAAATTAATGAATCCAGGAGCTGGTTTTTTGAAAAGATCATCAAAATTGATAGACCGCTAGCAAGACTAGTAAAGAAGAAAAGAGAGAAGAATCAAACAGATGCAATAAAAAATGGAAAAGGGGATATCACCACCGATCCCACAGAAATACAATCTGCCACCAGAGAATACTACAAAGACCTCTACGCAAATAAACTAGAAAATCTAGAAGAAATGGATAAATTCCTCGACAAATACACCCTCCCAAGGCTAAACCAGGAAGAAGTTGTATCTCTGAATAGGCCAGTAACAGGCTCTGAAATTGTGGCAATAATCAATAGCTTACCAACCAAAAAGAGTCCAGGACCTGATGGATTCACAGCCGAATTCTACCAGAGGTACAAGAAGGAAGTGATACCATTCCTTCTGAAACTATTCCAATGGATAGAAAAAGAGAGAATCCTCCCTAACACATTTTATGAGGCCAGCATCGTCCTGATACCAAAGCCTGGCAGAGACACAACCAAAAAAGAGAATTTCAGACCAATATCCTTGATTAACATTGATGCAAAAATCCTCAATAAAATACTGGCAAACCGAATCCAGCAGCACATCAAAAAACTTATACACCATGATCAAGTGGGCATCATCCCTGGGATGCAAGGCTGGTTCAACATACACAAATCGATAAATGTAATCCAGCATATAAACAGAACCAAAGACAAAAACCACATGATTATCTCAATAGACGCAGAAAAGGCCTTTGACAAAATTCAACAACCCTTCATGCTAAAAACTCTCAATAAATTAGGTATTGATGGGATGTATCTCAAAATAATAAGAGCTATCTATGACAAACCCACAGCCAATATCATACTGAATGGGCAAAAACTGGAAGCATTCCCGTTGAAAACTGGCACAAGACAGGGATGCCCTCTCTCACCACTCCTATTCAACATAGTGCTAGAAGTTCTGGCCAGAGCAATCAGGCAGGAGAAGGAAATAAAGGGTATTCAATTAGGAAAAGAGGAAGTCAAATTGTCCCTGTTTGCAGATGACATAATTGTATATCTAGAAAACCCCATTGTCTCAGCCCAAAATCTCCTTAAGCTGATAAGCAACTTCAGCAAAGTCTCAGAATACAAAATCAATGTACACAAATCACAAGCATTCTTGTACACCAATCACAGACAAACAGGGAGCCAAACAATGAGTGAACTCCCATTTACATTTGCTTCAAAGAGAATAAAATACCTAGGAATCCAACTTACAAGGGATATGAAGGATCTCTTCAAGGAGAACTACAAACCACTGCTCAGTGAAATAAAACAGGATACAAACAAATGGAAGAACATTCCATGCTCATAGGTTGGAAGAATCAATATCGTGAAAATGGCCATAGTGCCCAAGGTAATTTATAGATTCAATGCCATCCCTATCAAGCTACCAATGACTTTCTTCACAGAATTGGAGAAAACTACCTTAAAGTTCATATGGAACCAAAAAAGAGCCCGCATCGCCAAGTCAATCCTAAGCCAAAAGAACAAAGCTGGAGGCAGCATGCTACCTGACTTCAAACTATACTATAAGGCTACAGTAACCAAAACAGCATAGTACTGGTACCACAACAGAGACATAGATCAATGGAACAGAACAGAGCCCTCAGAAATAATGCCGCATATCTACAACTATCTGATCTTTGACAAACCTGACAAAAACAAGAAATGGGGAAAGGATCCCCTATTTAATAAATGGCGCTGGGAAACCTGGATAGCCATATATAGAAAGCTGAAACTGGATCCCTTCCTTACACCTTATACAAAAATTAATTCAAGATGGATTAAAGACTTACATGTTAGACCTAAAACCATAAAAACCCTAGAAGAAAACCTAGGCAATACCATTTAGGACATAGGCATGGGCAAGGACTTCATGTCTAAAACACAGAAATCAATGCAACAAAAGCCAAAATTGACAAATGGGATCTAATTCAACTGAAGTGCTTCTGCACAGCAAAAGAAACTACCATCAGAGTGAACAGGCAACCCACAAAATGGGAGAAAATTTTCGCAACCTACTCATCTGACAAAGGGCTAATATCCAGAATCTACAATGAACTCAAACAAATTTACAAGAAAAAAACAAACAACCCCATCAAAAAGTGGGCGAAGGACATGAACAGACACTTCTCAAAAGAAGACATTTATGCAGCCAAAAAACACATGCAAAAATGCTCATCATCACTGGCCATCAGAGAAATGCAAATCAAAACCACAATGAGATACCATCTCACACCAGTTAGAATGGCCATCATTAAAAAGTCAGGAAACAACAGGTGCTGGAGAGGATGTGGAGAAACAGGAACACTTTTACATTGTTGGTGGGACTGTAAACTAGTTCAACCATTGTGGAAGTCAGTGTGGAGATTCCTCAGGGATCTAGAACTAGAAATAACATTTGACCCAGCCATCCCATTACTGGGTATATACCCAAAGGACTATAAATCATGCTGCTATAAAGACACACGCACACGTATGTTTGTTGCAGCACTATTCACAGGAGCAAAGACTTGGAACCTACCTAAATGTCCAACAATGATAGACTGGATTAAGAAAATGTGGCACATATACACCATGGAACACTATGCAGCCATAAAAAATGATGAGTTCATGTCCTTTGTAGGGCCATGGATGAAACTGGAAAACGTCATTCTCAGTAAACTATCGCAAGGACAAAAAACCAAACATCGCATGTTCTCACTCATAGGTGGGAATTGAACAATGAGAACACATGGACACAGGAAGGGGAACAACACACTCCGGGGACTGTTGTGGGTTGCGGGGAGCGGGGAGGGACAGCATTAGGAGATATACCTAATGCCAAATGACGAGTTAATGGGTGCAGCAAATCAAAATGGCACGTGGATACATATGTAACAAACCTGCACATTGTGCACATGTACCCTAAAGCCTAAAGTATAATAAAAAAAAAAAAAAAGAATTTTGTAGGTGTTCAGTCAGGATGGTGGGGAAAATTATAAGTCACAAACCTTCTTGTAAAGCCTGAAGGTTTTTGTAAAAGTCTCAGGATAAGGTTATGGCTGAAGGCAACCTAATCCTTACCTTGAGTAAATACCTTAAAGTAGGTACAAAGGAAGGTAGAGTAGTTCATCTAACTAGCATCTTTACTCATGTGGTCCTAAGACTAACCTTTGATCTACTGGAGGTACTTAATTGCTTTCAACTCAGAAAGTCCGCAGTGTCAATTACCCTCTAGTGGTGATTACTCAGACCTTTGTCAATTAATCCTTACTGTACAAATGCAAGTCTTGCTGGCTGGTCAGGGCCACGGTCACAACAGTTTACAGCATTCTGAGTGGAGTCTCTCAGTGGCCTAGATGCTTCGTCAAACTCACAAAGCAGAATATCTCTGTGTCAGTGTACTGTATCCACCCATCATTGAGTTAGGGTCTGCAGGACAGACCCCAACAGCCAGTGCCCCCATGTGAAGAATGCTGCAAAAGAGGTGAGATGGAACCCCTGAAAACAAATGTTGAAGAAGACTGTGTGGTCAAGTCAGTAAAACAGGAAGGCATTGGTGCTCACTTGGGATTTCCTAGTTCAGGGGGAGTTGGTCAGGCTGAGGTTTCATCATGGGACAACAGTTACCAGCTCAACAGAAACAGTATGTAAAATTGTTGTAACAATTGCTTAATGCAAGTGAGCATCAACTTCCTGTGCTCAGTTAAGGGAACTAATGCCAACTGATGTCTCACATCGTCCATGGTTCCCAGAAGAAGGAATGCCAGAGGTAGAACTCTGGGAACAACTGGGGAGAAATCTTAAACAGCATTATGCACAAGGGCAACAGGTCCCAGTATCATCTTTAACACTGTGGACCCTAGTAAGGATGGTTTTAGTCCCATTATAAACAAAAGAATCTAAAAACGGGAAGGAGGAGAAAACATAACCTGCCTTTTTGCCTCCTCTTCATCAAACCTGATATCACTGGGCCAAAATAACAAAGAGGAAACAGAGGTTTCACATGAGCACCTTCCTCCAATAAGTAGGAAAAAAGATGAGAAACATGCTCCAGCTATGGGACCTTGTCTTAGGAAAGTGGCATTAGAGAGGGAGCTCTTAGCCTGCCAGGTAATGCAAGACCAACCTGGCAATCAGGTAGATGAACCTATTTCTTTTAATGCTTAGAAAGAGCTGAGAAAAGGCATGGAAAAAATTGAGCCACTAGCCTATTTATGAAGGAATGATTGAGGCCTTTGCAGACTACTTTTCTATGACCCCATGGGACTGGTTAATGCTAACTGAAGAACTATGCAGCCTAGCCAATATGTCCTCTGGAAGTCAGAATCTGATGAGATGTGTGAACAACAAGCCAATCAGAATCAGGTGGCTGGGCAATATATAACAGCTGATATGCTCCAGGAAAGGGGTCCTCATGCCAATGTACAACAACTACTAAATTTTGATCCCCAGGCCTATGCTGATGTCTCTCTGTGTGCTCTCAGGGCTTGGGACCACCCAGACCACTGATATCTTATCATCGCAATTGGTTTTTGAAAGTGCTAATGTGGATTCCCAGCAGGCAATGGAGACAATCAGAGGAAAGGCAACCACCACTGGGGAGCTAATACTAGCATGTCAGCTGGTAGGAACTGAGATACACAAAGCCAAAATACTGGCTATGGCATTAAGGCCTTCTAAAGTGAAAAGGTAGAGACCAAAACTGTGTTCTATGGGGAGAGCCAGGTCATATGAAGAGGGAATGCCCCCATTGTAGAGATCAACGTAACTCAGGGAAAGAATCCCCTTCTGTATGTCCCTGGTGTAGGAAGGAGAAGCACTGGGCAAATCAATGCAGATCTAAATTTGATAAAAACAACAACCCCATAAGAAACCAGTCGGAAACTTCATGAGGGGCTGGCTCCAGGCCCCACTCCCAGGTTGGGCAATGACAGCAGCTTTCCTTGGTTAGATGGGAAGCCCATAGTCCTCTCTTTCAGAGCGGCCAGCACTGGGAGCACAGGACTGGACTTACACTGCCCTAGTGAATTAGTGCTAAAAGAAGGACAAGACCCTAAAAGGGTTGCAGTTTGGATCTGTGGCCTGGTGCCTCTGGAAACAGTAGGATTACTCCTAGGGCAGTGCAGCCTACCCAGTAAAGGAATTAATGTGCTCAATAAGGTAATTGATAGTGATTATCAGGGTGAGATATTGCTTATGATGGAATGCACAGGTCTGCATATTTTCCCACCTGGACCAAAGATAGCTCAGTTACTGATTTCACCATACTGGGTCCCTAATGCCCACAGAAAGAAAATGGGAAAGGAAAGTTTTGAAAGCACAGGAGCCATGGGAGCATATTAGAATCAATTAATCACTGATCAGAGACCATGATTACCTTAAAAATTGGAAATAAGAATTTTACTGGCTTATTGGACACAGGGGTGGGCATTTCAATCATTAGTAATCAAAACTGGCCAGAAAATTGGCCTTGGGTCACTCAGAAACAGAAAATTTTGACATCAGCACACACAGCCAAGTGGAGCATGCTTCCCTAACATGCTATGATTCTGAAGTAAGACAGACAGTTATGCAACTTATAATCATGCCCATCCCTGTTAATCTTTGGGGGCATGACCTATTAGCCCAATGTGTGTGGGGAGGTTGCTCTGCATATCCCTTATTAACAATGGCCACTGTTGTTACTCTTCTGCTACCCCTGACGTAGCTCTCTCAAGATCTGATTTAGGAAGAATAGTGGCTGCTGAAGGGAGATAAATTACGGACGGCTGATGAATTAGTTGAAAAGTAATTGAAGCCTGGACACATCAAATTATCTCACAGCCCCTGGAATTTGCCCATTTTTGTCATCCCCAAAAGTCTGGGAAATGGAAAATTTTGCATGACTTACAGGCTATTAATGCTAATTTACAGCCTATGGGGTCCCTTCAACTGCTCCCCCCTCCTCCGTGGTGATTCCTCAAGATTTGTCTGTAATCGTTATTGACTTAAAAGATTGTTTTTATACAATTCCTTCAGCAGCACAGGACAAAGAAAAATTTGTGTTTACAATATCAGCTATCAATAATGAAAAGCCAGTTTGTTGATTTCATAGGAAAGTGCTTCCTCAAGGAATGCTAAACAGTCCTACCATGTGTCAGTATTATGTAAATCAAGCTCTGCTTCCTAGTAGAAAATAGTTTTCTGATCGCAAGATTATTTATTTTGTGGATGATATTCTATTTGCAGCCCCAATGGAGCCAATACTTTTAAATTTATATTCATCTGTTGTAAACAATACACAGCTAAGAGATTTAATCGTTGCTCCTGAGAAAGTACAGATGTTTTCTACTTGGAAATATCCTGGGTACGTACTGACTTCCCAGTCAGTAAGGCCTCAAAATGTTAAATACTAGCAACCCATACACCTTAAATGATTATCAAAAATTTCTGAGAGATATCTCCTTATCTACTGATAAACTACAAAATCTGTTTTCTATCTTAAGGGGCAATCCAGCCCTAGATTCTCCCAATTGTTTAACCCCTGCAGCAAAAAGTGAAATCAAGGAAATAGAACTAGAACTAGAACTGCAGCAGAAAGGGAAATTGAGGAAATAGAACTAGCCATCTCTCAGAGGAAGCTATATCACACAGACCCAGGCATTTCAGTACATGCTCTTTATCTTTCCCACCAAGCACTCCCCTAAAGTGTTAATAGGACAGATGGTCCCTGGGCTATGCTTCCTAGAATGGGTTTTTTGCTCACATAATGAAACTAAAACACTATTTCCCTATATTCAGTTAATTACTAAAGTCATCTATTCAGGCTGCATCAAATGATGCAATCAGTTACTAGGTTGTGATCCTGACGTCATCAGGATTCCTTTAAGTAAAAAGCAGTATTGCCATTATTGATTGATCGCAAACAGCTTCCTCAATTACACAGGACAAATAGAGCACGGGCTTTCTGCTAATAAACTCCTAATATTCTTATCTCATATGTGGTAATTTTGCCCGAAGAAAGAGTTCAATCCCCATACATAATGCTTTACACTGTTTACTGATGGGTCTGGTAAACATGGAAAAGCAGCAGTCTGGTGGAGACCACACAGTTCAATCACTTGATCTGGGTTTAATAGCACTCAGAGAGCTTAGATTGCAGCTCTGATACTGGCCTTGGAAACTTTTTCCACTCAGCCCGTAAATATTGTATGTGACTGTGCATACTCTGTTTATTTACTACAAAACATTGAGAGGCCTTAATTAAGCTCACTCTGGAGCCAGCCCTGTGTGCTCTTTTTCTTTCACTTCAGCAATTGCTAGATCAACATACACATCCTATTTTTATTACACACATTCGAGTCCACAGCTCTCTGCCTGGCCCATTGGCTTATGACAATAATCAAGCAGACCTTCAGGTTATGACATTACTGCTTAACCAAGCCCCCCAATTGCATCAATTTTGCCACCAAAATTGGAGAAATTTAGCTAAACAATTTCAACTTATCCAGAGACTGCCTAAGCAAATTATCCTACAATGCATAGATTGCCAGCTCACAGTCATGTCCACTCCTTCAACAGGTGTTAACCCTGGAGGACTAGAACCTAATCAATTATGGTAAACAGATGTTACACACATCCCTGAATTTGGGAAACTAAGACATGTACATGTATCCATTGAGACCAACACTCATTTAATTAGTGCACATGATCTCCCTGGAAAGTCAACTCGGTATGTCATTAAACATCTTCTTTTAACTTCTGCATTTATGAGACCACCCACAAAAATTAAGACTGATAACGCTCCAGCTTATGTCAGCTCACAATTTCAACAATTTTTTCACACGTGAAGCATCCAACATTCCACAAGCATCACATAAAACCCAAGGACAAGAAATAGCAGAACGTGCCCACTCCACCCTTAAAAATATGTTCAAAAAACTAGGGCAGTATCCTGCAACACTATTGGCACAAGACTTATTTACCCTTAATTTTTTAAATTTAGATGACAAAATTTAATCAGCTGTAGAAAATCACTTTGCTAAAACCTCTCAAGGCATTAAACCTACAGTTTAATGGAAAGATGTAAATAGTAATGAAGTGTGTGGTCCTAATGAATTATTAATGTCGGGAAGAAGGTATGCTTGTGTTCACACCCCCTCAGATCCTCTTTGGATTTCAGTATGATGCATCAAACCACACCATGGCATGGCTAGGACCCAACCCAATACCAGAAATGAACGAATTAATTCTGTAAGATCCACAGCTCCAGATGATGGGGCTTTCATAAAGGACACAAGCACCAGACGTTACCTGGGGGATGCTGAAGAGGACAACTCACAGGGCTGAGCAAATCTTCCTCTGGACACAGGCACCCTTTACTCCAGAAAATATGTTTATTGCTTGCTTTCTGTTGTATATTGCAACTTATGTAGGGTATTAATCCTTTTCATGTTCTCACTTTGTCTGCAACTTGCACCTAGTACATTCTATTGGGCTCATATCTTAGACCCATCTTCCTTTCACCCTGTCACCTGGACAGACACTTCCTTCCCAGCCTATAATAACTTGACTGCTTGGCTAGGAGGGATAGATTTATTCCCCGTGGCATTCCTCAATAATGGCACACATTGGACTAAGGTGTCAAATAACACTACATATCACTCCACTATCCTCCTGAGCAGCCTTTGTAGCCTTTTCCAAGAAGTGTAATAGTAACATCTTTTTTCTGTGATTGAAATACCCAAATATGTTTGTGTCTTGTGGAAGCAAAATTGTTGACATTTACTATTCTATAAAGTTCTGAAGAATAAATAGAGAAAAACACTTCATAAAAATTTTTGCAAAGGCCCCATGTGGTTACTCATACCTGTAATCCCAGCATTTTTGGAGGTCAAGGCAGGAGGATCACCTGAGATCAGAAGTTTCATACCATCCTGGCCCTGGCCAACATTTTTAAACCCCGTGTCTACTAAAAATACAAAAATAAAAAATAAAAGTAAAAAAGCTTAGCTGGGTGTGCTGGTGGGCACCTGTTATCCCAGCTACTCAGGAGGCTTTGTTAGGAGAATTGCTTGAACCCGGGAGGCGGAGGTTGCGTGAGCCAAAATTGCCCACTGCACTTCAGCCTGGATGGCAAAAGCAAAACTCCATCTCAAAAAAAGATGAAATTTTGCAGAAATTTTTTATGAGATCTCATTTTTCACTTACTTTTACTAATTACTACAGAAATGCAAATCAATACTGCAATGAAATATCATCTGAGGCCAGTCAAAATGGTGATTACTAAAAACCCAAGAAACAACAGATAGTAAAGCAGTGCAGTAATAGGAATGCTTTTACACTGTTGTTTACAGTGTAAACAGAAATACCAGAAAAACCACTGGACTCAGCGATTTCATTACTGGGTATGCAGCACCCACAAAAAAAATAATGTTATTCTATTTAAAGACTACATGTATGTGTATGTTTGTTGCTTCACAGGAGCAAAGACATGAAATTAACTCAAATCCCCATCAATGACAGACTGGATATGACCCATATACATCATGAAATAATATGCAGCCATAAAAAGGAAGGAAATCAAGTGCTGTGAAGGGAGACGAATGAAGCTGGAAGCCATCATTTTTGGCAAACTAACACAGAAACAAACAAACAAAAAGCCTGCGTTTTCACCTTCATATGAGAGTCTGAAGTTTGAAGACAGACAGACGCAGGGAGGGGAACACCACACATCTGGGTATGTCATGGTGTAGGAAAAAAAAAGAGCTTCAGGATAAATCGCTAATTAATGCAGGGCTGAATACCTAAATGATGGATTGATAGATGCAGTGAACAATCATGGAAATGTTTATCTATGAAATAAACCAGCATGTCCTGCATATGTACCTTGGAACAATAATAAATGAAACAAAATTATAAAAAAAATAAATTAACTAAAAATAAAAAGGCTTTCTTTTTGCACAGGTGAGGTTACAGTAACTTTATGTCACACTTTATTTAAGACATTTTGTTATTACAAATCAGAGTTGTCACAAACTTAGTTGATTGAATTTATTTTCTTTTATTTTTAGAATGGAATCTCACACTGTCCCTTTGGCTGGAGTGCAGTTGTGCAATCTTGGCACACTGAAATCTCCTGGTTCCCCTGTTCGAGGGATTAGTCTGCATAAACTTTTGATTATCTGAGATAACAAGTGTGCACCACCACAGCTGATAGGGTTTCACCATATTGGCCAAGCTTGTCTGAATCTCTGACATTAAATATTCTGCCTTCCTTGGCCTTCAAAAGTGCTGAAATTACAAGTGTGAGCCACCGTGCTAGTCCCTTGATTGAATTTCTAATTGAGAAAAAAAATCCATCTTGAAAACCTTAGTTTTTGGTATCATATTTTTATGAGTTTCTTTATATGTTTCAAAATTCAAGAAAATAATATAATTTTAATGCATTTTTATTGGAAATAAATTTATTTCTATTAATATATAATTAAAAGAGAAGGTTAATTTAGCATGTTATTTTTCTTTTGAATAAAGTTGTCAGGTTTTAGAAATACAATTCAATATGTGAAGAATTAGGAATCTTTTATTTTAATAATTATACTCATCTTTTTTTTTAAGTATGCTATCTAATTTCTTTTTACTTTTATCTTATCTGTGTTAAATAAGTTGTGCTTGTTTTCAGGATTCTGTGTATATTTTTCCAAAATTAGGAATTTTTTTTTTCTGCTAAAGAAAAAAATTGTTTTTATAATAATGCTACATAGACCTGTTAGCAACATTATATAACAATTACAATTAGGCTGCTAAAAGAATAAAGGCATTTGGTTAAAAATGAAAAGTATCTGGTTGAAAATAAAGGAGCAGGCCAGGTGCAGTGGTTCTCGCCTGTAATGCCAGCACTTTGGGAAGCCGAGGCGGACAGACCATGAGGTCAGGAGATCGAGACCACCCTGGCTAATATGGTGAAACCCCGTCTCTACTAAAAAACTACAAAATTAAAAAATTAGCTGGGCGTGGTGGTGGTCGCCTGTAGTCCCAGCTACTCAGGAGGTGGAGGCAGGAGAATGGTGTGAACTCAGGAGGAGGAGCTTGCAGTGAGCTAAGATCACTCCACTGCACTTTAGCCTGAGCGATAGAGTTTGACTAGGTCTCAAAAAAAAAACAAAAAAGGGGCAGATTTTAGGTTTTAATGATAGATCACATATTTAAGATATAGCTATTAAATAAGTGAATACAGAAAACTTGAATTTTGGAAATGCTTATACTTAAGTTGTTTACCATTCGTTTACATTTTTGTAGAAACTAAATAGAAAAATGAGAATAATTTAACTGTAGCAAATTATTCTTAAATTTCTACATTTCTTTCCCTCAATAGTTAGAAATAGTTTGTCTTTCAAATAGCATCTCAGCAACTATCATTTGTGAAGATTATAAAACGCTGCCTTTCTGGATCTAATAGATTATACCATGCAGGAATTGCAATCTGGGAAGGATTCCTTTTACTAGAATCTCCATATGAGATGTTCGCCAAAATTTGGTTAACAACCACTATTGGACAAAAAAGTAGAATGTAAATTCTGATACTCTAGCCCCTTTTACCCCTCTGGTTCTGAATTTAAAATTGGTAGAGATTGCTAATTATACTTGCAAGAAGTGAATGTGGCAGACAGAATATAAAATTTAAGTTAAGTCCCCTGCTTTTGTGCTTGGTTGCTTGTGCTTTGTATTATCTCAGCACTTTACTGTGGCATGCGTGTCTGCCTAGTTACTTTTTCTATGCGATGAGCTTCATCGGGCCACAAACTGGATATTGTTTATTTCTGTATCAGAAACCTCAGATGAAGAGCAAAGTATATAGAAACATGTTAGATATGTGTAAAATAACTATAGTTTGCTCCATAGCTACAAGAAAATTATGACCTTTGGAGCTTCTGTGTATGCTCTTGTTTCTTCTACAACTACTCTTAATCGCTGTATTACTGAGTGGTAATAATTCTAAATACATCAAATAAATTATATTATATGATCTGCAAAGATGCATTATACTCACAAGAAGACACTGAATTCTTGGAGAATGAAGTAACTTATTCCTCATATCTTATTTATGAGAGGGCAGTGGTTTGTCTTTAATCTTTAATGAATTGCAGGTTTTAATTGCTATTATTTTATTTTTCCAATGAAAACTTTTCTGTGACGTCTTTATGATGGTTCATCTGTGAAATGAGCACTAACACTAAATATTAAAACCGATAGAATTTTTTGAAAATAATATGAAAAGAGCATATAATTTTATTAACCAACTTTTGATATTTATTTCAACTTCTTTCATTATGCTTTTAAAGTTAGATTAGTGCATCACTAATGTCATCTGGTCTGTAGAGTAATGCTCATTCCCAAGATGATGTACTTAGATATCATTATAAATTTGAAGAGAAACCAGTATTAAACAAGACAGAAGATAGGAAAGCATACAATATTGATGTACTAAGACAACTTCAGGTCATCTTTTACATTTAGCTGCTTTCTAACTACATTACTTAAAGTTTTTGGAAACAGTTTAGGTAAGTTATGGGTAAGAGATTATAAAATCATTTGTACACAAACTAAAATTTTTAAATATATCTTAAAAAACATAATTTATTAGGTGTTTAATATTTAAACAATAGTAATAGTCCAGCTGCCTTTCTTGGTCATTTTTATTAGTATTTTCCCAATAGAAAGAGGTTAAAATTTTCACAGCAAATACGGGCAGTGTATTTATCTCTTATTATATAATTAACTTACCATTGGAAGATTTCTAAATTATACATAAGCAAAATACTGAAATGCAGTCCTCTCCTTGATTTAACAGTTCTCTAATAAAGCAAATGCCAAAAATATGGTTTTATCCATATAGATATTTTTATGCATCTCTAAAGTTTAAATTTAAAAAGATGACCATGTTGCTGTTATCACACATAATAAAAATTATTTTATAAACTTGGGCAATGTGGCAAAACACTGTCTTTACAAAAAATAATAGAATTATTCTGGTGTGGTGGTATGAGCCTGTAGTCTCAACTAGTTGGGAAGAAAACCTGCCATTTTATTCACTAACTGTTGTTATTTGTTTAAACTTCTTTATTATACTTTTAAAGTTAGATTAGTGTACCAGTGATGTCTTTTAGTTCCTAGAGTAATGTTTATGGCTGAGATTATGTATAATAATCACCTCAAAAATCAACATTACTCATCATCAAATAAAAATTTTTATTATAAAATGAACATTTTCATCACTGACAGGAAAGTACCCCTTCCTAGCCATGTAAGAAAAAAATACATAATATATTTATATATAAATATACAACATATAACTTTATATAATATACTTTTTTCTTGCAAGCCTGTAATGTAATCATATAGCTTTTGAGCCACTTACAAAAGTGGCCAATAACATTTGTTCCCTTTTCACGTTTGAAAAAGCTCAATTACTCCAGGCACTATCACTCACACTGGTATTCTTGGCACTTTGTGAAGCCAAGGTAGGCAGATTACTTGATTATATAAGTTTATGTCCAGCCTGGGCAACGTGGTGATATCTCATCTCTATTACGATGCAAAAAATTAGCTGAGTGTGCTGGTCTGCACCAGTAGTCCCAGCTACCTGGGACACTAAGATGAAAACATTGCCTGAGCTGTGATTGTGCTGCTGAGCAATAAAGAGAAGCCCTGTCCCCCACCCCCACCCCCACCACACACAGCTTTAAAACATCTTGATTTTGTTTTGTTTCACTCATTTTCTCAAGCCCCACACCCCCTACACATAGCTTTATAACATCTGGATTTTGTTTTCTTTGTTTCACTCACTTTATTAAGGCCTAATCTCTGGTACGTATGATAATAAACACTGTCATACAACTTTTTACTGTACACTGTAGTACATAGCTCTTTCTAGTTTGTTAAAAAAAAAAAAAAAAAAAAAGAAAGAAGAAAAAGAAAAAAACGCTGTACCCCCTCATAAGAGTTTAGTGTTCTTTCAAAAAGGTAGTTCTCAGATAGCTCAGAGGTAGAAAGAAAAAGGGATCTTCTGATTTCTGGGCTGTCTTCTATTTCACTCACAGCATCTCCCCTTCTTTGTATTAGCATATAACTTAGATTTATTTTAAAAGTCTGTAGTCCACCTATAATGCACTGATTTCCCATTATATATCTTAGTATAAGTTTCTAGATCCCATAGCTAAACTGTAAGCCTAGGTTATATGTATGATTTGCATATATAATTCTTATTTACCTACTTTAGTTCTATAGCCTCACATGTGCCTTGCTCTCCTTCTTAAGTGTGTAAACAATTTATTTTTATTAGATTTTTCTACTCAAAACATTTTTTTCTGCAATCTAGTCCACATTTCTGTTCTTTTTCTTTCAAATTATTACAACACTTTGAGTTTAGTCTTCAAAACTTTCACTCAAGTATTTATGTGTGTGTGCATCTATGTGTGATCATTTGCACCAATTTGGCACCAGGGATCGTTTTTCTGAAAAACAATTTTTTAAACCTGTGGTTGCAGGACAATTTGGGGAAGATTCGATTGCCCTACATTTCTTATGTACTTTATTTATATTATTATTACATTGTAATATTAAATGAAATACTTACACAACTCACCATCATGTAGAATCAGTGGGAGCCCCGAACTTACATTCCTGCAGCTAGATGGTTCTATCTGGACGTGATGGGGAGAGTTATGGGTGATAAGGCCTAAGAGTCTTGTGAAGAGTGCAAAACCTAGATTTCTCACATGCACAGTTAATAATAGGGTTCTAGCTTCTGTAAAAATCTAATTTTGCCAAAGATCTTACAGAAAGTGGAGTTCAGGCAGTAAGGTGAACCATAGGTAATGGTTAAAATAGAGATAAAGCTTCCGTGCTTGCCCACCACTCACCTGCTGATGTGTGACCCAGTTCCTAACAGGACACAGATGGGTACTGCTTGGTGACGCCTACCTTAAGCCAAGGAGTTTGAGATCACAGTGAACTATAATTGTGCCACTGCACTCTAGCCTGTGAAACAACAACAACAAGAAGAACAACAAAAAACACCTATTTATACAGGGAATTTTAAAATTTGTTTCTTTAATAGTATCTTTTGTCACAAATGTGAGGAATCATTTGAAACTTTGAATGTGGACATTAACAAACATAAAAATCTTCTTGATTATTTGGAACACTATATCAAACGAAGGTGCAAATGTATCTTATTGTAAAATGTGATATAAAGAATGTTTTGTTCAGTTTTGAATAAAATAATGAGGTCATTGAACAGAATCAAAAGACATTAGAGTTGTTTGTGCTCATCCACAGAATTAACATCTGCTTTCTCTTTACTGTTTTAGTGGTAGCAGAGATGTAGTCAAGATGATAACTGGTTTAAAGGGAAATAATATTGACAAAATACGGTGACTGACTAGAAAAAATTCAGTCTTATTTGGTGAATAATTTTGGATATAAAAGAATCTCAAAGATTGTTTTCATCTGTAAAATAAGCTGCAATTTGATGATTGAATTATGAGGATTGATAGAAGAAAACATTATTCTTTTTATACAGTAGATATCTGTTGAAGATATATTCTTTTTATACAGTAGATATCTCTTGAAGTAAAAAAAGTTTCTTAATGTGGTTACAACAGATTTTAACACCCACTTGTAGTTTCACAAACAGATTTCATTCTCTAGGCCTAACCAGCTACTTTTATCTCTGTGCAAATTGATTGGGAGAGGAAATGGTAAAATGTCTTTGAAGATGTTATATGTTAAGTAATACATATAAGTCTTGCTTCACCTTCATAACTTCTCACATCCAAGCTGTCTGTATTGTTTTGAACTTAGCTGCCATTTAGATTTTGGTTGGTTTATAAAGTCATCTTGCCTGCTATTCACACCTCTGAGACTTGGAACAATTTCTTTTTACCCTTTCTGCCCCTCATTTTTTTTTTTTTTCTGAGACAGAGTCTCGCTCTGTCACCCAGGCTGGAGTGCAGTGGCGCAATCTTGGCTCGCTGCAAGCTCCGCCTCCCGGGCTCACGCCATTCTCCTGCCTCAGCCTCCTGAGTAGCTGGGACTACAGGCGCCCGCCACCACGCCCTGCTAATTTTCTGTATTTTTAGTAGAGAAGGGGTTTCACCGTGTTAGCCAGGATGGTCTCGATCTCCTGACGTCATGATCGGCACACCTCAGCCTCCCAAAGTGCTACAATTACAGGTGTTAGCCACCAAGCCTGGCCTTTTCTGCCACTCTTAATCCACACATTTAAAGTAATTATATATATGGTTATTACCTTTTTATAAGTAGTGAGACCAGCCTGGCCAAGACAGTGAATCCCCATGTCTACTAAAAATCTAAAAATTAGCCAGGCATGGTAGCAGACGCCTGTAATACTAGCTACTGAGGAGGCTGAGACAGCTGAATCGCTAGAATCCAGGAGGCATAGTTTGTAGTGAGAGGAGATCCTGCCATTGCACTCCAGCCTGGGTGAAGAGAGTGAAACTCCATCTAAAAAAAAAAAAAAAAAAAAAAAAGACAGTGAGGATTAATTCCTTTATTATTATGTGTGCAGCTCTCAGTGTATTACCTGGTCTTTAAGTGCTATAAAATTAGCTGCTATTATTATTGCTTATCATGTATCTTCAGTTTACTCACACCAAATTCTAATTAATAGCATAAAAGAAAATATTAGAAGAATAAAACAGATAGTAGTGGCTATATGGAACTACACAGCCATCAGGTTCTGTGTCGGTAATGTTTTCCAATTTGCAACAAATAAGTGACTTTTTACATCTATAAGTTCTGCAAACACAGATTTCTCTAAACATATATTAAAATGTTCAAAAATAAAAAAAACAATAATACAATAAAAAACTAACATAAATTTAAAAGCCATTACAGTAAAATTGTCTATATAACATTTGCATTTTATTAATTATTTAAGTTATGTAGAAGTGAAGTAAACTATTACAGAAGGATGTGTGTACATTATATTTACATACCACACCATGGTTCATTAGAAACTTGAGCAGGACACAAATTATAGTAATTGTGAGGATCCCGGAGCCAATCCCCTACAGATGCCAAAGGATTACTATATTTAAACATTTAAACTTTGGTAAGTAAGCATTGCTTACTTTAGTTATGACATAATTACTCTGATGGTGTTAATTATCATTTACTCACATTTATGTAAAAACACTGAGAAAGATTATAATTTTTTTTTGAGACAGAGTCTTGCTCTGTCGCCCAGGCTGGAGTGCAGTGTCACAATCTCGGCTCACTGAACTCTCTGCCTCTCAGGTTCAAGCAATTCTCCTGTCTCAGCCTCCTGAGTAGCTGTGATTACAGGTATGTACCACCATGCCTGGCTAATTTTTTTTTTTTTTTTTTAGTAGAGACAGGGTTTCACCACATTGGCCAACATGGTCTTGATCTCTTGACCTCATGATCTGCACGCCTTACTCTCTCAAATTGCTGGAATTACAGCCATGAGACACTGCGACTGGCCCAAAAGATTATAAACTTAAAAATTCTCATTACATTGTTTTAATGTTTGCTCAGGTAACAACAGAACATTTGTTTATATTCCCTGTTTATGGTATGTTAACATAGTAAGGCACTTGCTATTTAATATTGCCTTTTGTTTTTCAGGCTAACTCAAACAATTTGAATATGACTGGGAAATATGTAATTGCATTCACTGATTATTTTGAATTTCTTTGGGAGCTGGATGTGGGACCTTACACAGTAGCAGGCGTTGCCAACAGAAATCACAAAATACAGACTTGTGGGTGTGCCTGTACACAGTGATCAAGCAAGTAGCGTGTATTATTATTATTATTATTATTATTTTAATTGAGACAGAGTCTTGCTCTGTCACCTAGGCTGGAGTGCAGTGGCAGATCTTGGTTCACTGCAAGCTCCGCCTCCCGGGTTCACGCCATTGTCCTACCTCAGCCTCCCGATTAGCTATTAGCTGGGACTACGGGTGCCCGCCACCATGTCCGGCGATTTTTTTTTTTTTTTTTCTTTAGTAGAGATGGGGTTTCACCGTGTTAACCAGGATTGCCTCGATCTCCTGACATGGTGATCTGCCCGCCTTGGCCTCCCAAAGTACTGGGATTACAGGTGTGAACCACCGTGCCCAGCCTATTATTCTTGTATTATTCAAAGGATAGTATGATAATGACTGAGATCACTGGTGTAAATTTGATGATGCAGATGTAACAGAATTGAAAAAGGAAGATGATAAAGAAATAAAAAGTATTTTGGTGGAGAGTACACAAATGTATTTGCTCACATGCTGAAGTGCATGTCGTAGAGACGACAGAAGAGGTGGTGAAATGCTTATGTACTTATTTTTAATAAATGGACATGATAGATAAAGGTGATGAGATGGTAGGATGTATATTATGACTAACTCTTGCAAGATCACATCACATCACATCACTATGTCACCAGCCATTGAGAGAAGTGTATGGAAACAAAATGTGAAATTTATCCATAATGGAATAAAAGTATTTACATGTAATGGTGTTTATTTAAATCCTGCTCAAGGTAAGCCTTTAGATTAGCTTCTTACTAATAGCAAATACTTTGTGTTTGGCTTGTATGATTTTTTACTAGGCATCAACATGTGTTTTAATTTTTTTCTTCAGTCTTCATTTACTTTTCCTTATTGAATCATCAGCCTGCATTTATATGAATGTATTGCCTTTTTGGTTCAGTTATTTAAAGTGAAAAATTTAAGATATCTGTACCTCAGAATAGTGGTTCTTAATATATGGAAATATGGAAGAGCATTATTTATAATAATTCTTATTTTTTACTCAAGCATTAGTTTGCAGTATGGGTTAATGAAGTGGTAAGTTAATCACTAAGAATTAGTGTTAACTAACAGAAATTTTATTAAGAAAGTGCTTGAAAATACAAATGTTTTTGACTGTATATTTATTTTTATTTAAGCAGTAGAACTATTTATCTGCCTAAAGCAAAAGAAATCACTATGATTAGTATACAAATTGCTGGTATATCCCACATTACCCCTGGATTTCACACCAAAAACAAATATTTTGTGGTCCTGCCAGTGACTGGTCCATGGCTTTGCATTTTATTCATAGAGTACTTATAATTGCTTTGGTTCTCTATTATTCTGATTTACGTTTTCCTAACCATAAAAATATTATTTCAAATTTTAAATACACAATAGACATTTTTTCAGTAATTGTGAATTCTTAGTAAATTTAAAATTCTGTAATCTAAATGTGCATTTATTATTTAAAAATTATTTGTATCACAGCTTATTCTACTTTATCATTAAGTATGAAGCTTTATCTCTTATAGCCAGATAAAATTTTAACTTATAATTAAAAACATAGATCATTTTTTAGACCAGCTTTTGCAGCTGATATTACAACTCCTAAAATTTGGAAGGCCAAGGCAAAAATAACCTTGAGGGCAGGTATTTGTAACCTGATTTGGCAAAATAGTTACACACCATCTCTACAAACAGTTTTTTAAAATTAGCTAGACATGGTGGTTCACACCAGTAATCTTAGCACTTTATGATGCCAAGGTGGGTGGATTACTTTAGGCCTAGAGTTTGAGGCCAGCTTGAGCAACAGCAACATTCTGTCTCTAACAAAAAAATAAATTAATTAATTAAATAATTAGCTGAGCCTACTGTCCTCTTCCTATAGACCCAGCTCACTGGGAGGCTAAGGCAGCAGGATAGCATGAGCCCATGATTTAGAAGCTGCAATTAGCTATGATTGCACCACTGCATTCATTCCAGTGCATCAATAGAGACTTTGCCTCTTAAAAAAATTAAAATGACTCTAGTCTTAAGTTAGCACTAATTATAAAAGAATAGAATGCATTATAATAACTTGATTTAATGACTCTTTTAGCATTGTTTATATTATCTTTTTTTTTTTTTTTTTTTTTGAGACGGAGTCTCGCTCTGTCGCCCAGGCTGGAGTGCAGTGGCGCGATCTCGGCTCACTGCAAGCTCCGCCTCCCGGGTTCACACCATTCTCCTGCCTCAGCCTCTCCCAGTAGCTGGGACTACAGGCACCCACCACCACGCCCGGCTAATTTTTTGTATTTTTAGTAGAGACGGGTTTCACCTGGTCTTGATCTCCTGACCTCGTGATCCACCCGCCTCGGCCTCCCAAAGTGCTGGGATTACAAGCGTGAGCCACCGCTCCCGGCCTATATTAATATATCTTAAGAAAATGTTACTGAACTACAAAAGGTTGATATGAATTTTTGGAGACCTACACATATTTGTATTTTACTTACATCTTTGACTTGACTCTGTAAAATTAAAGTCACAGAGCTTTTTCAGTCAATCTGATATCTGTACTGTATTAGTCCATTTTCATGCTAAAGACATATGCTAGACTGGGCAATTTATAAAAGAAAGAGAGGTTTAATGGACTAACAGTTCCACATGACTGGGGAGACCTCAGAATCATGGTAGAGGAGCAAGTCATGTCTTACACAGATGGCAGCAGGCAAAGAGAGAAGTTCTGCAGGGAAACTCTGATGTTTCAAGCCATCAGATATGATAAGACTTATTCACTATCACAAGAACAGCACAAAAAATATCTGCCCCTATGATTCAATTACCCCCTCATTTCTTTCCTCCCATCACATGTAAAAACTCAAGTGGGGTGGGAACACAGTCAAACCATATCATTCCAACCCTGACCCCTCCCAAATTTCATGTCCTCACATTTCAAAACGAGTCAAGCTTTTCCATTAGTCCTGCAATGTCTTAACTCATTTCAGCATTAACTCAATGTCAAACTGCAATCTCTCAGCTGAGACAAGGCAAGTTCTTTCTGCCTATAAGCCTGTAAAATTTAAAGCAATTTAGTTACTTCTTAGATACAATAGGGTACAAGCATTGGGAAAAGACAGCCATTCCAAATGTGAGAAACTGATCAGAATAAAGGGGCTACAGGCCCCATGCAAGTCTAAAATCCAAGGAGGCAATACCATCTTAAAGCTTCAGAATGATATTCAAGAGCTGAGTTCCCATGGTCTTGTGCAGCTCCACCTATGAGGCTTTGCAGGGTACAGCCTTCCTCCCAACTGCTTCCACCAGCTGGCATTGAGTGTCTGTGGTTTTCCAGGCACAAAATTCAAGCTGTCAGTGAATCTATCATTCAGTGGAGACTGGAGGATGGAGGACCTCTTTTAACAGCTCCACAATCATCGTGTATTTTGCTACCTGTGTTTTCAATGCTAGAAATACTGCTGCTGATGGCAGGGATCAGGTATAGCTGTTGATTCACAGTATTTATGTGATAAGTAGCACCAACCTCTTTGTGCCCCACAAATCTTTTTGGTGGCTGTGGTCCAGCAGGGGCAGATATTCCCACTCAGTAAGTGCTTTACAAGCTGACATAAGAAAAAAATGCTTTCTTGGAAAGAGTTATATGAGATGATATAGTATTGAATTTTCATGTGTTAACCATGGAGTTAGACTTAATCATTACAAGTTTACCTATTATGAAACTTTTGGGCTTAAAGTAAGTGTATTTAATTAATTATCATCAGGACTGTGTGTGATATATTTCTACCTCTGGATATTATTACCAAATTAATTTTTAATATCACTTAAAAAGGTGCTATTCAAACTGGCTTAGAGATAAATAAGCGCTATTGTGAATTACATACTCCTAGTAATCCTAGAAATATGTATTCACGTTCACATGACTCATGCAAATATTTAGTACATAAGATTAGTTTAAATTGTTTAATACAAACAGCTACATATTATTAATTGTTGTTATTATTAAGTATAAAAAGACATTTGTGGGCCAGGCATGGTGGCTTACGCCTTGAAAGCCAGCTTTTTGGGAGGCTGAGGCAGGTGGATCATCTGGAGTCAGGAGTTTGAAACAAGCCTGGCCAACATTATGAAACCCCATCTCTACTAGAAATGCAAAAATTAGCCAGGAATGGTGGTACACACCTGCAATCCCAGCTACTTGGGAGGCCGAGGCAGGAGAATTGCTTGAACCCGGGAGGGAGGGGTTGCAGTGAGCCATGATCATGTCACTGCAGTCCAGCCTGGGCAAGAGGGCGAGATTTAGTCTAAAAAAAAAAAAAGAGAGAGAGAGAGAGAATACTTTTGTCATTTGTATCCTTCTCGGATTTACTAATTTACTAGTTAAGCTGTGTTATGTTCACCGGACATTTAAGATTTTATAAACATTTATATGGCAATAGAGTCATTTCTGATGTTCAGTAAGAATGTATTCTCCTTTCAACAGAACCTAACTAGAACCTGGTTTTATTACAAAGCATTGTCTGAAATATCAAATACAGTTAAAAATGATTTGCATAATCAGAGATAACTGGGCAGCTTTAAGAACTATAGTTGACTGTGGAGAAAATACTTCTATGGCCCTCTTGGAAAAACCAGCCTCGTAATCGATTAGAGTTCCTGGCCTGAGATGTAAGAAAGACAGGTCATTTCTGGGCAAGCTCTGGAGCTTCATGATATCTGGGGACATTGAGAGGAAAGGATTTCAACTGAATGTATAGGTTCTGAAAGGGAAGCCCAGTGGCAAGTTCCTGGCTTAGTTCCTAGTCTCAAGTCTTTAAAAAGCATAATCTGAAACTAATTATATAAAGTTCTCAAAAAGTAAACTGGAAAGGCCTCTGTTGCCAGGCATGGTGGCCCAGACCTATAATCCAAGCATATTCAGAGGCAGAGGTGGGAGAATCACTTGAGCCCAGAAGTTCAAGACTAGCCTAGGCAACATGGTAAAACCCCATCCCCAAAATCAATCAGAAAAAACAAACAACATGCAAAATTAGCTAAGCATGATGGGAACTTGTATGAATTCTGCTTGCATTAGTTAAAGCAGCAAATTTTAAATTATCACCTTCTAGTTGATAAAACATAACTAAATTACAACTTAAATGCCACTTAACTATTTACCTTAAAATATATAATTTTGTTATGTGAATTTCATTACCACAACAAAAGTCAACTATTTTTCCATTTTTCCTTTACCTATTCTTAGTTGCATAACCATCATCTCTTGGTGACACATGGTCATTTCTCCTGGAACAGACTGGCTTGCTGCGTGGAAGACCTCCATAATTCTCTCATCAATGTAACATGGGAAATTTAATGATAAAATAATTAAATATTATGTAAAGAACACGAAATCTGAAACACGACTTTTTCTTCTCTAAAACAAATTTTTAAAATTATTTCTTCTATGACTCCATTCTTCCTTCCCTAAATTACTAGACATTCATGACAACTTAAATATTTCTTCTGGCTTTGGAAAATCCCATGCCTCCACAAGGCCAGCTCTTCTGATGAAGCTGAAGGTGGACATTAATTCTTAGGTAAAAGTTTATTTTTAATTGTTAAGAACTAGTTAGTTATTACTTTTCTTTTTATATGAATCACTGATGACTACTAACGAGACAGGGAAAACATGTAAATCCATCAAACTTTTCACTGAATGTAAAGTTTACATATGCTGTCGTTTCTCAGCTGAAGAAGGTAAATTTTCCCATGTTGTTCAATCCATCTCACACACACAAATATTGCTACCTTTGAGCTACTGAACGCTAAAATTCTACATAAAAGTGCTCCTTTGTCTCTAAGTGATTAGCTCTATCTTAAATATTGACAAATTATAATGTACTAGTGCATCTCTTCTAATGATGTCCAATATTTATTTTTACTGCAATTAGCAATACTCTTAAAGGGGTCATTACAATATTGTACCTCTTTCAAAAATAGAAAACTTCCTCCTTTAACATAGTCTTCACATGCTAATTTGTAGAGGTCAGTCTTTCAACTTGGATGTATTCGCTGGCTAGCCTTCTCATGGAAATGTGCTGGCTTGTGTATTCTGAAATCAATAAATACTTCAGTTCACTGATAGTCTGCGTGTGAAATGTAAAACTTAAAATGGCAGTTTTAATTTCCTCCATATTATGATGGAGGCTAGGTAAGAATTTTAATTTGTTCTGCATAAATTTCTTTGCTAAGAACTGTTACTTTATTGTCTAGCTTTCTTCTGTTCAGTCTGAAATCTTAAACTTCCTCTTCTCAAAAATATTACTTCTATTCAATCCTACTATTCACCTCATGCTGCTTATAACTAAATTCTCTCTTCAAGGAATTTCAAATCCTACACTAAGGACCTTGTGTTAAGGTTTCACCATCCCTGTACAATCTTAATGATTGTACACATCCCATATATTTACACCACCCAAATATTAATATACACCATATCTTAACTCACATCCCCCATACATTTAACAACTCTACACTTTTGTCGTATGCACTTAAAAATGCTGGACTCCTTCAAGTCTACCTTTCAAGCCTTAATTTTATTAATTGAAATTATTTAAGCCTAGTGATTACTTATCTGTAAAATGCTCTTTTAGTTTTTAGTGTCCTCACATAACCAGTAAGAATGCCTTTCACATAAATATTATTGCGGTCTCAGAACCTGGATGGCCAGGCACAGTAGCTCACACTGTAAGCCAGTGTGGAAGGCTGAGGCAGCTGGACTGATTGAGCCCAGGGCTTTAATGTCAGCTATGACGATGTAATGAGATCCTGTCTCTACAAAAATATAGAAAAAGGAAAGCAAATTTAGCTATGTGTGGTGGTGCATGCCTGTAGTCACAGCACTGCAGGAGGCTGAAACAGGACAATTGCTTGAGCCCAGGAATTTGAGGCCATAGTGAGCTATCATCCCACCAACACACTTTGGCCTGGTGAGAGCAAGATTTCAACCCAACAAGAAAACTGAACAAACAATTATTAGGTTGGCACACTGGGCGACCACTACCACGGGACCTAGAAAATGGAAGAACTCATTAGATTAAGAAGCCTACCATCAAAGAAGACTGCCAGGAACTTTAAGAAAAATTAAGAGGAATTATCGAGCAAACACAGGGTTAAAACTAATGTTTGCTCACAGTGTGAATCCAAGAACTTTGGGAGGCTGAGGTGGGTGGGTCATGAGGTCAAGAGATCAAGGTCATCTTTGGCAACATGGGAAACCCCATCCCTCCTAAAAAATATAAAAATTAACTGGGCCTCGTGTGCAACTGTAGTCCCAGCTACATGGAAGGTTGGGGCAGGAGAGTCGCTTCAACCCAGGAGGTGGAGGTTGCAGTGAGCTGAGATCATGCCACTGCACTCCAGCCTGGTGACAGAAGAAAATCTAAAATATAACACAAGAATCATTTTATATTGGCATAAGAGAGAGATGTAGGATAAATGCAGAGTGAAAAGAGAGCACAATTCTATCAGTTAAATACGTAAATACAATCTAGATAAATACAAAATATATTAGGAGAAAAATGATAAATTATTGTTCATGTAATTCTCGTATGAGGAAAGCTTTTTCAAAACATATCATAAGGGTACACCAAATGCCATTCAAAGAAACATGAATATTTACAAAATCAAAAAATGACACCTCAGAAAAATATAGTATGTAAAATTTGTATCATAAAATACAATTTTTACAAATCCATTATGAAATATTAATTTTTAGTGTAGGCTGTGGTCATTTTTAATAATCTTCAAGAATTGCATATTAAATAATGGAAAACATTTTCCTATATCCATAAAAAAGGTAGATATAGTCTAATGCTCTAGTGGTGTCACAGGTAGGAAAATGCATATTCTTATACATGGCAGAATAGCATTAATCTTTGCCCTCAGGGTCAACTGAGAAAAAATAAAATACCATAAAGCTATGTACCTTAAAATGGAGCAAACACCGCAATTTCAACTTTAGAAAACATATCAAATGAATTACACATCAGGTTATTAAAACTCAAACGTTAGATTTTTGAAGGTTGGTTAATAGAAAATACAATTGAACCAATTTTTTAATACTTTTTTTTGTTTGTTTTTGTTTTGTTTTGTTTTGTTCTGTTTTTATGAGACAGAGTCTCGCTCTGTAGTCCAGGCTGGAGTGCCGTGACGCAATCTCGGCTCACTGCAAGCTCCACCTCCGGGTTCATGCCATTCTCCTGCCTCAGCCTCCCAAGTAGCTGGGACTACAGGCACCCACCACCACACCTGGCTAACTTTTTTTTGTACTTTTAGTAGAGACGGGGTTTCACCATGTTAGCCACGATGGTATCAACCACCTGACCTCGAGATCCACCTGTCTCGGCCTCCCAAATTGCTGGGATTACAGGCGCGAGCCACTGTGATCAGCCTACGTGGAGTTTTTTTTTAAGTAAAAATTGACCCCTCATTCCTATTGAGTAAATCGTTCATAAATACCATTTTCAGTGATTTTCCTCCAGCAAAAAAGATACATACATATTTGTGAAGCAGTGGTTTTTAGAATTTTCCTGAGTCACAGACTGTTGAGAAATTGAAGTTATGGATTTCTTAAATGCAAAATGCTTTATGGCAGGCCAATGTGCAAATTATCCATATCAAAATGCAAAGGAATACATTTGTATAGATATTTCCATGTGTATACACAAATAACAAATATTGCAAGATCAATCATAAAATACTGACTTACTTATTTCTTGATGGAAGTTTTTCACGATTCCACTGTATTTTGATAATACATTTTATATGAAGTTCTGGGCATAATGAATATAAATGAGTTCTGCAGAAAACCTGCTGAGTACAGGCAATCACCATTAATGAATTCAATTTAGTTTTAAATGTGACATTTCAGTGAACAGTAATTAAGATTTTAAAATGAAATTTTCACATTATTTCAATCATTCTTTTAACACATCTTTAGTACTTACAAAGAATTTTGCTCATTATCAGTAAATTAATATTCTGTACATGAAGTAAATAAATTGATAAATTTTGATATCTTCAAACTTACTGTCTTTTAGTCCTATGGTTCCATCTTTATGGTTTAAAACATTACCCAAATGTCCTTTACATGAGGGACGCAACCTTTTGTTCCTCCACTATCTCCTCTTGCAGATCTCAGACTTCCTAAAGGCTTCTGTTTCTCCAAGAAGGTGGTGGTCTTCACCTACCATCACTTTGAAAAGATGGTTTGTTGACTTGTCCTATATAATTGCTTTTCCACCAAAAGACTAAAAGTATTAAGTATCCTATCAATAAGATTGTCACATTTAACCTAAACACATTTTACAAACATTTATCTATCCACTATATTTCAGTTCTAGACGTTTTCTCCCAAAGCAAACGTATTTTTATCCTGAAATGACCATATCTTTCTCAATGCAAAATTTGAGACATTTACTGAGCACATGCCTTCCATTAAGGGATCAAATACAAAGTCTATCATTCAAATTCCTTGAAAAGTTTTCCAGTATTAAAAAATGATACCTCAAAAAAAATTAACCTATCACATATTCTATGTGATAATGTAGCACATCTCTTTTTTGCAATATATAATCTACTTCATCTTTGTATTCACATCACTTGTTTCAGTGCCCCAAGGGTATATGAAAGACTGTCATCTAAAAATATAAGATTTTTTATTCGAAGTCATTAGCCACATTATTTGCTCTGAATTGTTTCTTGTTTGTTCTGCTAACCACTTACATAAAATGTCCCAATATGATTTACAATTCTATATTCACTGTAGCTCTGTTTCTGTAAACGTAATCCTTGTTTGCCGTCATTCAAGATTTTTGCCTTACTCATTTCTTATTTTGCCTTAGAAGTGTCCCTAATAAATTACTCTTAAAATAGTATTTCATGTTATTTCTCAGAAATGCTTAAATGTGCTAATTAATTTCATAATAACTTTCTTCAGTTTAATCTTTTCTATAGGCTAAGGTGATTTTTGAAAAAATGCCAGCAAAAATTGTATTTAAAAATTACATTGCTTTGTTATTTGGGGGAAGATCTTAAATCCTTTCCAAGACCTCTTGCAATCACATAGCCAGTCATTCAAACTTTGGGACTTCTTTTGTTATTTCTAGGCCCTAAATATGTTCCCCAGATTTGCACATGACTGCTTTCTTCCCACTATTTGGAAGTCAGCCAAACTTTCTTAAAGTGTTCATTCCCCCTGAAACCTCTAAGTACTTCCTTTATTTCCCTTCTTAACTTTTGTGTGCATATTACATTTATATTTATTCTTACACAATAAGATATGTTAGATGAAGTAATTTAGAAATAACATCTACAGAAATCACCTGTTCTTGTGCTTGAAATCTATGGGGAAAAATAAATTGTCATAGATTACTAAACATAAGTCAAAATTGTTTCCATACCTACAAAACCATGAGCCAAAGGCAACTTTCAGTTTCTACTAAACTTAAAATATGAAAGTAAAACCTGAACAAAAATGTCCTTCTGCTATGTACCAGGAAGTGTGCTAGACGTAACAGAAACAAAAGCAACTAGGAAAACTTAAATATACACTAAAGACAACTTAACAATCAACAGATTAATACATGGTACAATGAGGCCGCAATACCCACAATATACAGTGAAGAAGAAAATCTAAAATCTAAGCTGTTTCTGAAGCATAAATTGCAATATGTGAGATATATGCTGGGAAGAATAACTCTCAAGAAGTCCAAAAAAGCATATTGGTGATAGCATAAAGAATACTGGGAACTAAAAACAGATTTGGATAATGTTATATAAAAAAAATTCCAAAGTATCCAGAATGCAATCATTTTGATGGTAATATGAAGGAATTAAGTAGGTAATAGGCTGACACAAAAGTTTAAAGCTGTAATAAACACACAATCCCTAGAATTTAAGATTCAGTAAGACAGAGATCATTAGTTGGATCAAAACAAGTGTTCAAACACACTGGGAAAATGAATAATTAGGTATTCATGTTACCTAAATCACTATGGTGACAAGATAAAAATGTTTTTAGGAAGAATAGAGCAAGGAAAGGATGGGGCAAAAATGCCAGTCATTCTGTTACTCAACTTCAATATTCTCATATTATTTTCTACTTTCAAGTACTTAACAGTTTCTCAAATGTAAAGATCTTAATGAAATATACTTTCTCGAGAATGTGTTTTCAGAAAACGTGAAAAAATATTTCCTTCTTGCGAGTCTGTCTAGACGTCTCTCTGTAGAAGATTCCCATCTTGTAGGTCTATATAGCTGTCTATGCATAGTTTGTCTATGCTATAGAAGTATTTCCATGAATTGAAAGTAATTCCATTAATAGCATTTGATAAACACTGAATTATTTCTCTCGTTTTTGTGAGGGTTTCTCCTAAGTTTTAAAGCTGCTGGAAAGCTTTGAAAATCTATTTACACTTGTATTGAAATACTAATATACAAATATGATTACCATATATTAATTTATGTAAAGTTTATTCCAATATCCTTCCAACTACACTTGCACTTAACATGATAAAAAGAAGAGGATGGCTAAAGCATTTCAGATCATGTGACATTATGCTATCTTCAAAACTTTGGTAATAGTAAAGAGACCTTGAAATGCTGTTAAGTGAAGAACAGTTAGGATATTATCAATAAGGAAATGTTACGTTTCCATTCATATCTTTGCCAGCATTTTTAGCATCTGCAGCTTTCTCAAAATAAATGCAAAGGGTCTGAATTTGCTGGTTTCCCAATCATTTATCAGAAGAACTAAAATATAAGAAAATATTTTACATTTATATAATGCACTCACTGTAGTACTAACAAATCCAAAAAATGCATTTCACATCGTTACTATGATTATTTTAATGCTAAGTCACCTCTATAGTCAGGCTATTTTATTCCAATTTGTTCCCTGCCTCCACAACACATTTACTTTCGCTCATTTCCTTTTTCACTAGAAGGTGACCTTTACCACAGACCCTTCACCTGCTGCCATGAGAATTTTCCCAATGTCAAATAGAAATCTGAAAATAACAGTTTAAAAACAAATAAATACTTTACATATTCAGTAAATACATTAAGTATATATTTACTTTAAAATATATATATAAAAAACCAACATATATATGTAGTTACATATATATACAGACACACATATATATCCAACATATATACACACACACACACACACACATATATATAACAGTTGCCTTCCAATATGAGACCATATTTCCCAAATACTGCTTTAAGCGTCTTTTCACTGGTTTCTAAATGGAGGCCACCAATGAAAAGCTTTTCAGGCCAATCTGCTTCTATCATTTTGCTGTAAATGGTAACAAAAATCTATATTTAGATAATAAATAAGCCAAAAGATAAAATTTTATTACATATTGTGTTGAAAACTCAAGTGAAATTCCCTTGCAGAGGCTGACATCTTTTTAGGTTTTCTTACTTCAAATATGTAAAATGTGTAACATGCAGAGTGAAAGGGGCACTGAATTCATGGACAAGTGCTGCATTTTAATATATACCTGACAAAAACTTGTTTGTAAAAATGAGATGAGAAAAGCTACTTTAAATTTCTTAAGCTGCAATATGCAGGATGCTCCATTTAAATACTTTTATTTGAAAACTATGTATTTATACTGTACAGTGTGTTTTGTGGATCTTTTTCTTGACATGTAAATTTCCTGTTGCCAAAGTGCACCGTTCACTGCAACCTCCTCTCCCAAACCTCAAGTGATCCTCCCACGTCTCAGCTAATGGGTAAGCTACCGGCACCCACTACCAGAGCTAGCAGGCTTTTTTGTGTGTGTTTCTTTAATAGACATGGGTTTTCCCATGGTACCCAAGCTAGTCGTGAACTCCTGGGCTCAAGCAATCTTCTGGCCTGGTGCTACCAAGGTGATGAGATTTCAAGGGTGAACCACCACGCCCAGCTTGATATTTTAATAAATCAAGCTAACTAAAATACATGCTTCCTTGGAGGAGAACATTTCAAACTTTTTACATTTTAGTGATTTGAAATATACAATAGATCAAGGATCACCAAATCCCGGTCGCCAACTGGTATCTGTCTGTGGACTTTTAGGAAACTGGATGCAGAACAGGTGGTGAACCACTCCCACAGCCTGATCCCCGCCTCGTCAGATCAGCAAAGGCACTGCATTCTCACAGGAGTAAGAGCCCTACTGTGAACTGCGCATGCGAGGATCCAGGTGGCGCTCTCCTTAGAAGAATGTAATGCCTGAGTGTGACCTAAGGTGGAACAGCTTCATCCAGAATCCCTCCTCCCTATTCCCCGCTGGCCTGCCCTGTCGCCCTCGTAGTCCTGCTGCCCCACCACTGCTCCCTGTCACATTGCTCTGGCCTGAAGCCCCTCCCTAAACTGTAATCCTCTTGGAACAGCCGCCCCCCACCTTCCCAAGGTGTCTACCTCACCACCTTCTCCTCCTGCCCTCCTCTTGTCTGTGGAAAAATGCCTTCCACTAAACCGGTCCCTGGTGCCAAAATGGCAATAGATTAAAGGAGCTCATTATTTTATGCAGGCTGGTCTCCAACTTGTGACTTCAAGCCATTCTCACACCTCCTCTTCACAAAACGGTAGGATTACAAGAGTAAGTCAGTGTGCCAAGTTAATAGAATAACTTAAACACATTTATTTTGTCTCCATTTTAAGCTATCTGTCACCATATATCTCAATTACACCCACTTATTCGGTTTAAATTATTTACGGTGCCAGAGATACATGAAACATATTTCAAATACTGTCATACAAGGAAGGAGACAAAGGCTTTATGCAGACAAATTTAAACTGAGATTATTTATGGCCCTAGACTTCATTATTAACTAAAGTAATGCAATGTATGTCAAAATTTGTTAATTCCTTTCAAGCAAATCACAAATTTGACATGTGATGAGTAAAAGCTTTTAATCACAATGGTTAAGTATATTCCCTATATATTTGAATTATCACCACATTCACAGAGAAAAACCACTTTAACAACAAGTGCACATGAAAAAAAAATGACGCCCTAGCTCTGTCTCCCATAACTTGCCCATGTGTCGTCCATGTACGACGGTAAAGGGAAGAATATTCAAGAAAAATCAGCGAGTTTAACAAAAGTGAGTTTCTTAATAGCACTAAAGAGTTCTCTCCCTACTGTTTTCCCCCATAATTCAACACTCATACATTGAAAACCCCACCTCCTTTTATAGACAATCCAAAACATCCGGGGTGTTTGTATTCCTGACAAGAAACCAATCTGTGCAAAGAAACATAAAATAAATGTGCTTTTTGGTAGGACAAACTGATATCCAGCACTTTCATATATACAGTTATACCCATATACATAAATCCACACATAATAACAATTATAACATTTCTAAACATTTGCTAAAGAAAACCTGAGAGAAATGGTCTGATTTACCACATTTCCTCTCTTCACAGGAGATGATTTAGACATTAACTCTTTCTCCTGAGATACAAACATGTCCTCTCTGCTTAAAATTAAGCTTTTTTTGCCTCAGTTCCCTGATTTTCTGAGAAATCACCTGTGCACCACCCTCTGTTACCATAAGCTGAAGGAAAAATTGAAGCTTGCGGCATATCCAGCTAAAAAGCTGAGAAACCTGGATGTTCCACTCCCATGAAAGCCGCAAAGGAAGTAGGAGCATAACATAAATGAAAGGAAGTGTGGCCCAAGGCAGTTTTGAATTAAAAAAAAAAGGAAAGAAAATTAAAATGCCAAAATATGTTCTGTATTATTTTCATTTTTTACTTTCTTCAACTGTGGTAGTGTTACCAGTCTTAAAGAAATATTTTTATTATGAAATAGTCATCCATGTTTCATCCCCCTCTCAAATATTAGCAATAAGCTCACCCTACATGGTATCTGCTTATTTCATAAAATAATGCATAGAGGGGAAATGTAATAACTCAAATTTAAAGAAATTTATAAGAAACAAGCAATAATAAGTAAAATAACATTAAAAGAGAGCAAGAAAATCAGTCAATTAGAAATGTAAAATTTATACATCTTAATCTGCCATCTTCCTTTTTGGTTGTAATATAAATGTTTAGACACCTTATTTTATTTGCTTAGTAGATAAATGTAGTGATTTGATCCAAACTTCCAAATTAACAAAAAAAATATACACACACAGGCAATTCCTCTGTCTTCAATTTGTGTATAACAAATAACATCCTTAATTAACAGAGCTCTAGTAAAATAAATAGCATTTGTATTCCTGAAAAAATATTTTATTAGCTGACAGACTATATTGTCCACAGTAAAATTATTCCATTCTATGTATTTTGTTGCAAAATAAAATGTAACATAAGAAAATACACTTAAATATCTACACAATGCAACCCAAACTTATTTTTCTGAGTTTGTTTATAAATTGTGCATATCAGAATTTAAAAGAACAGTTCTTTAAAAAATGCCTACTTATAAGCCACATTTTAAGTGTTTTACATTAATTTTAACAAATTAAAGCTTATACATTCTATACTCACACTTATGAACTACTTGGTTCATAAACTATAACATACCAATATAGAGCTGATTGTGTCTGCATAAATATTTTATCTTTTCAATGTTTTCTTTTCTGATGGATAACCTAACAGTAAAAGCATGCTCTTAAGGTAAAGATATGTTTATAAGTTAATGTATATTTTAGAAAAGTGTTTCTTAAATTATGGTTACAAATACATCGTTATTATGAGTTTCTTTGTTACCAAAACCCACTGTAGCATTTTATTCTCACATTCTCTTTGTCACATTCTTAGCAGAAAAACATTAATTTGACCATGGCTCTGACTACATTATAGATTACCCTTTTTCCATTTTGAACAGATATTTCCCTTTGTTTCAATTTATATTTACTTGAGGAAATGCAAGTATTAACATTATACATAATTGAGTAGCATATTATACTTAATGATAATTAATACAAAAAAAGAATTAGTAAGTTAGCTAGTGAGACTATACCACAGGAAAAATAGATATGTAAATAATACATTATGGCTGATGCCATAGGATGTATGAGAAAATGCTTCAGTGTTTTTTTAAAAAAAGGATACACATAATGTCATTTTCTAAAAAATGATAAGCATCAACTTCTTTGATAAAATATCTACATATATTTTATACCAAGTTCATTTTTAGAAGTCCCATAACATTTTTATAATTTTTATTAGGCCTAATTTGCAAAGCAGGAAACTTAAGTTACAAGCATTTAAAAGGTACACAGTTTTAGGAGTCTATTACTAAAAAAAATTAGGATTTAAACCAACAAATCTTTCCTTCAGAAATATTTCGTTCTTAAAGAAAACAACCTCTTATAAAGACATGGAAAAAAACAAGATGGAAGATGATTTTTAATCTATTATGTATGCTACTAAGAAACATTTTCTAGGCAGAGATACAACGTACAGATTAATGGAGTTGTTAAAATCTGTGTGGTGGAAGGAGAAGTAAAACCACAAATATGGAGCAATATTTGCTGGGCGAATGTGCAGAAACATGCAGTGTTCTAAGTAAAAATCAACTTGGTGGAATAATCTGCATTTTCTTTTGATCAACGAAATAGGACTAAACAGACAAAGATCAGGGAATGTCAGTAGTGGACACAGGGAGGGAGGGCAAGATGACGAAGCATATTGCTTCAAATAGGCTACTTTTTTTTTCTTTTTTTTTTTTTTTTTTTTTGAGACGGAGTCTCGCTCTGTCGCCCAGGCTGGAGTGAAGTGGCACAATCTCGGCTCACTGCAAGCTCCGCCTCCCGGGTTCACGCCATTCTCCTGCCTCAGCCTCTCCGAGTAGCTGGGATTACAGGCGCCCGCCACCACGCCCGGCTAATTTTTTTTGTATTTTTAGTAGAGACGGGGTTTCACCGTGGTCTCGATCTCCTGACCTCGTGATCCACCCGCCTCGGCCTCCCAAAGTGCTGGGATTACAAGCGTGAGCCACCGCGCCCGGCCTAGGCTACTTTTTTTTTCAGGGCAGCAGTTAAAAATAATTTAACCAAAAGCTTAATGTCTGCAAGATACTATACTGCATGTGGTGATTTGTACAATATAAAGTTAGGCAAACCTAGAAAAATCTAACCTTCACCATTTAATAGCTGTGTGAAGTTAGACTGCTTTATCTTTGACATTTACCTAGTCAACAAAGAGAATATAATAATGGTATCTACTAGAGATTATTATCATAAGATTAATAATGTGCTGAGCACAGAACAAGTAACATAGTTCAGTGCTCAATAATGTATAGAATTGTCATAATTATATTTATATTCAGTGAGAACTAGAGGTTTACTTGCAATCCTGCTTTCTTTAGTGACTGGTCAAAAATATTCAAAATAAACTTTAAAAATTGTGTTGCTTTGGATGTTTTGCATTAAGTAAAACATCCAATAGTTTAATTATATTAATGGGTACTTATACTCATATTGGGTGAACTAGCCCCCAGTATTTCAATGTAGGTTATTTTCTATTTTCTCTAATTGTTGGCCAGTCTGAGAAATAAAGGGAAAGAGTATAAAAGAGAAATTTTGCAGCTAGGTGTCCGGGGCAGACATCACAGGATGGCAGGTTCCATGATGCCCCCTGAGCCACAGAAAGGAGCAAGTTTGTATTATGGATTTCAAAAGGGGAGGAGTGTATGAATTGGGTGTGGGTCACGGAGATCACATGCTTCAAGGGCAATAAAGTATCACAAGGCAAATGGGGGCAGAGAGCAATCACAGGACCAGGGTAAAATTAGAATTGCTGATGAAGTTTCATGTTCCACTAGGCACACATTATCATTGATAACATCTTATCAGGAGACAGAGTTTCAGAGCAGACAACGGTTCTGACTAAAATTTACTAGGCAGAAATTTCCTAATCCTAATAGGCCTGGGGTCACTACAGGAGACAGGGGCTTATCCCTTATTGGCACCCGTGTAAGACAGACATTCCCATAGCATCCATTTTAGAGACCTCCCCCTAGAAATGCATTCTTTCTCAGGGCTATTCCTTTTTTTTTTTTTTTTTTTTTTTTTTCCCGAGACATAGTCTTGCTCTGTCACCCAGGCTGGAGTGCAGTGGCACAATCTCGGCTCACTGCAAGCTCCGCCTCCCGGGTTCACGCCATTCTCCTGCCTCAGCCTCTCTGAGTACCTGGGACTACAGGCGCCCGCCACCATGCCTGGCTATTTTTTTTTTTTGTATTTTTAGTGGAGATGGGGTTTCACCGTGGTCTCGATCTCCTGACCCTGTGATCCACCCGCCTCGGCCTCCCAAAGTGCTGGGATTACAAGCGTGAGCCACCGCGCCCAGCCTCTCAGGGCTATTCCTTGCTGAGAAAAAGAATTCAGTGATATTTGTCCTCTTCACTTTTGTAAGAAGAGAAATATGACTCTTTTCTGTCCAGCCCCCCAGGCAGTCAGGCCCAATGGTTATCTCCTTTGTTCCCTGAAAATCGCAGCCATCCTGTTCCTTTTGGATGCCCAGATTTCATATTGTTCAAACACACATGCTCTACAAACAATTTGTGCAGATAAGGCAATCATCACTTGATCCTGAGGTGACATACATCCTCAGTTTATAAAGATGATGGGATTAAGAGATTAAGACAGGCATGGGAAATCATAAGAGTATTCATTGGGGAAGTGATAAATGTCCATGAAATCTTCACAATTTATGTTCTTCTGCCATAGCTTCAGCTGGTCCCTCCATTTGGGGTCCCTGACTTCCCACAACACACTTCTACATGACTAAATAAGGAAGACAAAGAAATGAAGAAACACACATGCATGAGTACAAGCACACTGACATACACACAAACACTGGAAGAATAAATAAGAGAATAATTTAACCAGAGAAACAAACATAAAAGAATGATAAGACATATTTGCATTATTATCATAGCAATGTGGAAAATAAGATGACAGATAATTTCAAAAAAACATGATTTAACAAGAATTGTTTGGAAAGAAATAAAAACCCTATATATAGGCGCAGCTTGGTGGCTCATGCCTGTAATTCCAGCAATTTGGGAGACCAAGGGAGAGACAGATAACTTGAGACCAGGAGTTTGAGAACAGCCTGGGCAAAATGGTGAAACCCTCTACCAAAAATACAAAAAATTAGCTGGGATTAGTGGCATGGGCCTGTAGTCCCAGCTACAGGTGGTGAGCTTGGAGAATCCCTTAAACTCTAGAGGTAGAGTTTGCACCAAGCCAAGATCATGCCACTGCACTCTGAACTGGGTGATACAGCAAGACCCTGTCTCAAAAACAAAAACAAAAACAAACCAAGTATACACAACAACAACAACAAAAAAAAAACAACAACAAATTCATATGTAATGAATTCTAGGGAATGACTCAGAAAAATCTGCTTAGGAGCCACTTTTTGCTGACAAATTCTTCCTTCTTCCTTTCTCTTTCTTTCTTTTTCTTTTTCCCTTCCCGGCCCTCTCTTACCCTTCTTTTATTTCCTCCTTTCCTTCCTTTTTTTCTTCTTTTGTTCTGTAACTAATATGAGAAGAAAATAAGTGATGGAGAATAAGGAAGAAAAAAGAAACATTGTGTTTCAGAATGAATGTAAACAACTATAAGTATGATTAATCAATACATCAGACAAGCCAAGCAGGTGCTTAACGTCATGAGGGGGATTTCATGACGTCATCATCTTGGGATTTCATTCTGGGACAGAGAGTGTGAGCAGCAATAAGGTCATATAGGGACAAGGATACAATCTGGTGAGGTGTGGATTACGTCCCACACATGCACCTGAAAAAAAAAAAAAAAAAGAGGCGAAGACAGATGACACAGAAGTTGCTTCCACCTGCATCTCCGCATTCCACTGACTGGACAAGCTGTCCACACCATGGCCCGGTATTCAAGTGGGTATTCTCCAATCTGCCATTAACATGTGGAGTGCAAACAGGGGCTTGGGACTTTGAGGGTTTTCATACCCACGGCCAGATGGGAGTGGGATGGATTGATGTGGGTGAGATGTGGCCTCCACACTTGCCTCTTCATTTTCTGACTTCCAGGTTCCTCATCGAATTAGGGTTTCCTTGGTCTAGTTCACCATCTTCCACACAACACATTACCCATTTCACGAAGGACGACTCTCATGGGAATTCATTGCATGAGTGTTTCTTTCTAAACACTGTCAGGTTTTCATGGCTGGACAGCTTTGGTAGTTTTAAAATGTAAATTCCCACGCGGCCACCAACAGGGAAACTACTGATCTCCCACTTCTATCGGAGGGCGGCATGATTCCTGTAGGATGAGAAGCAGGCAACAGTGTCTACCATTTGCCTTGTTATCTAGGCTGTGTTTCATTTCATGTGCACATCCTTTCTCATTGTCGCACGGCTCCTTCTCTGGGCTGTTGCTGGATGGAACTGCTCTCGCCACAGATCTTTTGGCTTCCAGGGATTTCAGAGAGGAAACTGGACTTCAGATAGACTAGCTGAACTCCAGGTTGTGAGTCATGGTTGCATTGTGGGGGCTGAAGATGTTTGCACTTTGCAGGAGGATGTTGGGTCCCCGACAAGAATCATTGAACATTGCTTGGACTCCAGCACAAGGCAGCTCGTTCTCTCAGGTGAGCAGAATTAATTTTTCTTTGCTTTCCTGGGGGGTCCACATTGCCCATCAATAGCATCACTGGACACCCTTTTCAGGCTTGCCGTTGCCACCGATGGCCTCTTAGACCCTGTCACAAGCTCGTCGGCCCACGAGTGATGCCAGATGAAGGTGAGAGAACACTGCTCAACCTCGGATTTGCCTTTGTCGTGGCCCTTGCCTTTCCCAGATAGGCCCTGTGAGGCCCAGGATGAAGGGAGGCAGTGAGGTCAAGTGCCCAGCCACCTTTTGCCTCTGAGGTCTTAGGTATGATTCCATCACATAAAGAATCCTCGACAACTCACCAGACTCTATCCTAATCCCCATCAGACCTGATTCTTGCACACAGGCTCTTTCAGGAATGGAGACAGAAGAGCCATCTCCAGCAACCAGCTCACAGTCTCCAAACACCTCCTCCTCCACCAGGACCTGACCAGCGAGACGACCCAAAGGGGCAATCAGGTCGAGACTTTTAGGGTCCCGCAGTAGGTTGTCGCAGACAGCCTTTTTTCCCAATACCAGTCTAGCTCTGCCTGTACCGTTTTCATCTGCTTAGGCAGTCTGACAGCTCTGACAGCCAGGCACACAAGCCTGCCTCATGAATGCGCACGCGATAGTCTCAAAGCACCAGACCTGAGCAGGGAGCTATTGCTAGCCTCGCAGTGAATGCCACCGTTGCTAGTGACAAGTCCCCGTGGCTTGGCGGAGAAGGAGAACTCCCTGGAGGTGCGTCGGCGGTGGAATCTTGCCTGTCTTCTCTCGGAGATCCACAGGACAGTCCCATGATTCTACGAGCGGGTAGATGTGAGTCAGCCTGAAGAAATAGCAAGCAGAGCCCCAGGAATGAACCGCAAAATCCCTAAGCATCCATAAGGATCTGGAGAATGCCTCATGCCTAATTACACGTTGTAGGGTTAGTATTTTTTGAAACTTGTCACACAGTGATTACTGGGTACAGCCCGCCTGTGTTCCCCGGGGTTGCTCTCTCCCAGGTGGGGCTTCCTGCAGAACCACTCAGCCGCAGAAGCTTCTGGGCCATGTTTCTGTTGGAGTGTTGCTAGTGTTGGATGTCTGCTTGCCTGTGTGGCTTTGTGTATTTGTGGGTGTATGTGTGGGTGTGTATGCCTGTAAGTGGAGTCTGCTTATAGTAGTGTGGCTAACACATTGCAGTGCTTCTTATTATTTAAGTAACTCAACATTCAGGTCACCTGTGTGTCTGTGGGTCCGCTTGCACTTTGGGTCTCCGTGTTCTTTATTTTTCTGTGGATCATGAATCCACAGCGAATTGGGAGTCTGGCTGAGACCCGCCAGAGTCCAAATTACCTCCCCCTGTAAAAAAAAAAAAAAAAAAAAAAAAAA
>NW_026652300.1:4489464-4539770 GCF_009828535.3 Hylobates moloch | reverse complement strand
AATAAAATAAAATAAGTTCTTTTCTCACCTGGTGCTTTAGTTTCTTCTGATACAACCAGACTAGGTACCTTACTGAAGTCTGACAGAACTGAGTTTTCAATTTTGAGACCTAATATTTATTTTCATTTTTAAAAATTAAGAAGAGCTTCAGTACATTATGAAGAAGACCATCATGGTAATGCTATGAAAGTCCTCGGGAATGCATCTAGATAGAAGCATCTCTCATTGTCTAAGATAATACCAAGTATTTTGTCTTACACTGAAGAAGATTAAGGAATTCAGGCACGTAAGTATGGTTAGGGCAAAATTTTAATACTTGAGAGAAGAAAGCTCTTCAATAGCAAGGAGGGGAGCCTGAATACATCAAATCATATGAGGCTGGGGTCCAGGGTCTTTATAAACTAAGAAGGGGAAGGAATGTACTTATTCTGTAGGCTGTCTTGGAGTATATGTGACTCACCTTGGCTTGGGGATTTGGCTTGAGATCAATCAGAAAACTTTTCCCAAAATGTTGGTCCAGTAGCAATCAGGGCTGATGTGATGATTAATGGAGGCTGTTCAGCTTGTCATAAAATCTATACACAGCTAAAATGAAAGTTTGGCCCACGACTTTAAACCAGCACAAATCAAGGGATGAAATATTTAATAGAGGACAAATCAGAATTAAGAAACAAACAAACAACAACAATAGCAACAAAATAGTGACTCCCTGGAAACCACTGGATCCCACTGTGTTAATGTCCACAGACAGAAGAAATTTTTATATGAAGCCCATTGATTATGCAAAAGTCAAGGTCATTTTTATATCAGGCCTAGTTCCCTTATATATGTGAGCCAGAGTTTCTGCAAATTTATATTTAGGTGGGTGAAAATTCTCCTATCTTTGGAGTCATGGGCTTATCTGCAATAATAACTCCATGTACTAATTTTTACTGGTGCCTGCAGCTTATTTTTCAAGACTGGTTTTATGTGTTTTTGAAAAGAAGGCACTGACCCATTAGCTGGGATTTTATGGGAAACTTTCTTTTGCTGTTTATCTAGAGCAAATCAGCTAAATTCCTTCACTGTGTGAATAAGTAAGGCCTGGTTTGGAGAGGAGAACAAAATGATTCATTGCAATGTTTAGAAGAAAGTTTGTTTTTTTTCCCTCTAGCCACCCAAATTACTTGGGACTCCTAAATAGTAATGGTAGTTAGAGCCACTGAAGCTCAAAAATTTAGAACCAGTACAGATGAGTTCTGCTTGATCATCTGAAGACTGGTCCTGGATATGGTGACCTATGTCTCTAAACAAAAGGTGTCCTTCAGTGGTCTCCATCAAAAGCTGGGCAGGGTTAAGACAGCTTCTTCCAAATGCCTGGGCAAGCCTTTGTGAAGTGTTCCAGCTTGCCACACTGGTAGCAATTACAAAACATATTTGGGGATTATAGATCAACTGTCCTGTGAAGTGTCCACTAATGCCTCTTTTGTTCTCTTGTGCCTCTACTCATTTTCCCAGGCCTCCTTCTCCTGTTTCTTGTCGTGGCATACCAAAGAATTAAATCCAAGAAGGTTTTCCATTATGGTGTCTGATTCTACAGACTACTTTGTAGTTTTCCTCTAAAATTAAGAGCTGCTTGATAAATAACCTTGTCTTTTAAGATTATCTGTGTCTCAGTTGAATTAGAGAAATAAAAAAAATGTGTTTCACTGAAGTTTTCTCAACCTTTCCAGAAAGGATGATAAATATTTATCTTGTTTCTGATTCAACAAGAACATTTTAGAGTAATTAAAATGTTTATTTCTGGGTTTTTTGCAAGTCTTTTAATATGCACATTAAAAAGTGTTTTTTTTTTTTTTTTTTCATTTACCTTAGGACCACTAGGGCTCCAATTCAGATTTTCAAAAATCATTGTTTCTCTTCCAATTGGAAATGGGGTTACAGTTTCTATTTTACTATTTTGTTTACTCTTGACTATTTTTTCTTTTTAATTTGACTGGTTACAGAATATTTGTTGTTCATTTCCAAATCCCTCTGCTGCCTTTAGCACTGCTTGTTACTTGACAAAAGTTAGGATATAGCTTTAAAGTAGTTTAGCACCACTACATATAAGATGAAACACTTGGGTTAGATTTTTAGAAGCCTCATGTAATTATTAAGGTCATCGGATAACTTCCTTAAGACTTTTTTATTTAATTTATTTCATGTCCTGCTATGAGAAAAAAAAGTTTGAACGTGAGTAGCATCAAGTTCATTGAGCATTTTCTGCCACACTGAAGTTGTAAACTTTCTGGGTGATACAACTGATAATATGGGTCCTGGGGGCCTTTTATAAGGGAGGCAGATAGAGCATCCAAAAGTTGCATTTAAGAATTCTTCAAAAGTTTATAAATCTGCTTTTTGTAGACTTTCTTGCAATGGTTACCAACAAATCAGGGTTAATTTTACAAAGCTTACAAATATCTCAGTTGTCTGGAATAGCAAGTGAAGATGTTGTCATTGGATACCATTGAAATTATGTTTTTTCCAAGTAATTCAGAACTCTTGCTTATAAAATGGCCACGTCTTTGTGCAAAATAATATAAGCCACTTTTTTTCTTCAGAGTCTCAGAGTCAAATAAGTTCTGATGTTAAATAATAAATTTCAGGGGAGTAGAGAATGCATATAGTTTTTTCACCAGGAAATAGAGAGGATATTTTCTAAACCCCTCAGTTGTAGTTGTGGAGACCTGATATTTAAATATCTCAATTTAATTATTTTTGAAAGTTTCACTCTTCTACTATGTAATTTTAGCTCATATGCACACTATCATTCTAATGGCTTCAGGACAAAGCTTTGTCTCCCCTTAGTTAAAACCAATATTAATCCAGTGGTCTGGCTACATCAAGGAAAAATTTGCAGAGCTACAACTGCTATACTTGTCCAGATTAGCCTTAAGAGTTTTATCTTTTTTTTACCCTAGGATTAGGCAATATATTTTATAGCCAAAGGAAGAAAATGGCTGGAAGCCATCAGAGATAACCTAAAGGCCAAATACTTCCTTAAACCCTGCAGTGTCTTAACAACACCTAAATATTAGAGATACAGAAACACAATGAAGAATGGAGGCTAGAACAGAACCTCTGTCTCATTAATAAGGCTGTAGAAAACACAAAACATTAGTAAAGGAGAGAATTAATCCCGTCTCCTTCTTCCCCATTCCCAAAACACTCAAACATCTAAAAGGATTATTGGACATTATAAGTTTTTGAGGATTATGGATACCAAGGTTTGGTGAAACAGTTATCTCTTTATATTGTCTTATAAAAGAATCTCAAGCAGCTTTGGCTCTCTTCCTGACATAGGAAAGTGAAACTCAAATAGCTTTAACCAGATCAAACACACCTGACATAAAGCACTGGCCCTCAGTGTACCCACAAATAAGGCATTGCATCTTTATGTCTTATAAAAGAAAAAGGATAGCTTAGGAGTTTTAACTCAAGCTTGAGATTTGGCCCAGGAACCACTAAGTTACATAAGCATAGAGCTTGACTGGGTGGCTAAAGCATAGACAAGTTGCCTCCACGCAGTTGTAGTGGTGGCCTTGCATGTACTGCAAGTCAATAAGTTGAGCATGGGGAATGTTCTAACTGATTACACCCCACATAATGTAGGGTGTCCTCTAAAGGAAGTCTCTGGATAACAGAAAATCACCTTCTCGAATATCAAATTTTGCTTCTGAGGAATCTGCACTACCATTAAAAAACCCAACCTGTCTTTGCCTTAACCTAGCCACTTTCCTTTAAGAAGTAACCTGAACATGACTGTGAACAGATAGTAGTGAAAATCTGCGCAGCCAGAAAGAACATAAAACCAATTTCCTTAGAAAAATAGTCTGAACTTTCTTTAGAGGGAAAAGTTATTTTGTAAAACAAAATACCTCTAAGGCAGGGTGTGCAATGTTCACCCTGATTTATATTCTTGACAGCATGCCTCTCTGACAAAGCACAAGTCTTTAATTAGCTAAGTTAGTTGTCTTTCAACCATTTAGTGAAAAAGGCAGTGGACACATACTGATTCTAGGTACACTTCTTCTGGTTTTCTATGTCCATGCCACTATTTAGAAAAAAAATAAAGACATTTCCTGACTACTAATGGGTCTTACATTAAATATCACCAGGAAATAGATTATTGTCCTCAGTTTTTTTTTTCTTATTTTTTGGGGGGAAGTAGCAGTAATACATTACAGAAGACACCAGAAAATTATTAATAAAATAGCCAAAAGCAAAAAAAATAGGTTGCCAAGTCAGTAGCAAAAAGAGCCCAAGTTCCCAGAACATTCGAAGCCTTTCTTATTTGGGAAAGCATTATAGGAGAAATAAAGCCTCAATATCTCCCTGCAAAGATAGAATGGGCTACTTCTGGAACACCAGTTTTTCAGACTGTTGTATGGTTACAAATGAAAGACAGAAAATCCCACTTGACAGTGTCCAGTCAGTGGAAAGTTCTTAATGTCCTTCAGCAAACTTTTCACTTTACAAAGAATATAACTTATCAACTGATCCAGAGAATGTTCTCTGGTAAAAATCTACTGAAAATAGTCAAACAGTTTGTTAATGCATGTGAAATATGCCTTAAAAGTAATCCCCCAACAGACAGCTTCTCCTCCCTCAAGCTCAAAAAAATGGAAAGAAACATAGGGGAAGCTTGGCAGATGGACTTCACCCGTATGCCCAAAATATAGAAAACCCAGTATCTGCAGGTATAGGTAGACAGTATCCCTAACTGTATGGAGGCATTTTTATGCAGAACAGAAAAATCCTCTGAGGTAGTAAAAGAAATATTTTTAAAAATAATTCTTTGCTCTGGCCTCCCTCAGTGCCTCCAAAACAACAATGGCTCCTCATTTAAAGCAACCATTACCCAGCGAGTTTCAAGAGCTCCAGACATAAAATATAATCTTCATTGTGCCTGGAGACCGCAGTCTTCAGAAAAAGTGAAGAAAATAAATTATATCATCAAGAGATTCCTCAGGAAGCTTCCTCAAGAAACTCACCTCTTTTCAATTACTCTTTTTCATGGCCTTAGTGACAGTGAAGCACATCCCTACAAATCTGGCTTTGAACTACTTTAAATTTATGTATGTATGGCCTTCTGTTAACATTGATATTTTAGTAGATGAGTGACTTCTGAACTTTTTTAAAAATATAACCTCCCTGACCCCACTTTCAAGAAGAATTAAAACATCATCAGAAGTCCAACCCCAAAAATCCAAATCCCCCTGTATTCAACCCAGAAGAGTTGGTACTGGGATAGGCTCTTCCTCTTTCTCTCCTGTCCCTGCACCCTAGTTGGGAGGGACCTAACACCATTCTTCTCCTTACTCCCTCAGCTGTGAAGATGGTGGACATTGACTCATATTTACTTCACTCGAGTGAAAGCCTGGAAACCAGTGAAAGCAGTCCCTGACAGTCTAGAAGTATTATAATAAAAAATCAGATGAAAATTTTCTAATACACAATACTTATAGAAATTATGTTTCTTACTTTACCTCTTGCAGTGTGGTTATACACTGAGGCACCTTCTAAGTGAAATATCAAACAGAGTCTCAATTACCATAAGATTTTACTTAATCATTATCATTATAGCAAAAATAGTAGTGACAAATAAAAGATAAACATGAAGATTTTGTTACTGTCAAGTTTAATAACATTCGCTGTTAGATGCAGCACTGTCACACACCCCAAGGTCCCTACAATATTAGCCATTGCCCATCTATACAAGAAGACAAACTTCAAGGTTTGCCTTGAAAAATTTTCTCAGATTTAAAACAGACACTTTAATTATATGAACTCAATATATTAGTATTCTATCTGTTAGTTTCACCTTTAACCATTAAGCACTTGATAGGGATGAATGGAACCTTGTATGGAATCACTTTTAACTCCATCCAGAAAGACATATTTCTCCAATGTAAGACTCAAACTGTTAGGCTAGGTAAAGTTGACAGAATAATAAAAAAATGCCTTTGTCTGCTTTAGAGGCAAAAGGAACCATACTTGGAGAATCTCAAATATGGCAATGCCATCTTGTAACTGCTAAGAGTGTGGAGATCTGGAGAGTAAAAGCACAGGTGACCCTATGCCTCTGAATCAGCAGTTTTAGTCAGGTAAAAATATAAAGAAATAAATACAAGTGCAAATGACCTAATTAAAATCATCAGTGGACTGAAAGAAAGTGAGGACTGTAGTCCAGTTGGCTACAATCTTTTCTTAATAGATTTAAATCTTCTCTTTAGACCTAACTAGCTCCTTTGCTAAGACCTCTTTTCCTTTTATATGTGGCGTTAATGTTTGGATCATCTATACTCAGTGGTATAACCAGAATTATTTCTTCTCATCTAGAGGCCATCAAACTCCAAATGGTGATGTGTGTATTCACTTATCTACTGAGGACACTTATACCAGCCCCAGAAGAGACCCTAACTTCTGTTACTTAACTAATACCTATCTTTGGAAAAAAGGAACCAGAATATTGTCACTCCAATTTTTTCTTTAATTGGGATAAAGTCTCACCATGTCATCCATGCTGGAGTACAATGACATGATCTCGCCTCACTGCAACCTCTGCCTCTTGGCTTTAAACAGTTCTCCTGCCTCAGCCCCAGGGGTAGCTAAGATTATAGGTGTGCGCGCAATACCTGACTAATTTTTTGTACCTTTAGTAGAGAATGATTTTCACCGTGTTGGCCAGGCTGAAAGGGTTTTCACGGTGTTGGCCCATCACTCCACTTTTCTAAAAGCAGTTAGTGTCTCCATTCCTGAGAGAGAAAATAAGAGAGAAATGTTAAGTAGTTATGGTGGATTATTGGTAAAATATCTGGAAGCAGAGAAAAAGCCTGATAAATCAAGCTGCCAACACTGATAAGAAAACTGGATCAAACATTGGCCCATTCATATTTTTTTTTTTAAAGGGACAAACATAGACACACCTTTCTTGTTTCTAAGAAAAGCCTGCAAGTACTCTGGTGAGAGAGCAAGGTTCAACGTAAAAATTTCTGTGTTCTTTGTATGCCAGTAGGCTTCCAGGAAAGAGTCTATTCTTTGTCTGTGGGCATGTACACAGTGGGCTTCAGTGGGTTATGCTGGGCACTTTTGTTTCTATTTTTGAACATGATTTGCACTCGGAGCTGAGTTTCTACGAATCATCACTTCAGCCTCTGATTGGTCTCAGGCTAAGATCTCAGGCCCAGGTTTAACTTTACCTCCTGATTGGCCCTGGGCCAAGGTGCCAGGCAAATCTGAGTAGCTTCCATGAATAATCATTTCAGCTCCTGATTGGTTCTGGGTCAAACTCTGAGCAAAGGTGAGTCATGCTGTTTCAAACCAGTCATCACATTTCTTCTCTTCTGAGCTTATAAAAACTCCCAACCCTGCCTCACAGTGGGTAATCTACTTGGGCTCCACTCTCCACTGCAGAGAGCTTCTTTTATTTTCATATTAAACTTTTACTCAAATGATACCCTTTGTGTTCATGATTTTTAATTTTTTGGCTGTGAGAAAATAAAAACCTGGGTGATACCTTACAAAAAGAATCTGCTACCTTGTGTGTGGTGAATTTGTGAGACTGCAAGAGTACTAAAATTTACATTTTTTTTTAGGAGTAAGGCCCTGTTTATCCTGCAGCTAGTAACATAATCATGCCCTTGTGCATGAGAATATAAATCTCTTTTTTTTCAGGGTCTCAGGATTAAAAGAGTCCCAGTTCTTCAGTACACACTTGAGAAAAGTGCCATCTGAAGATGGTTTATTATGTATCTGGAAAAGGAAAAAGCAGAGGCATTCTTCCATCTTCTTCCTTCTTTTCAAAGTGACCCAGGGTTGAGAGGGTGATAGAAAGGGCATCCCACTTCTCTACTTTCTTTACATCCTCTGGGTCACAGCGACCATTAGAGGTGGAGCCTATAAATGCAAGCATAATTTTCACACATGTTTCTGGAGGGGCTAGTCAACAGAAGTATCATCCTCACTTTTCTGAACCTAGAACTCTTTACCCTTCTGCATTTTCTAAACTCACTTGGATCATAAGTCTCCCAGGGTATTCTAAAGGTGTGGGATAGACTACACAGTAGTTGGATTTCAGTGAGATCTCTTAATGGAGAGAATGTTTCTAACACCCATTTCTGCCTTCTGTAGCTATGGCTCTAGTGAAACTATGGATTTCCAAATAATGAGACCAATTAGCTACTATCCATGTAATTCTTCTTTTTGTTGTTAAAATGCCAATGTAACTCACTTTAGAAAAACTATCTTAATAACATAAAAATAAAATGACTATCTTTCCTCTGATGGGGACAAAGTTAGGTCTGAATTTTTCACTCAAGGGTTTTTATTTTTTCCTGGTTATTGAAAAAGAAGTTTTTCTGTGTGTAAGTGAGGCATGGAGCCTGATTTTGAAAAAAGGAACAAAGAAGAGAGAGGTTTTAGGAGACTAGCGGGTTTGTACAAAGAGCTAATAGAATGAACACATATGGAGAAATAAATCCCACTAAGTTGTGCTATAAGGCTTGAATGTTAGGTAACAACTGACTTGAAATTTTTTCCAGGCAGAAGTTAGAAAAAGAGAATTAGGGCTTTGTAGGTTCTTCTCATAGTATGCCTTCTACTACAAGAAAACTCATAAGAACCATGGAATATTTTATTTTTCATTTTCCCCACAAGGCCTTTCTACTGAATCCCTGATGCTCATAAGTCAGAGGAAGGTTTTTACTTACCTCTGCTTCCAGCTGGCCCCCAGCGAAGTGGTGGTGCTCAGTGTGTGCTGAGTAGAACACAAGTCTCATCCTCTAAGGCAGCTGATGTTGAACAATGTGGGAGCTTCCATGGTCAGAAAAGGTGGCATCACCTGCCCCCTGTGGTTGTCATGGTGCGGGAACCATGCGCCCCCTCCTGGCTTACCTGTGGCACCAAATAAAGGCAGAGTTCAGATTGTTCAGTGTCATCATTTTGGAAATTCAAATGTAAATGGAGCCTATTATCGTGTGTGTGTGTGTGTGTGTGTGTGTGTGTTGTGTTTTAATTATGAAAGAATCATTATCTGGAAACCACAGGAAATAAAATGAACACAGTTGCAAACTTTCCAACTTATGTAAAGTTTTCCTTAACATGGTCCTGAGATTTAAAATATAAAAATATACAAATTACAAAAGAAAGCACACAAAGAAAGGTATGTGACCTTGGGTTTGGTCATGAGTTTTAACATATGACATCAAAGTCAATTCATAACAGAAAAAATAATTAGCTATATAGAGTTTCTCATATTAAAAGTTTATACTCTGTGAAAAATCTAGTTCAGGAAATAGACAAGCCACAGCCAAGAAGAAATACCTGAAAAATATAGATCTAAGTAGTAACTTTCACTCAAAATATACAAATAAATCTATGCTCAACAATAAAATAGACTACCCAATTAAAATAGTAAAGAGTTGTGCAGATACATCACCAATGAATACACACAGATGGCAAGCAAACAGAAACATGTACAACTTCATATATCATTAAGGAACTAAAAATTACAACAATGAGATGGTGTGGTCCATCTATATTTGTTACAACTGCTGAACTGTTTTTAAAACATGACAAATGAATTGCTGGAGGAAAAAACAACATTGCATTCATTGATGGTGGAATGCATGATGGTACAGAAATTATGAAAGATGGTGTTGAAAACCAGAATATGCCTCCCCAATATATGACTATAGGAGACCGGAATATGCCACCACAAAATATGCCTTTTGGGTATAAAAATCATTTTGAACCTATTATTTTAAGAAAATGCAGACACAAGGGAACTGAAAACAGAGCAGAACTTACCCATTTGTAAAGAAAATGTATGTCTACTAAGGAAATCTTCATTTTAATGGAGTCTTCCTCTTAGTACCAATAAGAGAATGATGACTAAATCAACAGAGGCTCTTCTTAAACACTTCCAGAAGCACCCTCACAAATATACCCAGAAATGGTACTTAACTAGCTATGTGTGTATCCCTTAATCCTGTCAAGTGAACACATAAAATTTACAATCACAATTTTTATGCCTGATTTGTGGCTAAAATTTTAGAACTAAAGCTGTAAGTTATCTGTTTAGATGTATCTGTATGTATGTTTGCATATGTTTTCTATAGGTGATATTTTCAAATCTCTGGATGGCATTGCAAACAATTTCTAAAATCGTTTAAAAGTGCTCTATTCTAAAATGGCTTCAAAAAAGTAAGAAATTATAAGTAAAATATTAACAAAACACTCAGAAAATATAGAAACTGATCCACATGTTTTTATAGTGCAGATTGTTTTGATAAACCTTAGGTAAGTTGCACTATTTTAATAATTTTGACTTACTAAAACAAATATGTCTTCAGAATTTTTACTATTAAATAATAAAGGACATATATTTTTATTCTGTTTTGTTACCAAACTAATATCTTATTCAGTATTTAAAATCTTTAAACTTATATTTGATTTTAATTGTCATTTTTATGACCAACATTATTGTAGTAATAATTCTGTTTTACCGTATATCTAAAAATAATTTATAAAATCTTTCTAGTGATTTGCTACCTTAAAATTATGGTAAGTAAAAGATATTTATTAAATTTCTAGAATGTTTATAAATGACATAAAACGAAAACCTTTCATTATTAAACATGAATTGAACCGTATATACTTGTAGCTTCTTATTTTTACAGAGACTGAAGATATTTTGATCTATTTAAAAACATTATTTCCTGCAATAATGAGACATTGCCTCATTATTATAGAGGAAACATATGCCTCTAGAAATTATGAGATGGTATATTTATAAATTATCAATCTACTATGGAATGCTAGCATTTGATAAACAGTATGAAATGAGCAGTATACAAAATATACAAACAAGAAAAGATGCTTAAACTTTCTTGGTATATTTGTATTGATAAAATATTATCTTTTCAGAAACTGTATGGAATATCTGGAAATTTGTAAATATCTTCCCTATCTATTATGTGCCTTAGTATAAGATCATGAGTCATAATTCTAGTTACTATTTTAAATTTTGTATGCCACAGAAGCAGAAAAATTCCTGGTTAATTGTAATATAATGAGCTTTCATTACAGTTTTAACCATGGCCATTGTACACCTTTTGTAATGTACAGGTAGGTAGTATTTCAATCTCATGTTTTCCCAAAAGGCTCTGTCTCTGCATTGGCTACAGGTCAGAATGTTTGTCTTCAACAAAGAACTTCCTCAAGACCATTGGAAACAATAATGATGGGTCCTCTGGATATAAAATCTGATGTCAATGTTTAACTAACTTTAAGATTATAACACAGGTCTGAGGAACAATATCTAGAACTCTAGTTGACAAACTGATGGGTTCATGGCACTGCTAACCCAAGATTAAACAATATGGGAATTGATTACATTGCACTGAATGAACTGATAAAGAATGTGTAAAATTTTACAGCTTTTTTGGATTTGGAAGATTACTGGTTCTTTAATATTCTATGTCTCTGGATTTAAGAATTTTTGTATTAAATTAACTATAACTCATAACAACTTAATAGATTATACTTGTGTAAACAGAAGTGGAACATTTGTAAACCAAAGATGAAATTTTAAGCCCAACCTGCTCCAGCCATCTGAATGGATCCCTCTTTTTGGCTAAGGGTATTCCAAAGTTGGTTCGGGTCCTAAGAGGAAGGAGGGTCAGACATACTCCATTATACACTCCTACCTTTCGCAATTCAGAAAAAGTTAACCATCATTAACATCAACACAGACCTTAAGTCTGATAAGAAATATTTATAATCTTTTCTCTAGCTTCCTCTTCATGATAAAACTTTGGTTCCTACACCCTTTGTTATTTATTGTAACCCAGATATTTCTTTCTATTGATCCCATGTCTCTGGACAACTTAACTCTTTAAACCAACTGCCAATCAGAATGCACCATCACCCATTTTAAGTTATCCCACTTTTGGGAACCACACCAATGTATATCTTACATGTATTTGATTGATGTCTCATGTCCACCGAAAATGTATAAAACTAGGTTGTTCCCAGAACAGCTTGGGCACATGTTTTTCATTATCTCCTGAGAAGGGTTGTGTCATGGCTCACTGGTCACTCTTATTTGACTGAGAATAAATCTCTTTAAATATTTTACAGAGTTTGAGGGTTGTCATCAGCACATTTCTCTTTCATCTCTCTGCCCATTCCTCTAGAATTCTGAATCTCTTATAAAATAACAAAAATATAGTTATTTTTAAACGTTCAGTAAACATCTGTTCACCTTTTAACAGGACGTACTTGAGAAATTTGTTCATATTATGGAGACTTTCACTGGAAGTCACATTTGAACAATACAGGCTCATGGTTGAGTAGTAACTGATCTTTAATAAGTTCTGATTTTATGTAAATTGTAAAGATTCAGAAAACAGGAGAGCAAATTTATTTAATTAATATGCTATAATATCAAAGTTTGATAGATTTAGTAAATCTCAGCTAAAGTAGGATGTCAATCTTTATAAAACAGCATTTTCAGTACCATAACAAATGCATTCTCAATTAAACTGTGACTGTCTAAACAAAAGAAAAATTGTTGCTAACAAGGTATACATCATATATTTAAACTTAAATAATGATTTAAGTTCTAATATACCTACTTAAAAGTTTTTTTTGGCTGGGCACAGTGGCTCACACCTGTAATCTCAGCACTTTTGGAGACCAAGGCCAGTGGATCATGAGGTCAGGAGATCCAGAACATCCTGGCTAACTCAGTGAAACCACGTCTCAACTAAAAATACAAAAATAAAATTAGCTGGCATGGTGGTGGTTGCCTGTAGTCCCAGCTACTCAGGAGGCTGAGGCAGGAGAATGGCATGAACCCAGGAGGTGGCTTGCAGTGAGTGGAGATCACGCCACTGCTTGCCAGCCTGGGGGACAGAATGAGACTCTGTCTCAAAAAATAATAATAATAGGCAGGAAATCAACATGGCACATGGATACATATGTAACAAACCTGCACATTGTGCACATGTACCCTAAAACCTAAAGTATAATAAAAAAAAAAAAAACTTCGCCCCATCTCCACTAATTAGTTGCCTGCTTAGCTTGTTGAAGGAAATAAATGTAAATTTTGCACTGTGAAAAAAAAATAATAATAATATATATTATTTCAACTGCTTTAGCACTGTAAGAAAAATAAACCATGAAAGCATAAGTAAAAGTGGTGATGGAGGGTGTGATGTGTCCCTGGCGTTGGCCTGTCACAGTGGTGCTGCTTAGTACCCCTCCTTTCTCTGTACCAGGATTTCTGCCCAGAAACAAGCCCAGCCCATCTGCGAAGCACATGTTGGTGGCTGTGACAATGCAAGATCACAGCCTCACTCAAGAAACAATTTTGTAAAATCAGACAATTTTGTTGGAGGCCAGGGGTGTAGAAGTAAGTTCCAGGGCAGTGATCCCTCCTCAGTACTGGGGCCACAGACAGAACAACTTTTCCTCAGATTTTCTCACCTGGAAAGCAGACTTCCTAATGTTGTGGCCTTTCCAGGGGAGAGGAGGTGCCATCCTCACCATGGATGCAGACCCAGGTATCCCAAGTGCACTGAAGTCACGTCCTGGGTGGCATCTGAGGAGAAGGAAGGCCTGTTTGATGCCTCCAGGATGCTGCCCTGGGCTCCTTTCATCTTCTCCATGAGCCCCCAGTGGCAGCCATAAAGAATCTCTGAAATACGGGGAGGATGAATCCAGCCAGTATTCATAGGAAGTGGAAGTGAAATACAGTCTATCTTCCTGTGCCTTGATAAGAATGAAGATAAAAAGAAGCAAAGAAGATGGCCAATAGACCAAATGCCTGTGCCTTGATAGGAATGAAGATAAAAAGAAGCAAAGAAGATGGCCAATAGACCAAATGCCATTGATTTTCTCTATATCAGCAATAATGGATAGGAATAATTGGAATTTGAAACATTAACACACCATTTACAACAGTATTCCCCAAACTGAATCAATTTGTAGGGATTCAATCAGGCTGGTGGAAAAATTTTAAAGATGATTATAGATGCATACACAAACCTACTTGGAATGCCTGAAGGTTTTTATCAAAGTCTCAGGATAAAGTTATGGATGAAGGCAACATAATCCTTTCACTGAGTAAACAGCTTCAAGTGAGTACGAGGAAAGGTAGGTAGGTTATCTAGCTAGCTTGTTTACTCATGTTGTCTTAAAACTAACGTTTGATGTACCATGAGTCCTTAATTGCATTCTACTCAGGAAGTCCCCAGTATCAGTTACCCTCTAGTAGTGTTTACTAAGGATCTTTATCAATTAATCTTTACATAATAAATGCGAGTCTCACTGACTGATTAAAGTCAAAGTCACAAGTGTTTACAGTACTCTCCAGGGAGTGTGTAAGCAGTTCAGACAGTCAGCTGGACTGGCATAGCAGAATATCTGTTTGTCAATGTACTTCATTCATTCATTGCTAGGTCAGGGTCTGTGGGTCACACCCCTGCATCTGGTGCTCCTGTTTGAGGAGCACTACCACAGTTGGTGCCCTGTGTGAGGAACACTGTGAAGGGAATGTGATGGATCCCCCAAAAATGAAGGTGAAGAGGGACAGCACAGTCAAGTCAGTGAGTAATCAGTAAGTCATTAGTGCCCACTTGGGATTTCCAAGTTCGGAGGGGATTGGTTGAGCTGAGATTTCATCATGAGACAGCAGTTATCAACTGAACAGAAAGAGTAAATGAAAGTGTTGAAACAATTGCTTAAGGCTAGCAGAGCATCACTTTTGTAGGCTCAATTAAGGGACCAAATAATGCAAACTGTTGTAACCAAAATCCCAGGGTTCCTAGAAGAAGGAACACTAGACATAGAACTCTGGGAACAAGTGGGGAAAAATCTTAAACAACATCAGAAGCAAAGGCAACAGTTCCCAGTAAAAGCTTTAATATTATGGGCTTTAATGAGAGCAGTGTTGTTTCCATTATACACAGAGGAGCCTAAAAACTGGAAGCAGGAGAGAATGTCACCTGCCTAATCACTTCCTCTTCCCGCAGTGTTGGGCAAAAGCTGGCCAATGGTGAAGGAAAGAAGTGGCCCAAGAAAAAAGCCAGCAAAGGAATAAAAGCAGCACCTTTACAAGTGCAAAGCCACCATCACTCCGGGACTCTCCTGGTCAGCTCTCTAGCTCTACAGGTGACGCACCCACAGCAAAATATCTTATTTCTTGTTTACAATTGACATCCCAGATGATAATGCTCTACTAAGATTTAAGTACAACTTAAGAATTTGAAAAACCTCTTTCTAATTTTGGCCACAGTTACCTCTCCTTACACCTAACATGATTCTCTCCAAATCAAATTTAAGTAAAAAAGTAACCTGTAAAGGGAGAGACATTACAATAAGACCATGGGTTAGTTAATGAATAATTACAAGTGAACTTTCCTCCCCAGTACAAGAGAGTTTCCTGATTGCAAAGTTATTCATCTTATTGGTGATATTCTACTAACAGCCGTTAATATTCAGCCATTTTTGTGATTCCCAAAAGTCTAGTAAATCTTTACTGACAAAATAGTTCACTCCCCCATACTTAATGCCTTACCACTGTTTACACTTGGTTCTGATCAACATGGAAAGGCAGAAGTCTAGTAGATGTCACATAATTTACTCACTCAGTCTGAATTCACTAGCAATCAGAGAGCTAAAGTTAAAACCTTAATATTGACTCTAAAAAGCTTTTACAGCCCTAAGTAAGTCCACTCTACACTCTGCCCTATGTGCTCATTTTTTCTGTCTTCAGCAATGGTGAGACCAAAGTACACATCCTATTTTATCGCGCATATTTAAGTATACAGCTCTCTGCCTGGCCCATTGTCTTATGGCAATAATCAAGCAGAGCTTCAAGTTATGACATCACTGTTTGACCAAGTCACCCAATCGCATCAGCATTTCCACCAAAATTGGAGAAAGTTATCTAAACAATTTAAACTTACCCAGAGACTGGCTAAACACATTATCCTACAATGCCCAGATTGCCAGCTTACAGATACGTTCCCTCCTTCAACAGGCATTAACCTTAGAGGATAAGAACCTAGTAAGTTATGGCAAAGAGATGTACACACATCCCTGAACTAGGAAAAATAAGATATGTACATGTATCAGTTGACACCAACACTCATTTAATTAGTCCACATACTCTGCCTGGAGAGTAAACTCGATATGTCATTAAACATCTTATTTTAACTTTTGCATTTACGGAGTGACCCAAAAAAATTAAGACTGATAATGGTACAGTATATGCCAGTTCACAATTTCAACAATTTTGTCACACGTAGGAAATCCAACATTACACAGGTATCCCATATAACAAGGACAAGCAATAGTAGAACATGCCAACTTCACCTTTAAAAATGTGCTCAAAGAACAACAACAACAAAAAGGCAGAAGTGGCAAAGACCCTGTAACATTATTGGCAAAGCTGTAGAAAAGCACTTTGCTAACACCTCTCAAGGCATGAAACCTGCAGTTTTATAGAAGGATGTAAACAGTAATGAATGGTGTAGTCCTAGTGAATTACTAACATGGAGAAGAAAGTATGCTTGTGTCCACACCCCCTCAGGTCCTCTTTAGATTCCAGTACAAAGCATCAAACCATTCCATGGCAAGGCCAGGACTCAATCTGGTACCTGAAATGAAGGCAATAACCATGCAAGACCCACAGCCCCAGATGACGTGGCTTCCACAGAGGACACAGGTCCTGGGCATTATACTGAAGAAAAAGAAGACTAAGCAAATCTTGCTCTGGACACAGACACCATTCACCTGAGCTAATTTATTTCTTTTTATTCTCTCACAGTGCCTACTACCTGTACCTGCTACACTCTAATAAGCCCATCTTCTAAATCTGACACTTTTCAACCCTGTCATCTGGGGAGACACTCCCTTTCCAGCTTCTAACAACATAACTGCTTGGATGGAAGGAGTTAACAACCCCCCAGTGGGGCTCCTTAGTAACAGCACTCATCAAACTGAAGTACCAGGTCACACTTTGACTGCAAAAGAATGTTGCTAACTGTACTCATGATTGTTTTGTGTTATTTTCCAATTCTAGGATGCAAAGCCAGAATAAGAGCAATGACTGCCTCACCTGAAAAAAGCTGTTCCTGCACACATCTACACTCTCCAATCAAAAGGACACGATGCAAAAAATGAGAAATGGGGAGATGTAGGAATTTAATCAGGCTGGTGGGAAATATTTTAAACATAGTTATATAAATAAATACAAACCTTCTTGGAAGGCCTGAAAGTTTTTACAAAAGTCTCAGGATAAGGTTATAGCTCAAGGCAATCTAATCCTTACCTTGGGTAAACAGCTTAAAGTGAGTACAAAGAAAGGCAGAGTAGCTTATCTGGCTAGCTGGTTTACCCAGATAAAACAAACCTTTGCTGTACCGTGGGTGCTTAATTCCTTTCTACTCAGGAAGTCCACAATGTCAGCTATCCTCTAGTGGTGTTTACTCCCTACCTTTGTCAATTAATCTTTACCAAATAAATGCAAGTCTCACTGACTGATTGAGGCTGAAGTCACAAGCATTTACAGTACTCTCCAGGGAGTCTGTAAGTGCCACATACACTCAGCTGGACTGGCAAAACAGAATAGTTTTGTGTCAGGTTACTTGATTCATCCATTGCTGGGTCAGGGTCTGCATGTCAGACTCCAGCACCTAGTGAGGAGTGCTACCACATCCATGAAGTATAAATGTAACAAAATATGCAAAATTCATGTAGAAAACCATGAGTCACCATTGAGATAAATCCAAAGAAATATAAATAAATGCAGACAGGCCAGGCATGGTGGCACGACGGTAATTACAACACTCGGGAGGCTGATGCGGGCAGATCACTTGAGTCCATGAATTGGAGACCTGACTGGGCTACGTGGTAAAACTGAGGTGGGAAATTAAAGATATAAAGAAAAATAAAATTAAAAAGAAAAAGAAGTAAGCATTCCATATTAGGCTGATCTGTCCCACAGGCAGAAACAGTCACAGCTCAGACTCAGGAAAAGTCTTGGTAAATACTATCTGAGATGCTCGTACACAAAGCAATGTGCTCCCGAGACTCTCCCAGCACTCCCTCAACACAGGGAGTAGAAAAACAATTTTTGCTTTGTTTTAGTGTATGAGTTTGTAGATTCTTGTTCTCTGTAGGTAGTAACTTCAAGTATTCTGTTTTATTAAAGAAGTACAATGAAGGTAACAAGAAGCCTGAGCATAACCGAACTATAGCTGTCTGGGCATCATAGAGAAGGTTATAAGATAAACCAATGCAAGGCTCTTTAGAGCAAAACCTAGATAATAGATATCTGGGTTGCTTGGCAATGGTCATGTGTAATCCTGAATTATGCATCTGTCTCAATTTGATAAATTTTTCTGCCTCTGTTACCTTGCTTGTTTGTCACTGTAGCTCTAAGCTGTGATTCAAGCCAGCCTACCCTCTTTTTGAAGTGTGTATAAGTCAACTGCTGTCTTTGTTCTGGACACAGCTTTTTAGATGTTGAGTTCACTGAGTGTAAGTGCACTCAGTAAAATCGTCATGTACCCCAAGACCTCTCTGAATCTCTTCATTCCACAACAAAATCTCATCTCTACCAAAAATAAAAAAAAAAAAAGCCAAACATGGTGGTGAACACCTGTGGTCCCAGCTACTTGGGGTGCTTAGGTCAGATAATCTCAGTGAGCTGATATCTTGCCACTGCATTCCAACTTGGGTGACAAAGTGAGAGTCTGTCTCAATAGATATAGGAAAGAAGTTTCTTATTTAGGAGCAGTACACTAATTATTGTTTTTTCCAAATCCCAATAAAAATCCAGGCAAAGATATCAACAAACTCTTCCTAAAGTTAGAATGAATGAAATAAGACTAAGGAAGGACAAAGTTAAAAAAACTTACATATCTGGGTTAGAATACTTACCCTAAGCTAAAGCAATAGACTGTGGCATTGATAATTTAATAGACAAGTAAATAAGTGGAACAGAATTGGCAACCCCCGAACAGACCCAACTCAACTGATTTTGTCAATGGCACAAAGAGTATTCAATGGAAAAGATAAATCAGTTCCACAAGTGGCAACAGAACAATTGGTAACTATATGAAAAAAATAAACATAGACACAAACTTCATAGTTTTCCTGAAAAAACTTACTCATAAATATTCATACATTGAAATTTTCTAAGGCAAATTTGTAAGAGAAGAAAACCTTCATATTCTTGGATTTGGTAATGAGTTATAGTCCAGTCTATGAATGAAACAAAAATTGATAATGTAGCCTTTATTAAAATTTGAAATATCTACTCTGTAAAACACATTTTTAAAGTCAGCCATGGTGGCTCACATTTGTAATCCCAGCACTTTGGGAGGCTGAGGTGGGAGGATCACCTGAAGTCCGGAGTTCCAGATCAGCAGGGCCAACATGGTGAAACATTTTCTCTGCTAAAATACAATAAAATTAGCTGGACGTGGTGGCAAGTCACATGACATTCCAGGTACTCTTGAGGTCAAAGCAGGAGAATCCCTTGAACCTGAGAGCCAGAGGTTGCAGTGGGCTGAGATCACACCATTGCACTCCAGCCAAGGTGACAGGGCAAGACTCTGTCTAAAACCAAAAAAAAAAAAAAAGGAAAAGAAATAGGACCCAAAGAGAACCAAAAATCCACAGGCTGAAGAGTGACTTGTATGCAAAATATACAAAGAATCTCTAAAACTGAAGAATATAACACAATTAAAAAGAAAAGACCTGAATAGATGCCTCACTTAAAGAAGATAATGGAGATGGAAAACAGGCACACAAAACATTGCTCACCGATCTCCTGCTGCTTCTGCTGAAAGCTGAGGCTCCATGCTGTCCCCTAAAGATCAGCAGTGGCTGCCACAGCAGCAGTGACTTCAAAGGCTATCCCCACATACCCCAGCTCTGCCCTTCCACCAGGGCCCAAGAGACCCCAGCCACTTGTGATGCTCTCCTGAAATGAGTTGGAAGCTAGATGTTTTATTTCTCAGCTTTTCTTTAACTTCTGGAGGCTGCCAGATATCCTTAGGTTGGAAGTTTTATTTTTATCCTAACATCCTTGAGGCTTTTAATATTTACAAATATTAGAAGGTTGGTTTTCAGCCCACACTTGTCTCCATAAAGGGATGAAATAATTGGCTCAGCTGGGCACAGTGGCTCATGCCTGTAATCCCAGCACTTTGAAAGGCTAAGGAGGGTGGATCACCCGTCAATTTTTTGAAACAACACTGTCCAATATGGGGAAACAGTGTCTCTATAAAAAATAAAATTAAAAAAATAGCTGAATGTGGTGGTAGTCTCCTGTAATCTCAACTACTTAGGAGGCTGAGATAGGAGAATTGCATGAACCCAAGAGGCAGAGGTTGCAGTGAGTCAAGATTGCACCATTGTATTCCAGCCTGGGTGAGAGGGAAAAAAAATACCACACAAACAACTTGTACTAAAGAAATTCATGTTGCTCCCTTAACACCAGCAAAATAATCACTTGACTGAAAGGGTTCTCTACATTATGACACATCACACTAATTCACCACATTGTCTCCTTAGCTAGAGTTTACTATCTTCTTGTAGTAACCATTAAATGAGAACAAATAGCAGAATAAATGACTATGTGTACTAATATATTTTTAAAGTTTTTACTAGGTAGAGCTTAGAGTGTGTATTTTTTAAATTCTCTTTGGCAAAGTACATGCATGCTTTTTTGGCAGCAATCATAGAATAATGAACAAACAATAACAACCAAATAATGCTAAAAATCACTTTCTGTCAGGGGAAAGCAAATTAACAATGAGAGCACTGAACATCTATAATATGTCTAAAAATGTTTAAGTACAGTGAAAACGGTAAAAGGAACTCTTGTTCTTTGCTGGTGGAATGCACAATTGTACAGCAAAGTTAAAAAATGTGTTTTACTTCTGCCACAGTTTTAGCAGTTTTTTTTTTTCCAAAGCTATACATAGTCTCACCACATAGGCTAACATTTGCACACTTATGTATTTAGACAACAACTTTGGAAACTCGCATTTAACCAAAAACCACCTGCAATTTTGTATAACTGCTCTCTTGATAATGGCCAAATACTTTAAGAAATCAGGATACCCTTAAATAATAACCAAGCCAGTTAAATCCATGAAGTGGAGCATCTTCTTTCTTCACACATAGAACTATCTTAGGAACAGTTCTGAGAAAGATTTTGTTGTATGAGATAAAACATATATAACAAAATTTACCATTTCAACATTTAAGTGAGTATTTCAGTGAAATTAACTATTCTCAAGTTGTGCAACCATCACCACCATTTCACTTTCTCACCAGCAATGCACAAGAGTTCTACTTTTTCCACATACTCTCCAACTCTTCCTTAAAAAAATAGACATTCCAATGGGTAAAATATGGTAATCTCATTGTGGTTTAGATATTCATTTAGCTAATGGCTAGTGATGTTGAGCATCTTTTAATGTGCTTATTGATTCTGATTTTGTCAATGATTGTACCAATAGAAGAAAAAGAAAAAATAGATAGGCAGATGGTTCACAAGATCAGTAGATTGGGACCATCCTGGCCAACATGGTAAAACCCCATCTCTACTAAAAATGCAAAAATTAGCTGGGTGTGATGGTGCACACCTGTAGTCCCAGTTCTTCAGGAGGCTTTGACAGGAGTATCATTTCAACCCAAAAGGCGGAGTTTGCAGTGAGCTAAGATCTCACCATTACACTCCAGCCCGGGTGACAGAACAAGACTCTTCCAAAAAAAAATAAAATAAAATAAAAGAGAGAGAGAGAGAGAGGACTTGCAAGGACTTTTCTCCAAAGATACACAAATAGCACATGAAAATATGTTCAACATCACTTACCTCAGGGAAACACAAGTCAAAGCCACAGGAAAACATCACTTCATTTCCATCATAATTGCTCTTATTAAAGAAAAGCTAACAAGGGTTGACATGAGAATGCAGAAATGTGAAAGTAAAATTGTACAGTTGCTGTGGAAAATAGTTTGGTGGTTCTGCAAAAAGCTAAACACAGAATTAGCATACAACCCAGCAAATCCAATCCCAGATATATACACAGAAGAACGTAAAATGGGTATTCAAACAAACACGTGTACACATATGTTCATAGCAGCATTATTCACAATAACTAAAAGTGGAAACAAACCAAATGTATACTAACAAGTAATAGGAAAACAAAATTTAGTATTCCCGTACAATGGCATAATATTCAGCTGTAAAACGTATTGCAACTCTAATACTACAATGCGGAGGAACTTCATAACCGTTTTGGCTAAAGAAGCTGAACACAAATGGTCACATACTCTATGATTTCATTTATATAAATACCCAGAATAAGTAAGTAGATAGAGACAAAAAGCAGATTACTGGTTGCTAGGGGTCAGAAAAAAAAGATAGATTGGGAAGTATCTCCTTAGTAGGTAGGAGATTTCCTTTTGGGATAATAAAAATTGGAAATAAGAGGTGGTAGTTGCCCAGAAATGTGCATGTACAAAAGATGACAGAATTATTCATTTGGAAAGTTAATTTTATGTTATGGAAATTTTACCTCAATAAAAAGACAAAATTCCTTTCCCAGCATTCTCTAACCAGGGTGAGCTCTCTCCACAGGGTGCCATCACCCTGGAGTTCAAGTCCTTCCATAGTCCAGAATGGCCTGGAGGCTGGCCAACCCCATTCTGGGCACATAATCCAGCCACACTGTCCACCAGCTCCTAGACCTGTTAATAGTGGAAAATATCTGAGTTACTGGTGGCAAATGCATCCAGGTCTGCAGTAACCGCAATTCTTGCCTTCTCAGAAGAAATAATTTGACTGAGGGATATAAAGTAATGAAAGATACTGAGGGAATTTTCACAGCAGGAGTGGACATATATTAAAAAACCAATCTCTGAAGGTCATACACTTGAGGATTTTTCTCTTAATATGCATGTCGCAGTTCACTTGCCCAATAACTGAGATTTTATTGGAAGCCCTTTTTGCTTCTCCCTGGTGCCTGCATTTAATTAATACTTTAATGTTAACAGCTGTGGATCAGTAGAAGCTTGTATCTCTCTGGCCCCAGGTGCTAAATTATCATTTTTAGAGAGGCAAAATGAAAACTGTCCAAATGTCATCCAATGACCTGACATTCCTGGTGGGTAGGTGGGAGGGGAGAAACCTCATTCCTGTGTAACACCCGGTAACAGACCAACTAACTGGCCATTTCCAGCTCCAGGTCACTTTCTCTCTGCTGCCTTCACAGACACCCAGTGATCAGTGGTACCTCCTCAGAGTTTAAAAGGTCTTCTGAATCTTCCTCTGCTGTAATCCTGACCTTAGCACATAATATCCATGGTTTATCTCACTTCAACAAATGTAAATTAGCTTTTCTGAGCATCACCACATGCTGGTGTCTTGCTCAGGTGAACTAACAGCAACTCTGCAATAAATGGGTGGTCCCATGTACAAAGGATCAGCCAGGATCAGGTGATTTACCTGCTTCCAAATGGCCTCATAGTCAGTTTCTAGCCCACAACAAGGTCTCCAGGTGTCATTTAGAAAAAGTTTGTGAGTCACATGAACATGTGTCCAAGACATACCCAGACTTATTTTTACCAACAAATATGAGCTCTATCTTCTGGGACAATGGATGACAAGACCCGCCAAGTCTTCTTTCTCCCATCCAGAGTCAATGTAGGTATTTGATACTCATTAGGTAACAGACTCTTTTCCCAAAACCCTCTCATATGTAGGGTTTTTGGAGGGGATTGTGTTACACATAGGTCAGAGAATGCAACTTTAGAGAGGACATCAGAGCCAGCATATGGAGAAAAAGCTGATGATTCCAAATGTAAAGAAAGGTCAGTATGCCAAAAAGTTACTGCACTGAAGTGTGAAGGAGACAAGGGGTTACTATGACTAAAGTAGGGGAAGCAGGAGGGAAAGCAGGGAATAGATGAAACACTTAAGACAAGAATCAGTGGTTTCTTATTAAGGTGAGTTCATACCTACAAGGACATGATGTGGCTATTGTACTCATAAAATTAACCATGCGAAATGAAGACAAGTTCACAGGCTATATACATAAAAAAATGTTCATGGCACATTCATGTATACCAGTCCTAACAAAGAGCCCCCAAATGCTCACCCACAGGAGAAGGGTGAAGAAGCTGTGGCATATCCACTCCCTGGAATGTGGCTCAGCATGAAAAGGAATGGATTGATTATGCACTCCAGCCAGATCAGAACAAAATACAAAGACCCAAGGACTTACCATATTTACATGAAACTCTATAAAATTCAGCTAATTTTTAGTAACAGAAGCAGATCTTTTGTCCAAGGGTGGCCAGGGAGTGATCAGTATGGGTCAGAGGAGAGTATGTTTTCATGAGCTTCATCAAGGTGTGGCCTTGTGGTGGATGGAATACTCCCATGTAGAAAACCATTACTTCTTCTATTTGAGGGACTGCTCCCCCTCAAATCATATATCTCCTATATTTCTGTCCTCACTGGGAACCTGACTTGAGCCAACCTGGTCTCAGCTCCTACACAACAGAGACCCCATACCCTGGGAACCTTGTTCTGATGGCCCATAATAAACACTGGCCTGGAGAGAGAAGCACAGCTCATGTGTGCTACAAGCAAGACTATAAAGTACTGAAGTGGACACAGCATTCAGCCCAGTGGTCCCAGGCCACATGAAACAGGCTAACAATTCATGGGTCTCAGCCTCCTTCTGTGAGAAAGGGAACGGTCACAACCATCCATATCAAAAGCTTTTCCAGGATTCCAGAGGCAGTACCCAGTTTCCCAGGACCTCCTGTAACCCTAAAGCTAACTGTAACGTTAACCTTAAACCAACCCCTAACCCTAAGCCTAACCCAAAACCCTAAATCTAACAGGAAGCCTAAACTCCAACCTCAACCCCAATATCAATACTATGCCTAACCTTAATGCCTAACCACTCACACAAACCAAAAACCAAAACCCAACCCAAACCCTAAATCCCAATCCTAACACCTGAAACTGACCCTGACCCTGATAATAACAATAACCCAGCAGCAACCCAAACATACCATGAAAGGAACCCAAACCCCAACCATAAAACCTAAACCCTAACCCCAAAAAACTAACCCTAAACATAAAACAGTTACGAACCCATCTCCACCAATACTCCCTTAAAACCTAATACTAGCACTAAAATCCTACCCCTAACTCTAACCATAAACCCTAACACCTAATTCTAACCCTAGCCACTAAACCTGAATCCTGAACCTGACACTAACACTAACCTAAGACTAACACTAACCTCTAACGATAATCCTAACACCCTAATTCTAGCCCTAACCATTACCCTAAACCTACACCTTCACCAACCTCAACCCCAAAGCCAAACCTAACTCTGTTACCTAAAGCCAATCCATAATCCTAGCACTAATCCTTAGACAAAGGATTAAATCCCTAAACCTAAACCTAAGGTTAACCCCAGCCCTGAGCCTAACCACTAACAATGACTTTAACCCTAATGTGTTACCCAAATATCTACCCTAACCATAAACTTAACACTAACCCTAAACAATAATCCTAACCCTAATCACAATATTGAACATAACCTTAACCCCTTAACCTAAACCTAAACACTAACCATAACCAAAACCATAAAGCCTAACCCCACCACCACCCTAACTCTAACAATAATCTTATACAATAATTCTAAACTTAACCCTAATCCTAACCCCAGGCTCTCACCATAAAAATAAGACCCAGAACCCCAAACTATTAAAAACTCAAACACTAACAATAAGCTCTAACCCTAACACTAAACCCTGAGACTAATCCTAAATCCTAGAACTGTAATCTTAAACCCTAACCAAAACTGTCTAACCCTAACAATAACCCTAAACCTACAACTTACCATATCCGATAACCTAATCCTAACACTTACCCTAAATACTAACCTTAATGCCTAACTCTAATCCTGACCTTAAAACACTAACCCAAAACAAAACCATAATCCTTAAATGAAACTATAACTATAAAACCATAAAACACTAAACATAACCCTGACCCCAACACGTAAGCCTAACAATAACCCTAACCCTAATTGCAAAACCATAAAAACTGAACCCTAAAACTAAAACTAAACTAACTCTAAACGTAACCCTAAAATTAAAACTAAGGCATGACCCAAACCCTAAAGCCTGAAAGCTAACCATAACCCTAACCCTAAACCATAAAGGCTAACCATAACTCTTAACCCTCATCCTAAACACTAAATCTAACCCTAGCCCTAAGACTAACCCAATCACAAATGCTAATCCCTAACACTAATCCTAAACTTTAATGCTCATCATGAACCATAACTCTAATTTGTAACCTAAATTTTAACATTAAATCATTTCTCTAACCCTACACCTTAACCCAACACTGTCATTCCTAACCTTAACCCAACCCTAACACTAACCCTAAACTTTAACCCTGACAGTAAGCCTAACACCAACTGTAACCCCAAATGTAACCCTTACCCCAATCCTAACCCTGATACCTTAACTTTAACCCTACCCCTACACCAACACCAACCCCAATCATAAACCTAAACCATACCCTCTCTTAAACACAGGAACTTAAGCCTGTATCCTAACCTTAATAAAAACACTAATGCTAAACAATACCCTAAACATAAAACAAACCCTATCCCCTAATCTAATAGTAAAAATTAAACCGAAGCCTTACCCCAGCTCCAACAATAACCCAAATCTTAACCCATAACCACAACCCTAACAGTAGCCAAACAACAACAAAAAACCCCAAACCAACATGAACACTAATAGTAAATGCAAACCCTAATCCTAACACCTGGCCCTAACCCTAAACCCTAATGCTAAACCAAACACTTAACCACAACCCTAAAAGTGAACCTAAGGCTTATCCTAACCATAACAATTATTCCGAATCTTAAACCTAAGATTAACTCTAAGATGCTAACCTGAAACCTAACTCTGATGCCTAAACCTAACTCTAATTCTAACTGTAAAATACAAAATCCCAAAAACACTAAAAATAACTTTAACTGCATCCCAAAACCCTAACACTAATACTGACCCAAAACCCCTAATCCTAACACTAATACTAACATAATCCTAACAATCTTAACCCTAGCAATAAAACCAAACCATAACTCTTACACAGAACACTAAACCCAAATCATAATCTTTACCCTAACCCATAAGCCAAACCCTACTCCTAAACCTAGACAAAAATGCTAATCCAAACTAACACTAAACCATAAACTTAACCTTAATCTTTGCCCCTAACCCTAGAAATACCTTAATGCTAACCGTATCCATAAATGATAATCACTAACCCTAACACTTTATTGACCCCAACCATAAACCATAACCCTACTCCTAAACTCTAAACCCAACCCTAACTGTAACACTAACCATGGCAACCAACCCTAACCCTAACCCAGCCCTAACAGTCATGCCAGCCCTAAATCCAAAACCCTAACCATATTCCTAACAGTAAGCCTTACATCTAATCATAACCATAACCATAAATGCTAAATGCTAACCCTAACACTAACTTTAAACCCCAATCCTCAACCCCAAACCTAAACCTAAATGTAACCCTAAACATTAATCCTAATGGTAAATTCTAACCCTAAAGCTTAACTGAACACTAACCCTAACACAACCTCTCTAACACTTACCCTTAATATAAAGCTTAACACTAACCCTAATCCAGACCATGACCCTAATGCCTAACACCTTTCTGTATGCCTACCTTTTTTTTTTTTGAGACAGAGTTCTCTCTGTCGCCCAGGCTGGAGTGCAGTAGTGTGATCTCACCTCACTGCAGGCTCCACCCCCCGGGGTTCACCCCATTCTCCTGCCTCAGCCTCCCGAGTAGAGTATATGTATGCCTACCTTTTTACCTTAACCCTAAGCATAACCCAATCCCAAACCTAATCTATAACACTGATTCTAACACCTAACCCTATCCTCTAACCCTGATCCTAACTCTAACTGTAAAACTAATCCTACCACAGTACTAAACCCTATCCAAACTGCAGCCCTACCACACAATCTAATCCTAAACTTCGTTCTGCAATTGTAAACCCCTATCCCTAATTCCCAAAATTTTCTTCTTCTTCATTTCCTTCTTCTCCTTCTCCTTCTCCTTCTCCTTCTCCTTCTCCTTCTCCTTCTCCTTCTTCTTCTTCTCCCTCCTCTTCTTCTTTCTTCCCTTTTTTTGATGGAGTCTCCCTCTGTTGCCAGGCTGGAGTGCTGTGGTATGACCTCAGCTTATTGCAACCTCTGCCTAATGGGTTCAAGTGATTCTCCTGCCTCAGCCTCGCGAGTAGCTGGGAATACAGGCACGGGTAACCAACCCCAGCTGATTTTTTTCTTGTGTTTTGAGTAGAGACGGGGTTTCACCATCTTTGCCAAAATTTCTCCTGTCTTCATGAACTGCCCATCTTGGCCTTCCAAAGTGCTGGGATTATAGGCATGAGCCACCGAGCCCAACTTAATCCCCAAATTCTATCATATCCTTAATATTTCCCCATCATGCTTCAGAAAATATTAAATACATCCTCTACAACTCAAACCTCTGACCCCCTAATACCCATGATATTACATCAAACCATATCTTTTCCTAACCCCAACTGTGTATTGAATTAAATATATGGTATCACTAGGATAAAAAAACTAAATGTTAATAAATTTGATAATTATAGACATCATAATGTTTAACCAAACAATAGTACATGGAATTTGGTACATAGTGAAAACATTATACACCACAATTATTAAGTTCTTTTTTCAGCAAATTGAGGGTTTCTCACCATTCTAAACCTATCCCTTTTCGATATACTATGCAAAGTAACTGATGGAAAAATATCACATTGGTCTCAACTGTTACAGAAAATACATAAAGATAGTCAAAATATTTTAATGATAATAAAATCCGATAAACAGTGTTTCAAATTTTTTCACAGAATAAAACATCTTTAGGCAAAATCCATAACAATCATCATCTGAATTGTTGGGAACCAAAGTTTTAAGATGAGGAACAGCACTGATGCTTACTTTCATCACTGTATTCAACACTGTACTAGAAGTTCCACTAGAACAATTTGAAAAGGAAAATATATACAAAACCACTCATATGTGTAAAAAAGAAGTAAAACTACTCACAGATCTCATACACAGAAAACCAGGAAGAACCAAGGAGAAATTATAAAATTTAGTGAACAAATTAAGCAAGGTAACAAAACAAAATATCAACACAAAAAATCTTTCTCTATACACTAGAAATTAACCATATGAAAATGAAATTCAGACAATTTTATTTCTAAAAAAATAACAGGCCAGAATTTCTCCAACTGCCCTCCGAATACAGAGATGCAGGCAGCTGGGAGTTGGGGAAATCCTTGGAGTGGAGGCTGTGCTGCTACATTGGGGCCTGCCTGCCATGGCTGTGGGGCTAAACAGAAACCTTTCAAGCTCCCAGGAAATCAGAGTAAAATTACTTAAAACCATAATGGATGAAGAAGAGAAAATCTACAGTTGTTGTGAAAGCTCTAATGCCATGATGTCAAATGGATATCTTCTGAGTCCTGAATTTCTTGTAAAAAGAAGAGCATGCACAAACATCAGCAACAATGAAACCCATGTTTACTGGCCCAGATCATTTTGCTGAGAAAGACACTGTTGAGGTCAACTTGGGAGACATCCTTTCACAAGTGCTTCGAAAAGCATGCAAATATTTTACCTACATATTTCCTACACCTACAGTTTCACAGAGATTCCTAAATTCCCATTTCACCTGAAACTGCAGAACTGCTGATGGCTGTGAACTTTCTAGATTCTATATAAATACAATAGATTGATATAACAAAATAAATTATAATCAACTGGTAACTCTTTTCAGTGTTTAAGACCTGTAGTTGAGTTTGTATACCTTGTATGCAACGTAACTGTAAAAGTAATCGCAAAGAAGATTGTCTTCTGCTTTTTGCATAATAGAGTTTAAATTTGTTTGCAATGTCAACAATTTAAGGAGATTTTCACAAACTGAGAAATAAACAAATATCTCAACTCACAGGTCGTTTTGCCTTATCCGTTGGTTATGGCTTTTGAAATCAGCAATGATGACATAAAAATGCTGAAAACTAGAAATAAATGAACCTGTTCTACAATTAAATAATTGGGCTAGGTGTTTTGATATTTTTAGTGTTTTTTTTAAAGTAAGACTATTTTGATTTTGTAGCTGCCTATAGCATTGCTGGAGTTACACAAATAATTGCATTATAAATGTGTTTATAACTTAGCCAAAAAATTGATTTTTTAACTGACCCTAACATAATAAACGTTTTTTCAATGCCTATAATCCCAGCACTTTGGGAGTTCAAGGTTGGCAGACGAGTTGAGCTCAGGCATTTGAGATGAGCCCAGCCAACATGGTACATCCTTTTCTCCACAAAAAATAAAAATGGGCCAGGTTGGTGGCTGAGGCTAAAGCAGAAGGATCAGTGGATCCCAGCAGTAAGAGGCTTCAGTGAGCCATGATGGCACCACTGCATCCAGCCTTGGAAACAGAGTGAGACCCTGTCTCAAGAAACCAACAAACAACCATAGAAACAAACAGTATAAGAGCTAAAATTTCTTACATCCTTGGAAAAACTTCAATATTGTTTAAATGTGTCTGGTCTTGTCATTATTTTTATTGCTACAATTCAAGAACTTGAAAGACAATTTGAGAATGTTACCAGGTACAAATTTTGAAGAAGCACTTGAACTTTACTCAGATAGTCCACAAGTCAACTATACAAATTAGAGTTCTTGTGCATTATGCCTTTTGGGCAATACAAAGTACTATGTTTTCATTGATTATAAAGCAAAGCATCATTTTCATCTTTCAAAACAGCAAAAAATGGCTTGGTTGTGGTGATTTACACCTGTAATTCCAGTACTTTGGGATGCCAGGGTGGGAGGACCACCTGAGCCAAAATATTTGAAGCTGCAGTGAGCTTTGGTCACATTACCACATTTCCGCCTAGGCAACAGAATAAGACTGTCTCAAAAAATAAAACAAAAAATATCAACAGTAATAATGTTTTAAGAATAAATTCAACCAAGGTGCAAGACTTAGACAAGGAAAATTACAAAATATTGCTGAAATAAATTCCAGAATCCCTGAATAGATGTGAAGACATTCCATATTTCTGGATTAGGAGATAATTTTTTAAGATGACAATAGTACACAAAGCAATCTAGAAATTCATTGTGATTTCTATGAAAATACCAAAGTTATTTTGAAAGAAATGGGCAAGACAGTCCTAACATTAATATAAATTTCAAGTGACCCTGAATAGCCATAATAATCTTGAAAACAAAAACCAACTTGGAGTCTCACATTTCTCAATTTCAAATATTACTGAAAAACAACAGTAAGCAAAACAGCATAATATTGGCATAAGGACACACATAGAGATCAATGAAACTGAATGTCAAGTCCAACCATACCTCTATGGTCAATTGATTTTGTCGGGTAGCCAAGACAATAAAATTCAACAAATGCTGTTGGATAACTAACCACATTCAGACAAAAAAATTGTATCCTTTCCTCATAAGTCAATGGTTCAAAAGCCTACATATTAAAGGTAAAAACATAAAGTCTAGAAGAAAACGTAGTGATACTTCTTCATAACCTAGGATTTAGAAGTGGTTTCTTAGATCTGATACAAAAATCTTAAATCTGATACAGCCAACTAAAGAAATAATTTCCTCAGGATTAAACATTTTTTGCATTGAAAGATGCTATCAAGAAAGTGAAAAGACATGCTACAAAAAGGAATATTTGCATGTTATAGATGTAAGAAGAGTCTGTTATCTACAATATATGAAGACTTGTATAAATGAAATACAAAAAAGACTATAGAAATACAAAATGGAGAAATAATTGAACACATACTTCACCAAAAATAAATGCAAGATAAAACAACTACATAAAAAGATGAACAGTAAAACATATGTTTTACACCATGAAGCGTTTCATATGTTACCTTTTCTCATAGTCATGGGATTATGTGATGTAAAATTAGTCTTGTCCAGCTCCACCTCAGGGAGAGCCAAGGTAATAGTATGGCTGACACGAAAAGATATTCTGAAATGAAGACTTTTCTGCTTAATTAGAGTTTCCAATAAAGGTAACGGTTTTCCCCTCAGTCTCCATGGGTCAAGAATTTGCCATCCAGTAGGAAGTAAAAGAAGAGCCTTAAGTTCATGGGGTACATGGGTACACAACTGTCCCAAGCCCTGTACCAGAACTGTGACATACTTACATTCCTTCGCAGAATTTCAACATATAAATATTAGTAATTCATCTGCTTAAATGTCTAGGCTTACTTTATTACCTTACATTATACAGTTAAGGATGTTTAGAAATATTCATGTAGATTATCATGATGTGGGCTAGGACTTTTTGTCAGTTAACTGTATTGATGGACTACATAAAATGTAAGTATTTAAACCTAAAATATCTTGTAAGTAGTAACACACAGTTAGAAAACATAACAAGGCAATAGTCTCTCCAATAAATTTTTATGTTATTTCGATAATCAATTGTGTCATTGTCTTCAGCACTGAGTCTTTTTTTAACTTATTATCCCAAACATGGGGTTTTATTTTATTTACTATTATTTTCTTGATTTATAAATTGAGAGTGATCACATCAATGACCTAACAAATGACAAATCACTTCTTTATCTTTAGAAACATCACATTATTAACTTTTCTACAGTTAGATAGCACAACCAATGTGACTTTAAGTATTCAGTTGGACAAACCCTTAGAAAATGAGATAAATTAGGTAAGGGCAGGCACTGGGTGAATGGAATGAGAATGCACATAAAATCCCCAAGACACCCAAGAGCCCACAAAGTGGGAGCAGGCAAGGCTGCAAGCAGATGAGCAGACTAAATGGGAGAGGGCATCAGGCAGGACAACTTGGGGTCTGCAGCCATGTTGAGTTCTATGGTCCTTGTTTTAAGCTCAGTGGGAAACTGTCCAGAAGTTATTCCTTCCAGTGGGTTCTTGGTCTCACTGACTTCAAGAATGAAGCCATGGACCCTCACAGTGCATGTTACAGTTCTTAAAGATTATGTGTCTGGAGTTTCTTCCTTCAGATGTTCAGATGTGTCTGGAGTTTCTTCCTTCCAGTGGGTTCATGGTCTTACTGTCTTCAGGAGTGAAGGCACAGACCTTCGCATTGAGTATTACAGCCCTTAAAGGTGGCGTATTTGAAGTTGCTTATTCTTCCCAGTGGGTTTATGGCCTCACTGTCTTCAGGAATGAAGCCAAAGACCCTTGCAGTGAGTGTTACAGCTCTTAACGGTAGTGTGGAACCAGAGAGTGAGCAGTAGCAAGATTTATTATGAAGAGTAAAAGAACAAAGCTTCCACAGCTTGGAAGTGGACCTGAGTGGGTTGCCACTATTGGCGGTGGTGGCCAGCTTTTATTCCCTTATTTGTCCCCACCCACATCCTGCTGATTGGTCCATTTTACAGAGTGCTAATTGGTGCGTTTACAAACCTTTAGCTAACACAGATCGCTGATTGGTGCGTTTTTACACAGTGCTGATTGGTGTGTTTACAAACCTTTAGCTAGACACAGAGTGCTGATTGGTGTGTTTCTACACAGTGCTGGTTGGTGCATTTACAATCCTTTAGCTAGATAGAAAAGTTCTCCAAGTACCCACTCAAACCAGGAAGTCCAGCTGTCTTCACTTCTCAATCGTCTCTCTAAAGAGGCCACTCCAACAGCTGTTGGGAATAGGGCGATGACTGCTCTAGCTACTTACTGCTAGATAGGGGCAAAGCAGAGGCCCTGCATTTGTAATGTCCCCCAGAGGGGAACTCTTTAGGACGGTGAAAGGAACAGTGGGTTGATCCAGGGGTCCATTGTAGAAGTTGTTAGTTGAGCTCACTTGGGGTTCTAGTTGTAAGACCATCTGTAGATTGATGGCCTCGATCCTAGAGGAAACAAATTTGAAAAGGAGTTTAAAAATGCAGGGTCTGAAGGCGACTAACATCAAGATGGCTGTCACAGAACCTAGAAAGGGTAGAAGCTATGTTGCCCAACTCCAGAGGTTGGTATAAGAGTCTGAAATGTATGGTATGATTTCAGAAGCCTTTTCTTGTAAATGCTGGTCATCATCACATACTACCCCTGGCTGGTTAGTGTAAAAACAACTCTCCTCCCCTAAGAAGGTGCAGAGTCCTCCTTTCTCAGCAGTGAGGAGGTCTAGGTCTTGGCAGTTTTGGAGAGTCACTGCTGCCACAGAGTTTACTTGGGATTGTAGAGTAATGATAGATTTTATTATTTCTTGCAAACTGTCTGAGAGGAAGATATAGGTTGAAGATCCAGATAAGAGTATGCCTTGGCTGGATAGACAGAAATTTACCCCAGCTTGTAAAGGAATAGGGTACACTGTTTTTTCTTTACAACTTCCATCTCTCTTTCTTTCTCCTTGACTTCTTCTTTGTTGCTCTCTTTCTCTCTTTCTCAGTCCCTCTTTATGTCTTCCTCCCTTACTTTCTCTCTCTCTCTGTCTCCGACTCCTTCTTTTTCTGTCACTTCCTCTCTCTCTCTCTCTCTCTCTATGTCACTTTCTGTCTCTTTCTCTGTTTCCTTTCTGCTGGTCTTTCCCTGCCTCTGCCAGCTGCTTATGCTTCTGCTCTCCACTCCCCTTTCCTTTTTTGATGGCTTCAGCAGTGTAAGACTGCCACCTCCTTCGTTTTTTGCACTGCATGCAATAACTCCATAATTTCCTTGTGGTATTTAATGGGGGTTCCCTCAGAGGTTAGGAACTCCCTTTCTTTCCATATTGCAACATGAGTATGTATGATTAGATAAGCATACTTGCTATCTGTATACACATTTATTCTTTTTCCCTTTCCCAGTTCCAAGGCTCAGGTAAGTGCCACTGGCTCTGCTAACTGGGTGCTGGTCCCTGGGGGAAGAGGCTTACTTTCTAGTATGGTTACAGTACTAATTATGGCATGACCTGCCCTTTGTATCCCATTCCCCACAAATGAACTTCCATCAGTATACAGGTTAAGGTCAGGATTAGCTAAGGAGACTTCTATGATATCATCTTGGGCAGCATAAGTCTGGACTATAATCTGTTGGCAGTCATTGTTGATTGGTTCCCCATCCTCTGAGAGAAAAGTGGGAGGATTGAAAGCCAAAAATATGCATATTTGAAGCACCAGTCCCTCAAGGAGTAGCACCTGGTATCTAAGCAGGTGATTGTCTGATAACCATAAACTTCCTTTGGCACCAATCTGCCATTTACATCATGAGTACTACAGACAGTGAGATCCTTTCCTTGTATTATTTTGATAGCCTCTGACACTAAGACAGTCACCACCACAACCACCTGTAAACAGCGAGGCCAGCCTTTTGCTACTGCATCAATTTCCTTACTTAGGTATGCCACTGGTTTTGGGGTTGTCCCATGAGTCTGAGTAAGGACTCTAAGAGCTATCCCTGCTCTCTCTGTGATGTACAAAGAGAAGCTTTGTCCTGTGGGAAGGCTTAAATGTGGAGCTTGTACTAGGGCCTGCTTTAAGGCTTTGAAGGCTGTTTCTGCCCCAGTTCTCATTCTACTAGATAAGTCTTCACTTTCTGGGCCTCCTTGATTAGAGTATAGAATGGCCTGTCCATCTCGCTGTACCTAGGGATAAATTGTCAGCAAAATCCGGTGTTTCCAAGGAAATCCCACAGCTGTTTTAATGTCTTAGGGTGAGGATAAGGCATTATAGGCTGTATTCATTCCTTGCTGAGGGCCCTGGTGCCTCTGGCTAAGATTAAGTGTAGATATTTGACCTGGTCTAGGCAAAGCTGGGCCTTCAACAAAGAGGCCTTGTACCCCTGATTAGCTTGAAAGTTCAAGAGATCTAGAGTAGTGTACTGGCATGAGACTTGCAACCTGGTAGCCAAAAGTAAATTATCCACATACTGAAGGACCAGATTGCCTGGATTTGAGAAGTGGCCGAGATCTTGGGCCAGTGCCTGATGAAACAGGTGAGGGCTATCGCTAAACACTTTGGGCAAGACCATCCATATAAGTTGCGATGTGTGGTCTGTGGGATCCTCAAAGACAAAGGGAAACTGGGAGTCAGAGTGCAGGGGAATAAATAAGAAAGCATCCTCGAGGTCCAGAAGACTGAACAATTCTGCTTCCTCTGGTATTCGAGAGAGGAGGTTATAGGGGTTTGTTACAACTGTATATAGAGGAATTACTGCCTCATTGATGAGTCTATAATATTGCACTAGACTCTACTGATGGTTTTGTTTTTATACTTCTAGAATTGGGCTGTTGCAAGGACTGCTGCATTTCCTTACTAAGCCTTGAGCTTTTTAATGTTTAACAATATTCTGTAATCCTTTATGAGCTTGAGGCCTTAAGGGATATTGCCTTCAATAAGGAAAAGTGGCAGGGTCTTTTAGCCTGATTTGGATTGGGCAGGCATTTTTTTCCCTTCCAAACTGTCCTTCCAATACCCAGACTTCAGGGTTGATTCCCTCCTCAAATAGCGGACAACAAATGGATAACTTGTTCCCCATATTCATGTAGATAATAGCTCAAGCTTTGGCCAACATATCCCTCCCTAATAAGGGTGTGGGACTTTCAGGCATAACAAGAAAGGCATGTGAAAAGAGCAAAGTCTCACAATTACAACTGAGGAGGTGAGAGAAATATTTGGTTACAGGCTGTCCCAGGATTCCTTGGATGGTAATGGACATTGAGGACAGTCATCTGTGACAGGAGATTAACACTGAGAAAGCTGCACCAGTGTCTAGGAAAAAGCCAATTTCCTGGCCCTTAATGGTTAAATGTACCTGGGGCTCAGTGAGGGAGATTACATGAGCTGGTGCTTGCCTGAGGCACCCTCAGTCCTGTTGTTGGTTCATCTGGTTGGGGGCTCCTGGGCCAGAAAACCTTTGCCCTCTGAGGCAGTGGGCCTTCAAATGATTGCCTCAGCATTGTGTATATGGATGAGGGGGTGGCTTTTTTCTCATTGGACAATCTTTTTTAAATGTCCTTATGAATGACAAACCACTATCAAGTGATTGGCCTGCTCCATTTTCTGTCCTCTCAGAACCACCAAGATTTGTTTGTCTGAGTGCCATGACTAAGGCTGTGGCCTTTCTCTGATCTCACTTTTCCTTTTGGGCCTGTTCCTCTTGGTCCCTATTATAGAATGCCAATGTTGCCAGGTTTAATAATGCCTCCAGATGGCAGAGCTTGCAGTGAGCTGAGATAGTAACACTCACTCCAGCCTGGGCAACAGAGAAAGACTTTGTCCCAAAATAATAATAATAATAATAATAATAATAATAATAATAATAACAAAAATAATAATAATAATAATGCCTCCAGATTGTGTTCAGGGCCCAGGGCTTTCTTTTGGAGCTTTCTCCTGTTATCTGTGACTGATTGGGTAATAAATTTATCTTTTAGAATCCACTGACACTTGAGTATATTTTCTTAAGACCTCCATTGCTGCTCAAGGAAGGCAGAAGGATTTCTTCTTTTCCCTGAGTTAAGTTGGACATCATTGAGTAATTCATTTTTTTTCCTAATTCTCCTTAGTCCTTCTAGACACAGGTCAATAGATGTTTATGACTCCCAGTCCCCATGATCTGAATCAAAGTCCCTGTGGGGATCTGTACAGGGGATGGCTTCTTGACTGGTAGGGAACTTGTGCCTTTCTTCAGCTGTCATTCTATTATTTACTTGACTAAGACACCAGGTATCTCCAAACTCTCAGGCCACAGCTAAAGCCACAATCTTTTCATTAAAGGCCAGGGTTTGATCTAACAATAGCATGACATCTCTCCAAGTGAGATTGAAGGTTTGCCCTAGACTCTGTAGGACATCTATGTACCTATCAGGATCATCTGAAAACTTCCCCACATTTGCCTTGATCTGCTTTAAATCAGAGAGGGAGAAGCAGACATGTACCTGGGTTGGGCCAAATTCCCCTCCCCCTACAGCTTGAAGGGGACATAACTGATAGACCAGGGGTTTTTGTGGTCCTATGGAGATTTCTTTTCTTGTTTCCTTCTGGTCAGGGGAGATAGTGGAGGCTGGGTATGAAGGTAAGCTGAGAGGTCCTCCTCTAGGATGTAAATTGCAAGTTTTGCATAGTTGTGTATTTTCCTTCAATGAAAAGAAAGCTTGGACATAAGGTATTTCACTGCATTTGCCTTCCTTCTTACAGAAAAGGTCAAGCTGCAGGATAGTATTATAATTTATACTTCCCTCAGATGGCCATTTTTCCCCATCAGAGAGAGAATATTAGAGCCAGGTCATAGTGCATAAAAAAATGAACTGCCTTTTTTTCAAGGTTTGTGGGTCAAATTTGTCCCAGTGGCTTAGGATGCATTCCAAGGGTGAGCCTGTTGATGCCTGAGTGTTTCCCATCTGAAAGACAATACCGCTGGCAGTTTTGGCTTGTTTGTTTCTCCTCCTGCCCAAGAACCCACAATGGTCCCTAGACCTTGCTGATTAGAATAGTTGTGTTCACCGATGCAGCAACAAAAACACCTCTTGCCCAAGAACCCACAACAGTCCCTGGACCCTGCTGATCATAATAGTTGACTCACTGATGCAGCAGCAGAAACACCTCTTGCCCAGAAACTCACAACAGTCCCTGGACCCTGCTGATTGGAACAGTTGCACTCACTGACTCAGCAGTAGAAACATTAGTTTTCCTCCTGGACCACAAAGAGGACTGAGGAAGGTTGGATTTAGTGGCCCTTACTGACACATTCTCAAAAACCTGCACCCTTGCCTGTCCTCCTAGACCACAAAGAGGACCAAGAAAAATTGGATTTAGTGGCTCTTACTGACACATTCTTGAAAATCTTGTAGGGTCCTAAGCATTCTCCTGTTAGTTTTGGGACCTTACAACTGTCTTATAATGATGTTACACCCAAAATATGAAGTGGAGGGTCATACCCTGAGTAAGGGAATGGATCTCAAGAGTTGGAAGAGTGATACCTTTTGTCCTCATATGAATAGGAAAGATACCATTTCTGAAGCTCCCCGTATCCTAGCTTCAGGCATTGCTTTTTTTTAGGCCTACTAGTCTAAGGAAGGATCCTAAAATTCCAGATAGTAACCCCAACCCCTGATGGGGCTTTGGGCAAAAATTATGTCTTTCTAATTCATGAACCTGGGTAGCTAAAGAAGGTAACAGCATCCTGAAGTTTACACTAGAAATCATTCTTATAGTATAAACTAGAAAACACCAGTGACAAGGAGTGAGTTTTAGATGCAGGACTAGCATAGGAGAAGAAAGGCAAGAAGAAGTTTGTCTGGCAAGCATTAGGACCTAGGAGGCAAGCATCAGGATAAATAGGATAGATGGGCGAGTCTCGCTCAGGCGACATGACTTTGAGAGTTCCGCTCATGGCCGCTGGGTCAACCAACTTGTTGGGACCCCAGAAATGAATGGTGTTCCTCTCTGTTGAGGAGATGAGCCGAGGCTCATCCCAGAAGTACAGGAAAAGCAGAAGCTGGTTCCAGGCAAACCAACACTCCCAACTCTGAAGAGACTGGGTTTGTTAGAGAGCCTTTTCCCAGAAAGCCTGACACCCATGTCTTTAGTTGGGTGGCCATGCTAGTCGCTTTTATCAGGTTCACAGGTGCCCAGTATTTAGTCTCTGAATTCCAAGGAAAAATAACACAGAATAGCAAGTGAAAGGGGTCCAGTGGTACTCACTGCTTGGTGAGTGTCCCTTTGGGGTCACCAAAACATGTCCAGAATTGGTTGCTTCTGGTGAATTGTTGGTTTCACTGACTACAAGAATGAAGCTGTGTACCCTCACAGTGAGTATTACAGTTCTGAAAGATGGTGTGTCCAGAGTTTGTTCCTTCAGATGTTCAGATGTGTCTGGAGTTTCTTCCTTCTGGTTGGTTTGTGGTCTTTCTGATTTTACAAGTGAAGATGCAGACCTGGTCAGTGAGTTTTACAGCTCTTAAAGGTGGCATGTCCAGAGTTGTTTGTTCCTCCTGGTGGGTTTGTGGTCTTGCTGACTTCAGGAATGAAGCCGCAGACACTTGTGATGTGTTTTACAGCTAACAAAGGTAGTGCAGACACAAAGAGTGAATAGCAGAGAGAATTATGAAGAACAAAAGAACAAAGCTTTCACAGAGTGGAAAGGGACCCAAGCAGGTTCCTGCTGCTGGCTGGGGTGGCCAGCTTTCATTGCTTTGCTTGTCCCCACCCACATTCTGCTGATTGGTCCATTTTATAGAGTGCTGGTGGTCTGTTTTACAGAGTGCTGATTGTTGTGTTTACAAACCTTTAGCTAGACACAGAGTGCTGATTGGTGAGTGTTTACACAGTGCTGATTCAGACAGTTACAAACCTTCAGCTATACACAGAGTGCTGATTGGTGTGTTTCTACACAGTGCTGATTGGTGCATTTACAATACTTTAGCTAGACAGAAAACTTCTCTAACTCCCCACTAAACCCAGTAAGTCCAGGTGGTTTCATGTCTCAAAACCATTAATCAAATTAAGTCAGGAAAGTGACAGGATTAAGTTTGTGCTTGTAAATAAGTATTTTACCATTACAATTAGCAATACTAACCCTGTATTTCCTGATTTGGTAGTTAGATGACGATAATCTGGGAGAGTGTTTCCACTTTTGGTAAAGCACAGTGGGATATTTTGAATGAAGCTGCAAATATGGCAAAGCAATAACCAGTGGGGAATCCGGGAGAAAGGATAAAGTATACTAATGGCTATTTCAAGTTTCCTAGAGATATAAAATTATTGGGAAGTAAACTCTTTTTAATAAAAACAACCATATCAATACCATGTCACTAAAGCAGAGACAACAACATCAAATTTCATTATAGGAGCCAAATCCAGCTCAGTGGAAGCTGTGAAACCAAGTGCCTTTGTAAGTGTAGGAGTGTTACGTCAGTATTACAGGTCTTACATCTGTATGACAGGTGTTATATCAGTATTTATGGGTGTTACATCAGTGTTATGATTGTTCTATTTGGATTACAAATTTTATAGTAGTATTATGAGTGTTATATTAGTATTACAGATGTTACATCAGTATTACAATTGTTACATCAGTATGAAAATTGTTATATTTGTATCACAGATGGCATATTGGTAGTATGAGTGGTATGTTGATATTATGAGTGTTACAATTGTATTACAGGTGTCAAGACAGCATTACAGATGTTACATCAGTGTTATGGATGTTTCATTTGTATTGTGAATCGACACTGGTATTATGAGAGTTAGAGTTCTATTAAGGGTGTTAGATCAGTATTATGGTTATTATATTTGTATTGCAGATGTGATATTGGTATTCTGAGTGTTTTATTATTGTTATGAGTGTTACAGTTGTATTACAGGTGTTAGATCAGTATTAGAGTTGTTACATTAGTATTACAAGTGTCACATCTGTATTATGGGGGATATATTTGTTTACAGATGTGGTATCTCTATTGTAGATGTTATAATTGTGTGACAAATGCTATATTTGTGTCACGAGGCCATGAGGCCATGGCATGCACCTGGCATTGTGGCCACCACACCTTGGGTGTGGGAAAAGACCTTGGGGTGCACTAGATCTGTAGGATTTTTTTGTTTCTTATTTTCCACACAAAGACTTTCTAGTGAGTCCCTGATCCTCAGCAGTTAGAGGAAGGTTTTTACTTATCTCTGCTTCCAGCTGTCCTGCAGCAAGGCAGTGTGGCTGGGGTCTGTGCTGGGGAGAAAGTAGCTCTTGTCCTCAGGTGACATGTGCTGAACAGGTGGGCCCTCCAAAGGTCAGAAAAGGTGGACTCATGTGCCCCATGGTGGCTGCCGGCAGAACTGCAGGACCCAGGTGGTCACGGTGGGGCAGCTGTGCATTCTGTCCTGACTGGCCTAAGGCACCAAATAAAAGCAGACTTCAGAATGTTCAGCACCATCATTTTGGAAATTCCAACTGAAAAGCTGCCTATTATCCTGGGTTTTTTGTTGTTTGTTTTTTGCTGAAAATGATGAAGGGACCATTAACCAGAAACCACAGGCAATGGAATGAACAGAGATGGCAAATTTTACAACTTTCACAAAATTTTTCTCCACATAGTTCTGAGACTTAAAGTGTAAAACTATTCAAATTGTAGAAGTAACCACAGAAAGAGACCTATGCGACCTTGGGTTTGGTCATGAGTTTTAACATATGACACCAAAGCTTATCCATAACAGAAAAAATAATTAACAATGTAGGCCTTCTCATATTAAAAGTTCATACTCTGCATAAAATCTTGTTCAGGAAACAGAAAGATAAGCCACAGTCTGAGAAGAAATACCTGCAAAATACAGATCTAAGCAAGAATTTGCCCTGAAAATACACAAAGAAATATTGAAACTCAACAATAAGAGAGACTATCCAATTAAAAATGGGTAAAGAGCTGAGCAGATACCTCATCAGTGAAGATAAACAGATGGCAAGCAAACAGAAAGATGTTCAAACTTGTATATCATTAAGGGACTGACAGTTACAACAATGAGATAGCATGGCTTATCTATATTTGCTAGAATTGTGAAACTGTTTTTAAAACATGACAAATGCTTTGCTGAAGGAAAGACAGGAATTTATTCACTGGTGGTGGAATGCATAATGGTACAGAAAAAAAGAACTCTTTTAAATCCTCAAACTATTCTGAAAGCCTGTTTATGTTCTCTACCATGCACAGAAGGAGCTCTCTACCTGGTCTACATGTTGATGACAGCCCCGAGATCCAATATGATCTGTGCATCTGTCAGCAGCAGTTGGGATCCAGGTAAAAGGCAGAAGGCTCCCACAGTCAAGGTCATCTAAGAAATGTTTAATAAAGCGTGACTTATTCAGGGTATCCACAAATAATTGCAGTGTTCCCTAGGATAGTAACAGGGCCACACTGTTAGCACGTCTTGGGAATGGATGATCAGAGAAGGGAGAAATTCTCAGCACCGGAGAGAGGGAGGTGGTGAAGAACAATTGGAAGAGGCCATCACAGGCACTATGACCTCACTTGGCCTTGAGATGCAGCAGCCAGTCTAAGGCCGCTATATGCTGAGGCTGGTTTCTCCAGTGGCCAAACCCAATCAGCAGGCAGAGGCCCAGGAAAGCCTGGATACCACCTAGAGGCAGGTTTGTAGAGTTTAATCCAGTAATCTTAATTTTATAAATCTTCCCAATTTAGGCCTCCCCTTACAGGTACAAAGCATAATTTTATAATGCTGACATAATATAAATTACTAAAATATGCAGGCCATGCATGGTGGCTTATGCCTATAATCCCAGCACTTTGGGAGCCCAAGGTGGGTGGATCACTCTTGGTTAAAAGTTTGAGACCAGCCTGGCCAACATGGTGAAATCCTGCCTTTACCAAAAAATGCAAAAATTAGCTGAATATGGTGGTGCATGCCTGTAGGCACAGCTGCTAGGAAGGCTGAGGCAGGAGAATTCCTTGAACCCAGGAGGTGGATAATAGATATATGATTTAGGAGACATAAGTTTTCATTTCTGTAATCTTCCACTTGTCATTTAAGTAATTTATTTTGTGTCAGAAATTCCAGTTTCTCTTCTTTTAGTAGTGAATAATCACTCATCCCTTTAACCTTTTCAGTAAGTTTATGTTTTTGTTTTGTTATTGCCAAATAGTGGGCTTTGAGAGACTCTAACTGAAAATTAACTGAATATATATATATATAAATTTAAATTATAATTATATAAATATATTTTTATTTATAAATTATTTATAAATAAATATAAATTTGTATTTCAGTTAGAGTCATACATACATATACATATATATATATATACACATATATATACACATACATATACACACACACACATACACACACACATATATATATATATATATATAGCCAGGTGTGGTGGCTCATGGCTATAATGCCAGCACTTTTGGAGGCCAAGTTGGGTGGATCACAAGGTCAGGAGTTCGGGACCAGCCTGAACAAGATGGCGAAACCCCGTCTCTACTAAAAATACAAAAATTAGCTGGGCATGGTGGTGCATACCTGTATTGCCAGCTACTCTGCAGGCTGCAGTTGCAGTGAGCCAGGATCATGCCATTGCACTTCAGCCTGGCAACACAGGGGAGATTCTGTCTCAAAAAAACATTATAATTGAATAATGACTTTACAGCACTGCAAAAGTAAAAACTGGCAGGCTCCTTTAAGCATTGTGTCACAATTTAACTAAGGTCACTTAACAGAGTTCTAATTCTCTGCAATAAGTCCCTAACTACACAGCAAAAATCATCTTCTGCCCTAGAGTTGGGGCAGAGGAAGTTTTATAGACCACATCCAATAAAGCAACTCCTTCTAAGATTATCATCACATTTTCAAGAGACAACCAAAACCCCAAAACAATCACATATCATATAAATATATGTATATATATTTTTAAATATGAAAATACACGGTAAAAATGGCCAGGCATGGTGGCTCATGCCTGTGATTCCAACACTTTGGGAGGCCAAGATGAGAGTATTGCTTGAGCTCAGCAGTTCCAGACCAGCTTGGGCAACATGGAGAAACCCCATCCCTACTAAAAATACAGCAGGGCACTGTGGCCCATGCCTGTAATCCCAGAATGTTGGGAGGCCAAGACGTGTGGATCCGTTGAGGTCAGAAATTTGAGACCAGCCTGGCCAACATGGTGAAACCAAGTCTGTAATAACAATACAAAAATTAGCCAGGTGTGGTAGCAGGCGACTGTAATCCCAGGCACTTAGGTGGTTGAAGCAGGAAAATCACTTGAACCTAGGCGGCAAATGTTGCAATGAGCCCAGATCATGGCATCATACTCCAGCCTGGGTGACAGAAGAGATTCTACCTTGAAAAAAAATAATAAAAAAAGAAATACACAAACCGCTGGGTGTGGTTGAACAGGACTATAATCCCAGCTACTCAGGAGGCTGAGACACAAGAATTGGTTGAACCTCGAAGTCGGCGGTTATGGTGAACCGAGGTCTGAGATCATGCCTGTGCACTCCAGCCAGGGTGACACAATAGTACTCTGTGAAAAAAAAAACTATAACATATTCTGTAGTGCTTTATTTTTCTCAGTATACTATGTCTCATATTTTAGTAAAAAAGCCTACAAAGTTCTCACGTAAGTTAAACTGGAAAAATTAATCCTATATACAAAATATATTGTAAATGCCTAACATTCCAGATTCATCCTTCAGACAGCAAGATCAGGAAGGAAAAGTAAAAAAGCAATGGCATGTAAAAAATACACCTCATGTAGTTTTAATCTGTAAGATAACAATGTATTAACAGGAACTTTTACCCGCTACTTTTGGAAGGAAGAGAACAGGCTGATATAGAAGCAGACCATTAATAGTATTGGCCACCTGCTGTGAAGTAGGCATGTAAGTTACCTCATTGAATTCCTTCAACAACCCTATAATGTGAAAAATATCCTAGCGTTTACATCTCAGGACCCTGCAGTCATAGAACCTACCCAAAGGCACACAAGCAATTAGACACACAGACAGAATTCAAGCAGGACCCTAGGACTCAAAGCACTATCTATGCTTTCCTATGTGATATTAATTGAAATTCAGAGCTGTTGAATTAATTTCAGACATCACCCTCTTAGTCATATTAATGGCAGTCCAAACACCCCAATAAGGTGACTTGGGATAAATTATGTTTGACTAAAGTTTCATATAATGCTTAAAATCTATTTCAAAAAACAGTATGCTTAACAATTACCTTAAGTTCTTTCATACGATTTACAGATTGATTGAACTCCTCCTTTTTTGCATTAATAGCTAGGAGCTCCACTTGCAAACAAACAGCTTTTCCTGGAAGAGTGAGCCCATTAAACACCACAATGTTTTCCTAGTGAATATAAAAGCTATTTAGTATTCATGGCCAGTATGTCAGACCTAATGATCATTATTTTATAATATGAAATAGCATATATAGTGGTTAAAACTTTCATGGGCAAGTGAGAAGTAAACCCTGTTACCTAACAGGGTTTGTGATGCTGTAACTGTCATGTATGTCATGAAATTCTACCTGCTACACATGTTAAGCAGAAATACACCATCTACTCAGAACATAAGGCTCTAATACCCATAGTTCTTAATTTCCTTGAAGATAAAGATCTGTCTGTTATTATATTGTAACAATCAATATTGTTACTGTATTAAAGTTATTATTTTGTCATTTTCATTCATCTGTCATGAATCTCTGTAGATATATCATCAAAGTACAATTTATTACATAGATGATGGTACTAACCCATAAAAGAAGAGTTAGTCTCCACAAGATAGTAGAAAAGGAGAAGTCACACATTGGATGTCTGGTCAACATCAAATACCTATCCTTGGTTCACTCCTAAGTGTCTATTTGAAATTTCTACCAAAACTCCACTTCTCATTGTAGGCAATTTCCTAGAGGTACATTGAAATGTAAAGTGTCAGAGGACTGAAAAATTACTCATCTTCCAGTCTCAGGCCAATATATACAAGAATTCAGGAGGTTATATATCAAGTAAAATATTATAAAGAAAAATATATTAGAAGTCAATGAAACAAGAAACTACACCACATGGGACAGAGAAGTTAAAATTTTCCATAAGTGAAAAATAAAGTATCTCATGGTTAGGAGTAATATGCACCAGAGGCAATAAGTTGTTGCCAACTTCTGGACAATTACATGCTTATCAAAATATCTTGAAATCAAGTTGAGTAAAATATCCAGGATAAATCACGGGCCTTTCTGAATGCATATAATATTAAACATGAGGGTTTCTCAAAACTCAGTGAAGACAATAATGTTTTTAATTTTATATAATTAGAATTACAAAAAAAAGTGTAATTTTATAGGGACAATGAAGTATAAGCTATATTTTTTAGAATACGGGACAGGGGTAGACCCAACTTGGGAAGCTAATAAACTTTATCAGAACTGAAAAATACAGCTTCTTTACCCACCCAAACATCACCTTTATTCTTCCTTTCATCTTCCATCAGTCAATTAGTTCTAATTATGTGGTCATACTTTAGTTCAAGTTGATACATGCGAATCAGAATGACTAAATATGAGTTCCTCAGTTATCTTTCTGGAAAGACCATTATCAATGTAGATAATCTATGGCAGAGGTGCACCTGAGGTCACTGAACACGACATTCTATAAACTTCAAAGTCCCTCAGTACTAAATCCAAGGATATAACTTCTGAACATAAAATGTCCAGTAAAACATTGCCTTGATGCTATAAAGCTTACTCACACAAAATGGAGGGTTGTGTTGCTATGAGGTTACTGAAAGCATCACTTTTTCATTGGTCTCGGCTGACCCAAAGAGCACAGAAGAAAATAAAATTTACAGAGCATGCAATAGACTCAATCCCAAATGATAATTAGTCACTTCCAATCCACTTGTATCTGCCCACCCCAAACCAATGAAACAACTTTTGTGCCCAGGGACTAAGCAGAGTCCTGGGAAACACATGTCAAGAGCATTATATCTGAATTAGCAATAACCAAAGGCACATTTTCAAATTTTCACTTTTCTTTCTAAGCTGTTACAAGCTGCCCTCTTGGTTCCAAAAGGACAAAGAAACACTCCTGTGATGAACAGTTTCCAAACTCCAACACTTGCGAAAGTCATATGAGAATTGCCAAAGCCAGACAAACCCCATGCAGACCGTAGAAGCTGTAACAATGATACCAAATAATTCACTAGCTCCACAACAGATAAAATTAACACACATACTTTAATTCATTTATTCCTAAAATTTCAGTAAAGAACTTTCCATGTTGGCTATTTTAGTATAGGAACTGACACAGAGAATGTGGGTAAAATACATCATTTCAGAATTGATTAAAAAAATTGTCCAATAAAAAACATAGAATTTGTTTGAAGAATAACCTCAACAAATGTTTGCAGGTATTATGTAATGGAATATTGATGGTAAATTACTAGGAAGGCAATAAAAATAGGCCACATAAATGCCCAGAGCATGTGAGTTGAGTCCTTTCTTCATGATATATTTATGACAAATATTAACTGAGCACTTTTTATGTGTCAGATGCTTTCACACCCACTGAAAATTACCACATGAACATCGTGTCTTAGCACTGAGATATTACTCACTGATACAAAAGTTCAGAGTAAAGAAAAGCCAAAGTAACAAAAGTTGTCTATTGTTTCCTTTCCCTATATCACATTTTCCTCATAGTTAATTTTAGCTCTTTTCTTTTGACTCTGGCTTTGCAGAATCATAAAGGACTAAAAGACACATGGACACTGACAAATGCTGTGACCACTATGTATAATTTATATATTGTTAGATATCCCTATCTTTGTGGCAGTATGAGTGGGGTAGAGGAAAAGGTGACTAAAAGTCATTATAATTCAACTTTTGCAGCTTATCAACTATGCAACCTGAGCAAGTCACAAGGTGCCCTGAAAGTTAAAACAAATTACAGTCCTCAACAAATGTTAGAGATGCAATGAGTAACAAGAAAAGAGGGTGTGCTTCTCGATACCTTATCTTTTAAAAACTACCTTAACTCAAATGCAGGAAAGTATTGGCTATTGATAAACATGTATATTTTTTCAAACACTAAAGTGTGTGTAAGATATTAATTATAGACTACTTCCTCAGTTTTTGTTATATTTCTACCGACTTAGTATATACATATTACTTCTTTAAAAGTACCAAACAATTACTTTAGAAGTTTGCTCCTGAGATTTCTGTCATAGCTTTCCTCAAGAGACTTTGTATTCTGCTCCCATCTTCTAAGTCCTCAGGCATGCTGTTATGTTTTTCTGGAGCTTCTGGGTCCAGAAATTAGCAATGAATAAATAAATAAACAAATACATAAATAAAGTAAACGAACCATAATAACTGAGTTAACAAATTTAGGAAAAACATAATGTGACATGCTTTTAGTTTAACAGACTAAAACTGCTACATGACCATTACTGCTGGGAAATAGAAGAAAGGAGTCAGAAGTCGTCAGCGTATTTTATGAACTGACCTGGTTACAATGTGTTAAAACTAGCAGAACCAGGGGGCTGTGGCATCTGACTGAGAAGAATGGGAAGAGTCTCTGACTAAGGGAAGTGGGAGAGTCTCAAAAGGGAAGGTGTCTCTCATGGAAGATAATTAACACTTAAACAATAGTTATAGTTGATAAATGGCAAAATAAATTCTAGGATGAAAGAATGATACTATTAGTTACAAACTAATAAAAGTGCACTTATGGGCTGGACGCTTTGGCTCGTGACTGTAATCCCAGCACTTTTGGAGGCCAAGCTTGGTGGATCACCTGAGTTCAGGAGTTTCAGATCAGCCTGTACAACATGGTGAAACCCTGTCTCTACTAAAAATACAAAATTAGCTGGGAATGGTGGTGCATGCCTGTAATCCCAGCTACTCAGGAGGCTGAGGTAGGAGAATCACCTGAACCCAGGGGGTGGAGGTTGCAGTGAGCCAAGACTGTACCATTGCACTCCAGCCTGGGTGACAAGAGTGAAACATCATCTTAAAAAAAAGAAAAAGGAAAAGAAAGTATACTTATGTACCTGAATCTTCTATAATGCTGTTTCTAACTGTGGAGTTCAATTAATTAGTCCACAGATATTTATGTTACAATATTTGCTTTCATCACTTAATAATGTATCAGCTTTAGCCAAGTGTGGTGGCCTGCACCTATAATCAGAGCTTTTCAGAAGGCTGAGGCAGGAGGATCACTTGAGCCCAAGAGTTTGAGATCAGCCTGGGCAGCATAGGAAGACTCTGTCTCTTAACCCAATACCAAAACAAAACCAAAACAAAACAAAACAAGAACACCATGAAAAACAAAACTATTGATTGAATATTGAAGGAACCTCAAAGTGACAGCAAAAGATAGATGTATCATTCGGGCCTTCCAAATACTTAAGAATAGAATGGTCTTCACAGCGAGACTTCAAATCAACCATAACTTGTTATTAACCATACTTATTCTTAACTATTCCAAATGCATAAAAACAGAATGGTCCTTATAGTGACCATAGTAAGACTTCAAATCAACCATAGTATCAATTCCACATATATATACACACACACACATGTATATATATACACACACACATATATACACACACACACACA
>NW_026652300.1:4351490-4454484 GCF_009828535.3 Hylobates moloch | reverse complement strand
GTTTTGATTTTGACTTGGATTGAATTACTTGACTTAGTGTGAATTAGAGGAGTGCGTGACCTTTACCCTTTCCCTCTTGCAGTGTGAGTATTGTCTTTTCTTGTGAGAAAAATGGGTCAGACACAAAGTAAGCCCACCCTGCTAGGAGCTATGTTCAAAAATTACAAGAGGAGATTTAAAAGAGACTTACTGTGACACCAGGAAACTTAGAACTTTGTGTGAGATAGACAGGCTGGCATTAGAAGTGGGTTCGCCCTCAGAAGGAAGCCTAGATAGGTCCCTTGTTTCAACGGAATGGCACAAGGTAATCTGCAAGCCCGGGCACCCATACCAGTTCCCATACATAGACACTTGCATACGGCTGGCTTTAGAGCTTCTGCACAGTGGTTAATAGGACAGGCAGCAGCAGCAATGCTAGTGGCAATGGGACAGTTAGCCAAGGAAGGATCCCTCTCCCTTCAGCAAAGGAAGTAGGGCCAGAAAGTTCTGTCTGACCCAATATCAGAAGATGTGGCAGGTAATGGCACTGGTGATGCCTCCAACCTTACTGAGAAGAGAGACTCCCTACTCCTGAGCCCACAGCACCTGTGCCTCTGCAGGACACACACCCACCCCTATGCCACCAGAGTGGACAAGAGAGGATGTGAAGCTGCGGGAGAATCCCCACCCCTGGCAGCTCACTTATGACCTAAGACTGGGATTCAAATGCCTCTGAGGGATCAGCAGTGTAGTGGGGTAGACAAGGATGGGCATGTGTTGAAAAGGCGTGCTTTTGTGTATCAACGCTTTACCTCTGACGATCTCCAAATCTGAAAAATAATACCCCATCTTATAATGAAAAGCCTCAAACGTTAGTAGATTTGCTATTATCCAGACCCACAACCCTGCTTGGGCCAATTGCCACCAGCTGCTTATGTACCTCCTTAACACAGAAGAAAGGCAAAGGGTGCTCCAGGCAGCAACCAAGTGGCTGCAGGGACATGCTCCGGCCAGTTACCAAAATCCACAGGAGTACGTGAGGTTCCAATTATCGGAAACAAACTCCCAGTGGGACCCAAATGAAGGGAAAGATATAGAAAGGCTAAAGCAATATAAGGAAGGCGTCCTAGAAGGATTAAAGAAGGGAGCTCAGAAGGCCAGAAATGTAAACAAAGTGTCTGAGGTCATTCAAGGAAAAGAAGGGAGTCAAGCACAATTTCATGAAAGACGGTAAGGCCTATTGTACGTATACACCCTTAGATCTTGAAAGCCGTGAAAATCAATGCATGATTAACATGGCTTTAGTTAATCAAAGCACAGAAGACATTATAAGAAAACTTCAGTAACAGGCTGGGTTTAAGGATATAAACACTTCACTGTTATTGGAAATAGCCAATCCGGTGTTTGTGAAGAGAGATGCAGCAGGACATAAAGAAAGCGGCAAAGAAAGTGATATCTAAGCCATATGAAAGGCTGACCTCCTAGCCACAGCTATTAGAGGGGTTCACCTGAAGGGCCGAGGAAGGGGAGGCCCTGGAGAAAAAACACCCAGTTTGACCAGCCATGCCTGCAACATAAGCAGTGTGCATACTGTAAAGAAATAAGGCATCGCAAAGACAAGTGCCCCTAGTTAAAAAAGAAACAAAATGGCTCTGAGCCAGAAGTCTCAATCAAGGATGAAGGGGCCTTGTTTAATCTGGTGGAAGAGGTACTGGACTGAGGGGAACCGGGCTCAGGTGCTCCCAGTGAGCCCATGGTCAGAATGACAGTCACAGGCAAACACATTGAGTTTCTTGTCAATACTGGTGTGGAAAATTCAGTGGTAAGCACCCCAGTCACTCCTTTATCTAATAAGAGTATTGATATAATCAGAGCCACAGGAGTCTCAGCAAAACAAGTTTTCTGCTTGCCCCAGACTTGTACTGTAGGGGGACAAGAATCACTGTTCATTATGGCCCTTATGGTACCCTGGGAGGAGGAATGGAGACTTTTCTTTACTAAGCCAGGCCAAGAGATGGGACCAGCTCTGGCTAAGTGGTGGCCAAGGGTGTGGGCAGAAGCCTCCAGGGCTGGCAGTCAACCAAGCCCCCATAGTCATAGAAGTTAATTTTGGAGCCCAGTTGGTCAGGCAGAGACAGTACCCATTCCGCAGACAAGAACTTGAAGGTATCCAGGTTCATCTCAAATGCCTGAGAGCATTTGGAATTATAGTCCCTTGTCAGTCCCCGTGGAACACTCCCGTCCTGCCTGTTCCCAAGCCATGGACTGAGGACTACAGGTCAGTACAGGACTTGTGCTTGGTCAGTCACACTACAGTGACTTTACATCCAACAGTACCTAACCCATACACATTTTTGGGTTATTGCCAGCTGAGGACAGGTGCTTCACTTGCCTAGACCTGAAGGACACCTTCTTTAGCATCAGACTATCTCCTGAGAGCCAGAAACTGTTTGCCTTTCAGTGGGAAGATTCAGGGTTAGGTGTCACCATTCAGTACACTTGAATCCTGCTTCTCCAAGGGTTCAAGAACTCACCCACCATCTTCAGGAGGTGCTGGCTTGAGACCTCCAAAAGCTTCCCACCAAAGACCTAGGCTGTGTTTTGTTCCAGTATGTTGATGACCTTCTGCGGGCACACCCCATGGCAGTCGGGTGTGCCAGAGGGACAGATGCCCTCCTTTGGCACCTGCAGGAGTGTGGGTATAAGGTGTCCAAGAAGATAGCTCAAATCTGAAGACAGCAGGTACACTACCTGGGATTCACTATCCAAGAGGGGGAACACAGCTTGGGGTCAGAAAGAAAGCAAGTCATCTGCAGACTATTGGAGCCTAAGACCAGAAGGCAAGTGAGAACATTCTTAGGAGCTGTGGGGGTTGTGCAGACTGTGGATCCCAAACTTTGCAGTAGTAGCCAACCTTCTGCATGGGTTTACAAAGGGGGTAGACCAAGAAGCTTTTGAATAGGGGTCCCAACAAGAGCAAGCCTTTTATGATTAAAAGAGAAACTCATGTCATCTCCAGCCCTCGTTCTGCCTGACCCGAGAAAGCCATTTACACTATATGTGTCAGTGAGAGAAAAAATGGCATTAGGGGTTTTGACCCAGACTGTGGGGTCCTGGCTGAGGCCAGTGGCCTCTCTAAAAAACCAGACAGGGTTTCTAAAGGTTGGCCCTGTTGTTTGAGGGCCTTAGCAGCAACTGCCCTGATAGCACAAGAAGCAGATAAACTAACACTTGGGCAAAACATGAACATTAAGGCCCTACATGCTGTAGTGCCTTTACTGAATACCAAATGATATAATTGGCTAATGAATGATAGCCTAAGCAAGTACAAAGCTTGTTCTGTGAAAATCCCCACATAACCAATGAAGTTTGTAACAACCTGAATTTTGCCACCTTGCTCCCTGTATCAGAAAGCCCTGTTGAGCATAACTGTGTAGAGGTGCTGGACTCAGCTTACTTTAGCAAACCTGACCTGCAGGAACAGCCTTGGGCATCAGTGGACTGGGAGCTATACGTGGGTGGGAGCAGCTTTGTCAACCCACAAGGAGTGAGGTATGCAGGTTATGGAGTGATAACCCTGGAAGCTGTCACTGAGGCCAAACCATTGCCACAGGGTACTTCAGCCCAGAAAGCCAAGATCACTGCTTTAATTTGGCCTGAGAACTCAGTGAAGGTAAGACTGTAAACATTTACACCGACTCTTGGTATGTTTTCTCAACCCTCCAAGTACATGGAGCATTATATAAAGAAAACGTGCTGTTACTCTCTGGAGGAAAGGACACAAATCATCAGCAGTAAATCTTGTAATTATTAGAAGCAGTATGGAAATGCCAAAAGGTGTCAGTCATGCATTTCAGGGGACACTAGCAAGCTTCTACCATGGTTGCTTTAGGGAACTCCAGAGCTGACTTAGAGGCTCAAAAAGCAGCCTCCACCCCTACCAGGCATTGGTCTCAGCTCCCCTGCTTCCTCAGGCACCTGACCTTGTACCTACTTATTCTAAAAAAGAGAAAGACTTCTTTCAGGCAGAAGGAGGGCAAACAGCAAAAGAGGGGTGGATCCAGTTACCATACAGACGAATAGCCATGCCACAGCTGCTAGGAGCCACAGTTATATTGGCCGTGCATGCAACTACCACTCTGGTTCAGAAATCACTTGAAAAGTCATTAGGCTGGTACTTCTATATCTCATATTTGTCAGCCCTTGCAAAAACGGTGGCACAGTGCTGTATCACATGCTGACAACAAAATGTGAGGCAGGGTCCAGCAATTCTGCCCAGCATACAAGCTTATGGAGCAGCCCCCTTTGAAGATCTCCAGGTGGACTTCACAGAGATGCCAAAGTGTGGAGGTAATGTGTATTTACTAGTTCTTATGTGTACCTACTCTGAGCTGGTAGAGGCTTATCCAACACAAACTGAAAACGCTCATGAAGTAAGCTGTGTGCTTCTTTGAGATATTATTCCTAGATTTGGACTGCCCCTATGAATTGGTTCAGATAAGCGGACAGCATTTGTGACTGACTTGGTGCAGGAAATAGCAAAGGTGTTGGGGATCACATGGAAACTACATGCAGCCTACTGACCTCAGATTTCCAGAAAGGTGGAGCAAAGTAATGAAACTATTGTAAACAGCTTAGGGAAAGTGTGCCAGGAAACAGGATTGAAATGGTTACAGACTCTCCGTATGGTATTCTTTAAGATAAGATGTACTCCTTCTAAAAGAACAGGATATTCCCCATATGAAATATTATATCATAGACCCCCTCCCATATTATGGGGAATCCCAGGCACTCTTCGAGAGTTAGGTGAAGTTAAGTTACAGCAACAGCTACAAGCTCTAGGAAAAATTGCGCAAACAATTTCAGCCTGGGAAAATGGAAGGGGGCCTATGAGTTTATTCTCCCCAGTTCACACCTTCTCCCCAGATGATCATGTGTGGATCAAGAACTGGAATGTAGTCCCCGCTATGGCCACGGTGTAAAGGACCCCAGACTGTCACTTTGACCACTCCCACTGCGTGAAGGTAGAAGGAATCCCAGCCTGAATCCATCACCATCACGAAACACCTGCAGTGCCTGAGACCTGGGAGGTAAGACTGAGGCCAGGCGACCACTGCAAAGTGACACTCAGAAAGACGACAAGCCCTGCTCCAGTCACACTTTTAAGCTGACTGGTCTACACACGGTTGAAGCATGAGAAAACTCATCATGGGACTTATTCTCCTTAAAATTTGGACTTGTATAATAAAGACTGATTATACAATGTTTACTGTGGATATCTTCCACACTAAACGTTTCCCAGTTCATGGGAGAGAATCCTCCAAGAATCCATTGCATGAGTGTTTCCTTCTAAACCCTGTCATGTTCCCAACATAGAGGACTGTTCCCTGTGTATTCATCATGTTACTGAGGTAAGGAAACAAGTTAAAATGAACTTTCTGTTTTATGGATATTATGAATGCTTAGGAACTTTAAAAGAAAATTACCTGTATGACTTCACTCAAATGTGCTATAACACATCTGAATCTCCTATGATCACAGTTTTTGAAATAAGATTAAGAACTCTTCCTTTTCTAAGTGATACAAATAAACTAATAGCTAAAACAGAAGAAAAATGAATCCCCACGGACAAAATCTTAAATTGTGATGCTTGTGCCACCATTAATATTAACCAGCAAGGATAAGGATGTGGCTCTCTAGACTGAGAAAAAAGTTATCCAGCAGAGAATAAGTATATTTGCCACGAGTTAGGCCAATGTGATCAAGCATGTAATTGCTGATCTTGTGTCATTTTGGCTACCTGGAAAAATAATGAAAAATATCCAGTATGGCTTCAGAAAGGAAAAGGTGATTCCTCTTGCACAAGCAGCCACGGTAACACCTTAGAACCAATAATCACCAGTCCCCTAGACACCCACTGGAAAAGGGGAAAACATGTAACTCTTTGGATCAATGTAGCTGGACTGGATCTTTGAGTAAATATTTCAGTCAGACAAGAAGTCAAAATGTGTTCTCACAAACCAGTGTTTCAGACCTTCTGTGATGAATTAAATGTGCCAGTACCAGAGTTCCCAGGGGAGACAAAGAATTTGTTCCTGCAGTTAACAGAGAATGTAGACCATTCCCTCAATGTTTCTTCCTTTTATGTATGTGAGGGAACCACTGTGGGAGACCAATGGCCTTAAGAATCCCAAGAATTAGTGCCGCTGATCCAATTCCCGATATGATTACAATCCAGAAGACCCACACTGGGAACTTCTGGGTCCTAAGAACCTCAATTATTGGGCAGTATTGCATAGCTATAGGAGGAAACAACTTCATCATCCCTGTGGGAAGGTTCACCTGCCTTGGGAAAAACTGTATAACAGCACAGTAAAAACGGCGAAATGTTGGGATTCAAACCACACTGAGAAAAATCTGTTTAGTAAATTTCCAAAGTTTCAAACCGTGTGGACCCACACAGAGTCTCATCAGGACTGGGCAGCCAGTGCTGGACTATACTGGATAGCTGGGCATAGAGCCTACATGACGTTACCTGACCAATGGGTAGGTAGTTGTGTTATTGGTGCCATTAAACCATCATTTTTCCTACTGCCCATGAAAAGACATGAATTCTTAGGCTTCCCAGTCTGTGCTTCCTGAGAAAAAGAGGAGCATAGCTATAGGCGAATGGAAATATATTGAGTGGCTCCCTAAAAGAATCATACAATACTATGGGCCTGCCACTTGGGCACAAGACGGCTCATGGGGATACTGAAACCCCATTTACATGCTCAACCAAATCATACAGTTACAGACTGTCTTAGAAATAATCACTAATAAAACTGGCAAAGTTCTGAGTCTTTTAGCCTGGCAGGAAACCCAGATGAGAAACATTATCTATCAAAATAGATTAGGCCTAGACTACTTGCTAGCAGCTAAAGGAGAGGTCTGTGGAAAATTGTACCTAACCAATTGCTGTCTGCATATATACCATCAAGGGCAAGTGGCCAAAAATATAGTCAGAGATAGGACACAGCTTGCACACGTGCCATCATTTTGGCTACCTGGAACAAGAATGAAAAATATCCATTGGCATTGGTTTGATCCTGGATCAATATTTGGAAAATGGTTTCCAGTGCTAGGAAGATTTAAAATTCTTATAGTAGGAAGAATAATAGTAATAGCAACATGCTTGCTTCTCCCCTGCTTGCTACTCGTACTCCTTCAAATAATGAGAAGCGCTGTTACAGCTTGGTCCACCAAATTGCTTCGGCACCAGTATATTACATGAACCACTATTGATCTGTCTTGCAGGAAGACCTAGGTAGGGAAGATGAGAGTGAGAACTCCCACTAATAAGTGAGATTCTCAAGGCGGAGAATAAGGAAGGAGACCACCTCTCTTATTGTCTCATACCTTAAAAAAAGAAAGAGCAATCAAAAGCTAAAGAAAGGCAAAAATGAATTCAACTGTCAGACAGAACATGCATGGCACTCCAGGACTGGTAGTTAAAATTCAACCCCTCACCTAACCGCTTGTATTATCTATAGATTCCAGACACTGTATGAGGAAGCATCGTGAAACTGTCTGTTTTGTTCTCTTCTATCCTGATTACCAATACATGCAGCCCCAGCCACGTACCCCATACTTGCTCAATCAATCACGACCCCTTCACAGGGACCTCCTTAGGGTTGTAAGCCTTTAAAAAGGGCAGGAATCTCTCTCTGGGGAACTTGGTTTTTGAGACACAGTTGGCCGATGCTCCCAGCTGAACAAAGTCACTTCCTTCTTTAAGCCAGTGTCTGAAGGGTTTTGTCCATGGCTCATGCTGCTACAGTGGGAATACTCCAATGTGCAAGGAACATTTGGAGATTTGGATTGCAAATTGGGGCCATCCTGGCAAACCCCCATATGAGGGCTTTCATACCAGAAGCCAAATGGGAGTGAGAGTGATTGATACAAGGTAGGACGTAGCCTCCACACTTGTCTCTTCGAATTCTGACTTACCTGTTCCTCATCAGCCTAGGGTTTCCTGGGTCTCGCTCAATGTCTTCCACACTGAACGTTTCCCAGTTCATGGAAGATGACCCTCAAAGAATCCATTGCATGAGTGTTTCCTTCTAAACACTGTCACGTTTTAATGACTGGGCAGCTGTGATAATTTTAAAACCATAAATTCCTGTTACAGCCACCAACAAGGAGACTCTTGCTCTCCAGCTTTTGCAAGAGGGCTGCACGATTCCTGTTGGAGGGTAAGCAGGTAGCCATTTCTGGCTTTTGCTTGGTAATCTAGACTCTGTTTCATTCCATCTCCATGTCCTTCCTCATTGTGGAAAGGGTCTTTCATTGGGCTTTTGCTGGGTTGGGCTGCCTCTCACCACAGATTTATTGGCCTCCAGGGATTTCAGGAAGGACAAGGGACTTTGGGTAGGCAGGCCACAACCCAGGTTGTGGGTCTGGGTCTCATTATGGGGGCTGAGGTTGTTTGCCCTTTGCAGGAGGCTTTTGGGTTCTCTGACAGAAATCATTGAACATTGCTAGGACTCCAGAACAAGGCAGCTCATTTTCTGTGGGGAAGAGAGTTTCTGGGATGCCAGATAAGTTGGTCTTTCCTGTGGGAGACACCCACGGCAGCCATGGGTGACCTCTGAGGAGAAAAGTCTCCTTATTGCTTTCATGTCTTTATGCCGCAAGAGCATCACAGCTCAGCAGCATGCCACAGGTTGCTCAGGGAAATAACACTCCCTTGAAGCAGTGGCATATAATCAAACATCTTGTCTTCTCCTGAAACCCACTCCCACCCATTTCAGTCCTGATAAGTTATTTTTATTATTTTTATTGTTATTTTTTGAGATGGAGTCTCACTCTGTCACCCAGGCTGGAGTGCAGTGGTGTGATTTTGGCTCACTGCAAGCTCCACATTTCATGTTCACACCATTCTCCTGCCTCAGCATCCCGAGTAGCTGGGGCTACAGGCCCCCACCACTGCGCCAGGCTAAATTTTTGTATTTTTAGTAGAGGCAGGGTTTCACAATTGTCTTGATCTCCTGACCTCGTGATCTGCCTTCCTCAGCCTCCCAAAGTGCTGGGATTACAGGTGTGAGCCACTGTGCCCGGCTGTTAAAAACCTTAAGTAGTTTAGGCACGTGCCTTTGCTAGAGGAAATTCACAGAAACCACCACTGCTATACATCTTATTGAATGACTCACGAGTTCTCCTTCACCGATTAATCCTTTTCCTCATCCCCTCCTACCCCTCCCATCTGACCTAAGAACAAAGAGCTTGTAAACCAATAAATTGGGTGGAGGCCGAGAGCTCGGGGCCGTGAGCAAGCCTCCAATTCTCCGGTCCCCTCGACCTGTCTTTTAAACTCTCAATCTGCCTCTTTCTAATTCCATTGTCTCCACTGGACTCGGGGTACCTGCCCGGTGGGGTGGGGCTTGTTTCCTCAATATCTGGTGCTCAACATGTGCTCCCCATAATATCTACAAATTACCCAGTGAGGGAACACCAGAGCTTAGAAAGTGGAGGATGACTGACAAACGATGTCCGAGTATCTTTTCACTTCACGCTCTACAGATAAGTAGGGCACTCAGAGAATTCCAGGGCAACCTCAGGAAAATATGGGTCAGGCTAAAAACAAGTTTGCTATTTACTTAAGCCTGGTGCAGCAGTTATTGCACCATAGAGGAGTAATTATGAGTACCCAAAATCTCACATCTTTTTTTCCATCTCATAGAAAAGTATTCTCCTTCATCCCTGGAATATGGAACCATGAATGTAAAAGACTGGGACAAAATCAGATCAGACGTAAAAGGAGAAAAACAAGAGGGCCACGATATTCCCTTCTCCAGTTGGTCTGTGTTGTTGGCAATTAAAACAGCACTGGAACCCTTCCACACTGAGGAGGAGGAGAAGTTTCAGGATGACATAGAAAAGTTTAATAATCAGGAGTCTGATAATCAGCAAAGTGAACCATCACAGCCTAGTTTAAAAAGAGGGGAGAAATGGGAAGGCATATATGCTAACTTCCAAAAACTTATGAAAGAAACAGTTTCCCCTACTGCGCCTTTAGGGGAAGGTGCAGAATGGCCTTATGAATTTCTGGAACGGGAGACTGAGACGTGGCTTGCCACTCCCATCGTTGCACGGCCTACCATTGACTATGGTGAAGGGAAGCTTCAGTAGCCCAACAGCCAGTGTTGGTGAGAGAATGATCCAGGCTTGTCCACCTGTTAGTTATGGAAGAGAAATGCTGCGAGCCAGTCCAAATACAAATTATGGTGCAGGGGCAATTCAGGCATCCATTTGAGAGGCACAAGAAATGGGGGATTTGGACGCCTGGCAGTTTCCAGCTATTATTTCCCAGGCTGAGGAGCCCAGAGAACGTGCTCAGTCATGCTGCAGCCATTTCCTTTGAAAATATTAAAAAGATTTAAAGCAAGTAATTGGACAACATGGGCCAAATTCTTTTTATGTTCATTCCTTGTTATAATTTGTCGCTTATAACAGGTATTTAACACCTATGGATTGGGAGTCATTAGCTTGATCCACCCTGTTCCCCTCTCAATTTCTCCAATTTAAAACCTGCTGGAAGGATGATGCAACAAATCAGGCATGCAGAAATGCTCAAGCCCAAACTCCCATTAATATCACATGTGATCAATTGCTTGGAATCGGACAAGTATTAGGTACTGTAAATCAACAGATGGTAATGGACGATGAGGCTGTTGATCAGCTCAGAACTATATGCTTAAGGGCCTGGGGGAAAAAAAAAATCGTGACCTTGTTACTACTTATCCTTCTTTTAACTCAGATTAACAGGGTCCAAGGGAGATTTATCCAGATTTTATCACCCCATTTGCAAGAAGCTGCTCAAAAGGCTATTTTGAATTCTTGTGCCAGGAAAGTGATCATTCAGCTGCTTGCTTATGAAAATGTGAATACAGAATGTCAGGCAGAAATTAGATCTATTAAGGTAAAGGCAGATCTAAATGAGGAAAATAACTTTAAATGAATACATTGAAGCCTGTGATGGCATTGAGGGGCCCTTATATAAGGCCAGCCTCCTTGCTCAGGCAATGGCTGGACTAAGGGTAACAAAAAAATGCATGAGTGTTCCCTGGATCTTGATATAATTGTGTACAGATAGGACATGCAAAAAGAGAGTGTACAAAGAGCCAAAAAAGGCAAAACTCAGGACCAGGCCCTGATTCAAAACAGGGCATTCTCAATTCTGGACAGGTCATCCCATAGTCCAAACAGAGTATTTCCAGCCCAGTCTATCCCTGTACAAATGTACAGCAATTGTCCCCCTCCACAGATAAAAGTGGGGCAGTAGATTTATGCTGTACAAAAGCTGTATCCCTCCTTCCTGGGGAGCCTCCTAGGAAGATCCCAGTGGGAGTTTACGGCCCATTGCCAAACGGCACGGTGGGACTAATACTGTGAAGGTCCAGCTTAAAATTAAAGGGAATTCAAGTATGTACTGGAGTAGTGGACTCTGATTTCCAGGGAGAAATTCAAATTGTCATCTCCTCCACTGTTCCCTGGAGTGCTAATCCAGGTGGCAGAATAGCTCAGCTGTTGCTTTTACCGTATGTTGAGTTAGGAGAAATCTCAGAAAAAAAAAAAGGAGGATTTGGAAGTGCAAATTCAGGAGGCAAGGCTGCCTATTGGGTAAATCAAGTCTCTGACAATAGATCTATTTGTATGGTCACTATTCAAGGAAAACAATTTGAGGGTCTGGTCAACACAGGAGCAGATGTGTCAATCATAGCTCTTTATCAATGGCCCAAAAACTGGCCCAAACAAAGGCACCAGTGGGTCTTGTTGGGGTTAAGGATTTGCTTGTATCTCATCAGGAGAGAATCAACTTCTTGTCTGGGTACCCACAAGACATCTGAAGCTGTGCCAGGAGCCAGAATTCAAGGAAGAGGAAAAGACCTCAGAAAGTCCCTGCACCCCCAGTTCATCAGACGGCTCAGACGAACATCTCTGTTGAGCAGACGGAAACCAGTAAAACTCACCAAGCAACTCCACCGACAAGGAGGCAGATGAAGAGACTAGCTCACATTGCAGAAGAGAACCTGAGGTCTCAGCACAGCTGCTGACCACCAGTAATCTAATGGTAGCTATGATGGTGGTAATCTCCTTGGTGGTGAATCTCCCTGTAGAGGGGCAGATCAAAATTACACTTATTGGACCTACATTCCATTCCCACCACTGATTAGGTCAGTTACAAGGTTAGATGCCCTAGTGGAAGTTATGTTAATGATAGTGTCTGGATGCCTGGACCAACGGATAACCGAGGTCCTATTCATCCAGAGGAGGAAGGAATGTTAACCAAAGTTTCTATTGGTAATCACTTTCCTCCCATCTGCCTGGGGCCAGCAGCAGGATGTTTAAATTATGATAAACAAAGTTGGATGGTTTATTTCCCTGCACATAATGGATGAAAGGCCCCTATTCATGTAATCAGTGGAAGAACATTTCAATCTTTGGACAGGATTAGATACCTTGAGCATGGCTATGTTATGACACATCATCAGATTAACAAATTTAAACCTAATAAGAAGTCCTCCCCCAGGGAGGCCACTAAATGGTTTGAAAAGCTAGAGGTGATAACCTGGGAAGATTGCATTGCAAACAGCGCTGCAGTATTGGAAAATAATTCCACTGGAATCATCAATGATTGGGCCCCTAGGGGTCACTTTGCAGTAAATTGTACTGGAAAGAGAAAAGATTTTAGAGAGACTTCTTTGCAAACGACTACCCAGATAATGCACCAAATTATATAGAATATATATAATGCACCAAAATTATATAGAAGAATTGAAACAAATTACCCTATTAAGTAGGAGGAGAAAGGTATGAAACAAATTACCCTATTAAGGTAATTGAAAGAAATTACCCTATTAAGTAGGAGGAGAAAGGCTCCTCCAAGCCCAAAAATGATTAATCCAATTATAAGTCCAGAACATCCAGAATGTAGAAATTAATGATGGCTCAAACCCCATTTGTGATTTGGAAATGAGAATATAAACAGAGACCCATAGTAAAAAAAAACTTTGATTTAGGGCCTGAGAAGGAGTTTGGATACCTGTCTCCCTCATTAGACCTTGGAGGCCTCTCCCTCCATATGTATTATCACTGCAGTACTAAAAGGAATACTTAATCGATCAAAGAGATTAATATTTACTGTAATAGCTGTCATCATGGGGCTTATAACAGTCACAGCTACAGCTGCTGCTGCTGGTGTTGCTTTGCACTCTTCTATTCAAACTGTGAGCTCTGTGGATAGTTGGCAGAAAAATTCTTCTAAGCTTCGGAATTCCCAAAGCCAAATAGATCAAAAATTGGCAAATCAAATTAATGATCTTCATCAAACAGTAATTTGAATGGGAGATTGGATTATGAGCTTGGAGCATAGAATTCAAATGCAATGTGATTGGAATACTTTTGGTTTTTGTGTTCCTCCCAGCTCTTACAATACCACTGAACATCACTGGGAGAGGATTAGACATCACCTACGGGGAGAAGAAGATAATTTAACATTAGATACTGCTAAACTGAAAAAAACAACTTTTTGCAGCATCTCAGGCTCATGCCAGCCTGTTGCCTGGAGCTGATATTCTCTGAAATTCTGATATTGCTGGAGCCGCTGATGGCCTTTTTAACACCAATCCTTTAAAGTGAATTAAAACCATAGGTGGATCATCAATTACAAATATTATTTTGGCTTGTGTCTGTTTATGCTGTTTTTTTTTTAACCTACTGATGCGGACGCCACCTTGGGAGAGTAGATAGACACCGTGAATGAGCTATGATAGCAATGGTGGTTATTAATTTAAAAAATTAAATAAAAATTTTAATTAATTAAAAATTTTAATTTAATTAAAAAATTTTTTAAAAATTAATTAATTAAAATTAATTAAAGACAAAAAAGTGGGACATGTGGGAAAGAGAGTTTCTGGGATGCCAGATGAGTTGGTCTCCCCTGTGTGAGATTCCCATGGGGAGCCATGGGTGGCCTCTGAGGAGAAAAGTCTCCTTATTGCCTTCATGTCCTTATGCCCAGAGAGCATAACACCTCAGCGGCATGCCACAGGTTGCTCTGGGAAATAACATTCCCTTGAAGGAGTTTAGTATAATCAAACATCTTGGCTTCTCCTGAAACCTACTCCCACCCATTTCAGTCCCGATAAGTTAAATATATTAAGTCATTTAGACATACGCCATTGCTAGAGGAAATTCACAGAAACCACCTCTGCTATACATCTTATTGCATGACCCACGAGTTCTCCCTCACTGATTAATCCTTTCCCTCATCCGTTCCTACCCCTCCTATCTGCCCTAAGAATAAAGAGCTTGTAAACCAATAAATTGGGTGGAGGCTGAGGGCTCGGGGCCACGAGCAAGCCTCCAATTCTCCGGTCCCCTGGACCTGCCTTTTAAACTCTCATTCTGTCTCTTTCTAACTATTTGTCTCCGCTGGACTCGGGGTACCCGCTGGGCAGTGTGGGGCTGGCTACTCAACAATTCTCTCAAGTGATTTTTTTCTCTCCTGTGATAAGGAATCCACAGTGCTCTTACAGCAACACTACTGGATACCGTATCGAGAGTGGCAATAGCCACAGACGGCCTCTGAGACACTGTCTCAACCTCATCTGCACCCATGAGAGGTCAGTTCAAAGTGTGAGAACATGTCTCCAACGTGGACTTGCCTTTCTTGTGGTTCTTGCTTATCTGAGAGAGCCCCTGTGAGGCCCAGGTTGAAGGGAGGCAGTGAGATTAAGGGCCTGGCCGTTTTTCGCTGACACCTGCCTCTGGGGTCTTCTATCACCCAAAGAACACTGAACAACACAACAGACTATATCCCAATCCCCTTGGGATCTGATCCTTGCACACATACATTCTCTTTCAGGGATGGAGTCAGAAGAGCAGTTTCCAGTGACCACCTAAGGGTCTTGAAATGCCTACTCCTACAATCGGACCAGACCATGGAGACTGCCCATGGGGCCCTAAGATTCAGACATTTAGGGTCTCGCAAGAAGTCCCTGCGGCTTGTTCCAGGATAAAGGAGAAGGAGATCTGGTTGGAGGTGCATTGGCAGTGGACTCTCCCATATCTTTTCTGTGGGATCCACAGGATAGCCCCATGATCCTATGAGAGGGCAGATGTGAGCCAGCCTGAAGAAACATCAACCATGATCAGAGGGCTTATGGGAGTCAGCCTGAAGAAGTATTAACCACAGCCCCAGAAATAAACTTCGAAATCCCTAAGGACCCAAAAGGATCTGCAGAATTCCTCAGGCCAGCCTAGAGGTTGTAGGGGTTTTGAAACTTGCCCCAGTGTGATTTCTAGGTACGGCAGGTACAGCCTTTTTGTGTTCCCTGGGGTTGCTGTCTCCCAGGCGGAGATGCAACCTCAGGATGTGCCATGCTGTGTGTTTCTGTGGGTGTGTTGCCAGTGTTTGACATCAAGTGTGTGTGGCATTGTGTGTGTGTGCCTGTAAGTGGGATCTGATTAAAGGAATGGGGCTAACACACTTCAGTGCTTCTTTTTTTTTTTTTTTTTTTTCCAGCCTCACTGCCTTTTGGTGGCCCATCTGTGTGGCTATGCTTGGGCTGCATGGCTCCCTGTTATTTTTCTGTGGATCATGAATCCCCAGTGAATTTGGAGGTGGGCCAAGACCTGCCAGCATCCAAATCACCTCCCCCTGCACTAAAAACCACTCTTCTAGAAGAGGAGCACACCACACCAAAAACCAGGCATCTCCCAGTGTTTCCATCATCTTGAGGACAACGCAGGAGGGAGAGACACTAGCAGATGTGTCTGCAAGGCCATTTGGATTAACCTCGAATTTGGTTCCCAGCTGTGCACATGCTTCACATCATGAGGGGGCACTACTCCATCTTTTTGTGATTTTATCCTGGAACACAGAGTGTGAGCAGCAATAAGGTCAGATGGTGTGAGGATACAATCTGCTGAATGGATAATCGGGTCCAGAAACTTCACCTGCAAAAAAAATAAAGACAGATGACACAAAAGGTGCTTCTAACTCCATGCCAACATTCCCTTAATTGCAAAAGCAGTCCACATCATGGCCCAGAATTCAGGTGGGAGTACTTCAATGTGCAAGGAACATTTGGAGTGCAAATTGGGGCCATCCTGGCAAGCTCCCAATGTGAGAGCTTTCATACCCAGAGCCAAATGGGAGTGGAGTGGATTGATGCTGGGTAGGATGTGGCCTCTACACTTGCCTCTTCTTTTTCTGATTTCCAAGTTTCTCACCTGCCTAGGGTTTCCTGTGTCTGGCTCAATGACTGCCACACTAAATTTTTCTCAGTTCATGAACGTGACCCTCATGGGAATCCATAGCATGAGTGTTTTCTAAAACTCTCATGTTTTAATGACTGGGCAGCTTTGATACTTTTATAACCATAAGTTCCTGTGACAGCCACCAACAAGGAACCTCTTGTTCTCCCACTTCTATTGGAGTGCTGCGTGATTCCTGTAGGATGAGAAGCTGGCAACTGTGTCTGGCTTTTGCCTGGTAAACTAGCCTCTGTTTCATTACATCTGTATGGCCTTCTCATAGTGGAGGGGCTCTGGCATTTTTCTGTTGCTGGATAGGAATGCCTCTTGCCACCAATTACTTAGCTGCCAGAGATTTCAGAGAGCAGAAGGGACTTTGGGTCACCTGGCTGCACTCCAGATTGTGGGTTGTTGTCTTGTTGTGGGAGCTGAAGTTGTCTGCACTTTGTAGGAGTCTTTTGGGTCCTCTGACAGGAATCATTGAACATTGCTTGGACTCCAGCACAAGGCAGCTCGTTCTTTCAGGCAAACCTTGATTTTTCCTTGCTTTCATGGGGAACTCACAGTGCTCCTCAACAGCACTACTGGACACCCTTTTTAGGCTTGCCATCACCACAGACAGCCTCTGAGATGGTGTCACATCTTCATGTGCACCCAGGAGGGGCAAGTTCGAGGTGTGAGAACAGTGTTGAACTTATACTTCCCTTGTCTTGCCTCCTGCCTTTCCCAGAGAGCCTATGTGAGGCCCCTGATGAAGGGAGGCAGAGAGGTCAAGAGCTGGTCATCTTTTGCTGACACCCACGTCTGGGGTCTCAGGTATGCTGTTATCACCCAAAAAAACCCTCCAGAACACACCAGACTATATATCAATCCCTATGGGACCCGATTCTTTCACACAGCCTCCTTTGGGAATGGACTCAGAAGAACAGTTTCTGTGACCATCTCACAGTCTCGAAACACCTCTTCCTCCAGTGGGACACAACCATGGAGATGTCCTGAATAAACCCCCAAAGTTGAGACTTTTAGTGTCCTGCAGTGGGTTTCACAGGAAGCTTTTTTCCCTATACCAGACCGACTCTGCCTCTGCCATTTTCCTCTGCTTAGGCCGGCTGACAGGTCTGAGAGGCAGTGCCTGAGCCTGCCTCATTAATGTGCATGCCCTAGTCTCGGGGCACCAGGCCTGATTGTGAGCTCTGGCTAGCTTCACAATGAATGTCACCTTTGCCAGCAACAAGTCCCTTTGGCTTGGTGGATAAAGAGACTTCCGTGGAGGTGTGTCAACAGTGGACTCTCACCTGTCTTCTCTGTTGGATCCATGGGATAGTCCCATGATCCCAGGAGAGGGCAGACATGAGCCAGCCAGAAGTAATATCAAACAGAGCCCCAGGAATAAACTGTGAAATCCCCAATACAAAACCTTCTGCAGAATTCCTCAAACCTCTTTAGACTTTGTAGGGGTGAGTCTTTCTTAAACATGCCCTACTGTGATATCCAGGTATAATGACTGTGTTCCCCAAGGTTGCTCTCTCCCAAATGGGGCTTCCTGCAGAACCACGCAGCCTCAGGAGCTGCCAGCTTGTGTGTTTCTGTGAAAGTATTGAGAGTGTTGGATGTCTGCATTTGTGTGTGTGTCTCTGTGTGTGCGCATTAGAATATAAGTGGAGTATTCTTAAAGGAACGTGGCCAACACATGTTACCACTTCTATTTTTTTGAGTCTCCCAACTTTTTGGTGGCCTGTCTGTGCAGCACTGCTTGGGCTGTGGGGCTCCATGTTCTTTAGTTTTCTATGGATGATAAATCCCCAGTGAACTGGGAGGCAGGCTGAGATCCACCAGCATCAAAATCACCTCCCACTCCAAAAGAAAGCCACTCTCAGAAAAAAGGGGAGCACACCACGCCAAAAAACAAACATCTCGGAGTGTTTCATTGTCCTGTGGCCAATGCAGGGAGAGCCAATAGCAGTCCTGTCCATCTAGCCCTTGAATTTACCTCAAATTCAGGTCATAGCCAAGCAGTTGCTTCACATCATGAGGGGGAAATACTCCCTCATCTTGGGTTTTCATTTTGGAACATAGAGTGTGAGCAGCAATAAGGTCAGACAGGGGTGAGGATACAATCTGGTGGGAAGTGGATGAGATCCCACAACTTCACCTGCAAAAAAATGAAGACAGATGACACCGAAGGTACTTCCAACTGCATCCCAATGTTCCCTTAATTGCACAAGCAGTCCACACCATGGCCCAGCGTTCAGGTGAAAGTACTTCAATGTGCAAGAAATATTTGCAGTGCAAATTGGGGTCATCCTGGCAAACTCCCAATTTGAGGGCTTTCATACCGTGAGCCAAATGGGAATGAAATGGATTGATGCTGGGTGTGATGTGGCCTCCACACTTGACTGTTCTTTCTCTGACTTCCATGTTTCTTGTTGGTGCAGGCTTTCCTGTGTCTGGCTCAATGACTTACACAATAAACGTTTCTCAGTTCACAGAGAATGACCCTAATGGGAATCCATTGCATGAGTGTTTCCTTCTAAACAGTGTCACAATTTAATGACTGGGCAGCTTTGATACTTTTAAAACCATAAATTCCCTTTACAGCTGCCAAGAAGGAAACTCTTGTTTTTTTCACTTCTATTGTCATTCTGCATGTTTCCTGTAGGATGAGAAGCAGGCAGCCCTGTCTGGCTTTTGCCTGGTAATCTAGCCTCTGATTTTTTTCATCTGCACCGTCTTCTCATTGAGGAGGGGTTCTTCCATTGGGCTGTGGCTGGATGGGACTGTCTCTCGCCAAAGATTATTTTGCTTCCAGGGATTTCAAAGAGCAAAAGGGACTTTGAGGAGTCTGACCGTGCTCCAAGTTCCGAGTCGTTGTCTCCTTATGGGGGCTGAGGTGGTTTGCAACTTGCAGGAGGCTTTTGAGACCTCTGACAGGAAGCATTGAACATTGCTTAGGACTCCAGCTCAATGCAGCACGTTCTGTCAGGTGAGCCTTGATTTTTTCTTTGCTTTTATGGGCAATCCACAGTGTCCTTCCACACCTCTACTGGACATCCTTTTCAGGCATTCCATCATCAAAGACGACCTCTGAGACACGGTCTCTACCTCGTTTTCACCCATAAGAGGTCAGTCCAAGGTGTGAGAATGTGGTTCAAACTTTGACTTGCTTTTGTCATGGTTCCTGCCTTTCTCAGAGAGCACCTGCTAGGCTCAGGATGATGGAGGCAGTGTGGTCAAGAGCCCAGACATCTTCGCTGAAAAATGCCTCTGGGGTCTCAGGTATCATGCTATGACCCAAAGAACCATCAATAACACACCAAACAGACGATATTCCAATCACCAGGGGACCCGATTCTTGCACACACACATTCTCTTTTGGGAATGGAGTTCGAAGAGCAGTTTCCAGTGACCACCTCACAGTCTTGAAAACCTTCATCCTCCATCGGGACATGACGAAAGAGATGGTCCAAATGGGCCCTGAGGTCGAGGCTTTTATTGTCCTGCCATGAGTCTTCACAGGCAGCCTTTTTCTTGATACCAGGCCAGCTCTGACCGTACCATTTTCCTCTGTTTAGGCAAGCTGAACGCTGTTACAGCAGGGCACCTAAGCCTGCCTCAGGAATCCACATGTGCTAGTCTCTGGGCACCAGGCCTGAGTGTGGACTCTGTCTAGAGTCACAATGAATGTCACCGTTGCCTAGCGATAAGTCCCTGTGGCTTGGTGGAGAGGACTCCCGAGGAGGAGACCTCCATGGAGGTTTGTCAGCTGTGGTCTCTCACCTGTCTGCTCTGTGAGATCCACAGGATAGTCCCATAATCCTAGGATAGGGTACATGTGAGCCAGCCTGAAGAAACATCAAGAAGAGCCCCAGGAATAAACTGCCAAATCCCTAAGTATCAAAAAGTATCTGCATGATGTCTAGATGTTGGAAGGGTGAGTCTTTTTTGTACTTGCCTTACTGTGATTTTTAGGTACAGCCCATCTCTTTTCCTTGGAGTTGCTCTGTCTCAAATGGGGCTTCCCACATAACCCCACAGCCTCAGGAGCTCACAGCCTATTGTTTCTGTGGGAGTGTTGCAAGTGTTGGATGTCTGCCTGTGTGTATGTTATTGTTTGTTTGTGTATGTGTGTGTGTGTGTGTGTGTGTGTGTGTGTGCCATTAAGTGGAGTCTGCTTAAAGGAATGTGGCTAAAGCACTTCAGCTGTTCTTTTTTTTTTTTTTTTTTTTTTTTTTTTGAGTGTACTAACCTTTTTGGTGGCCTGTCTGTGTGGCTGTTTCAGGCTGTGGGGCTCTGTTATTTTTCTGTGAATCATGAATCCTCAGTGATTTTGGAGGCGGGCCAAGCCTGCCAGCGACCAAGGTATCTCCCCATGCAATAAAAGCCACTCTTCTAGAAAGAAGAGGAGCACACCACACCAAAAAAAAAAAAAAAAAAAAGCAGACATTTTCAAGTGTTTCATTTTCCTGCAGCCAACCCAGGGAGAGACACTAGCAGTCCGGTCCTCAGGACCCCTATATTTACCTCAAATTCAGTTCCCAGCTGAGCAGGTGCTACACATTGTGAGGGGACACTCCTCCCTCATTTTGAGATTTCATCCTGGGACATAGAATATGAGCAGAAATAAAGTCAGATAAAGTTGAGGATACAACCCGTTGACAAGGGGAAGGGGTCCCGCAACTTCACCTGCAAAAAGATAAAGACAGATGACACAGAAGGTGCTTCCAATTCTATGCCCACATTCCCTTAATTGCACAAGCAGTCTACACCATGGCCCGGCGTTCAGGTGGGAGTAGTCCTATGTGCAAGGAACATGTGGAGTGCAAATTGAGGCCATCCTGGCAAGCCCCGATTTAAGGGCTTTCATACCTAGAGCCAAATGGCAGTGGAATGGATTGATGGTGGGTGGAATGTGGCCTCCACACTTACCTCTTCTTTTCCTGACTTCCATGTTCCTGGTCAGCCTAGGGTTTCCTGGGTCTGGCTATGATTTCCACACTAAATGTTTCCCTGTTCTTGGAGAATGACCCTCAGTGGAATCCATTGCGTGAGTGTTTTCTTCCAAACACTGTCACGTTTTAATGACTGGGCAGTTTTGATTCTTTTAAAACTGTAAATTCCCATTTCAGCCACCAAGAAGGAAACTCTTATTCTCCCACTTCTATCAGAGGACTGCATGATTCCTGTAGGAGGAGAAGAAGAGAGCTGTGTGTAGGTTTTACCTGGTAATCTACGCTCTGTTTCATTAAATCTGCATGGCTCTCTCACTGTGGAGGGGCTTATTCATTGAGCTGTTGCTGGATGGGACTGCCTCTCACCACAGATTGTATCACTTGTTGGGGTTTCAGAGAGTAAAAGGGACTTCAAGTAGGCTTACTGTACTCCAGGTTTTGGTCTATGGTCAGGTTTTGGGGGCTGAAGGTGCTTGCACTTTGCAGTAGGCTTTTGGGTCCCCTGACAGAAATCATTGAACACTGCTTGGACTCCAGCACAAGGCTGCTCATTTTCTCAGGCAAGCCTTGTTTTTTCCTTGTTGTCATGGACAATCCATAATGCCTCTTAACAGCACTGCTGGACCCAATTTTCAGGCTTACTATCACCACAGATGGCCTCTGAGACACTGTGGCAACCTCATCTGCACCAAGGAGGGACCAGTCTGAGGTGTGAGACAACTGCTCCACCTTGGACTTTCCTCTGTCATGGTTCCTGACTTTTCCAGAGAGCCCCTGTGAGGCCCAGGATGAAGGGAGGCTGTGAGATCAAGCTCGGGCATCTTTCACTGATGCCCACCTCTGGGGTTTCAGGTAGAATTCTATCATCCAAAGAACCCCAACAACACAACAGACACTATTCCAATCTCCATGGGATCCGATTCTTGTGCACAGCCTCTTTCAGGAGTAGAGTCAGAAGAGCAGTTTCCAGCGACCACCTCACAGTCTTGAAATGCCTCCTCCTCCAGTGGGACCTGACCATGGAGACGGCCCAAAGAGGCCCTGAGGTTGAGACTTTTAAGGTCTCACTGTGGGTTTCATAGGGATCCTTTTTCCTGATACAAGGCCGGCTCTGCCTGTAGCATTTCCCTCTGCTTAGTCAGGCTGACAGCTCTGACAGCTGGGCACCAGAGCCTGACTCATGAATGTTCATGAGCTAAGCTCAGGGAACCATTCCTGATTTTGAGCTCCACAGGAGACCTCTGTGGAGGTGCATTGGTGGTGCACTCTTCACCTGTCTTCTCTGTGGGATCCACAGAATAATCTCATGATCCTAGGAGAGGGCAGATGTGAGCGAGCCTAAAGAAATGTCAAGCAGAGCCCTAGGAATAAACTGCAAAATCCCTAAGGATCCAAAAGCATCTGCAGGATTCCTCAGGCCTGCCTAGATGTTTTAGGGGTGAGTCTTTTTGAAATTTGCCCCTCTGATATTTTTAGGTAAAGCCCTCCTGTTTTCCCTTGGGTTGCTGTCTCCCAGGTGGGACTTCCTGCAGAAACACGCAGCCTCAGAAGCTGCCAAGTTGTGTGTTCCTTTGGGAATGTTGTGACTGTTGGATTTCTGTGTGTGTGTGTGTGTGTGTGTGTGGCATTGTGTGTTTGTGTGTGTGTGCCTGCAAATGGAGTCTGCTTAAAAGAATGTGGCTAACACACTTCAATCCTTCTTTATTTTAGTCCCTCACCTTTTCGTTTGGTTGCCTTCCTGTGTGGCTCTGCCTGGGCTGTGGGGGTCCATGTTTTTTATTTTTCTGTGGATCATGAATACGCAGTGTCCAAATCACCTTCGTCTGAAAAAAAACACTCTTCTAGAAAGAAGAGGAACACACCACACCATCACACCAAAAAACAGACATCTCCCAGTGTTTCATTGTTCTGAGGTCAACCCAGCAAGAGAAACTAGCAGTCCTATCCACAGGACCTCTTGAATTTACCTTGAATTCGGTTCCTAGCTGAGCAGGTGCTTCAGGTTGAAGGGGCACTCCTCCATCATCTTGGGATTTCATTCTGGGACATAGAGTGTGAGCAGCAATAAGGTCAGATAGGGGTGAGGATACAATCTGGTGAGGAGTGGATGGGGTCCTGCAACTTCAACTGCAAAAAGAAATGAGGACAGATGACACAGAAGTTGCTTCCAACCCCATCCCCCTATTCTGTTAATTGCACAGGAATTCCAACCACGACCTGGTGTTCAGATGGAAGTAATCCAATATCCAGGGAACATTTGGAGTGCAAATTGGGCACATCCTGGCAAAGTCTGGATTTATGTTTTTCATACCCATAGCCAAATGGAAATGGAATGGGTTAATGCTGGGAGGGGTGTGGCCTCCAAACTGGCTTCTTCTTTTCTTGACTTCCATGTTCTTCATTGGCGTAGGTTTTCCTGGATCTCCGCCCAAGGACTTCCACACTAAACCTTTCCCAGTTGTCGAGAACCACCCTCATGGGAATCCATTACGTGAGTGTTTTCTTCTGAACCATGTCAGGTTTTAATGACTGTGCAGCACTGATAATTTAAACCTGTAAATTGCCTTTACAGCTGCCAACAAGAAAACTCTTGTTCTTTCACTTCTTTTGGAAGGCTGCATGATTCCTGTAGGATGAGAAGCAGGCAGCCATGTTTGGCTTTTCTTGGTAATCTAGTCTTTGTTTCGTTTCTTCTGCACGGTCTTCTCATTGCCGAGTGGATCTTTCATTGTGCTCTTGCTGAGTGGGACTGCCTATCGCCACACATCTTTTGGCTGCCAGTAATTTCAGGGAGCAAAACGGACTTTAGGTATATTGGCTACACTCCAGGTTGTGAGTGGTGGTGTCATTTTGGGGGTCGAGTTTGTTTGCACTTTGCCAGGGGCTTTTGGGTCTTCTGACAGAAATCTTTTAACATTGCTGTGTCTCCGGCACTAGTCAGCTCATTCTCTCAAGCGAGCTTTGATTTTTCTTTGCTTTCATTGGGGAGTCTACATTGCATCTCAGTATGACTACTGGACACAATTCCAGGCTTGCAATCGCCACAAATGGCCTCTGAGACACTGTCTCAACCTCATTTGCACCTGTGAGAGGCCAGTTCGAGTTGTGAGAATACTTCTCCAACTTGGACCTCCTTTTGTCATGGTTCCAGCCTTTCCCCAAGAGCCCCTGTGAGGTCAGGATAAAGGGAGGCAGTGAGATCAAGGACACAGCCATCTTTCACAGACACCCCCAGAAACTCACCAGACTATATTCCAATTCCCATGGGACCTGATTCTTACACATAGCCTGTTTTGGCCATGGAGTGAGAAAAGCAGTTTCCAGCGTCCTCCTTACAGTCTCAAAATGTGTCCTCCTTCAGCGAGACCAGACCACGGAGATGATCCAACGGAGCTCTAAGGTCGACGCTTTTAGTGTCCCACAGTGGGTTATTGCTGTCAGCCTTTTTTCCAATACCAGGCCGGCTCTGCCTGCACCATTTTCCTATGTTTAGGCAGGCTGATAGCTGTGACAGCTGAGCGCCCGACCTTGCCTCGTGAGTGTGCATGCGCTAGTCTCAGGACACCAGGCCTGAGCTGTGAGTTCTGGCTGGTGTCACAATGAATGCCACCGTTGCCTACAGACAAGTCCCTGTGGCTTGGCAGAGAAGAAAACATCCATGGAGATGGGTCGGCGACGGACTTTTGCTTGTACTGTTTGTGGGATCCTCAGGATAATATCTCATGATGCTAGGAGAATGCTGACATGAGCCAGCCTAAGGAAACCTCAAGCAGAGCCACAGGAATTAACTGCGAAATCCCTAAGTGTCCAAAATGATCTGCAGGATGGCTCAGGTCTACCTAGACGTGGCAAGGGTGAGTCTTTTTGAAAATTGTCCCACTGCATTTTCTAGATACAGCCTGCATGATTTCCCCAGGGTTGCTCTCTCGCAGGTGAAGCTTCCTGCAGAACCACGCAGCCTCAGGAGATGCTGGGCTGTGTTTTTCTGTGGGAGTGTTGTGAGTTTTGGATGTCTGCATGTGTGTGTGTGGCTTTGTGTGTTTCCCTGGGGAAAAGACTGCTAGTGTCTCTCCCTGGGTTGGCTGCAGGACAATGGAACACTGGGAGACCTGTTTAATGGCGTGGTGTCCTCCTCTTCTTTCTAGAAAAGTGGCTTTTTTTGTTGTTGTTGTTCTGCTGGTGGAGGTGATTTGGATTCCAGCGGGTCATGGCATGCCTCCCAATTTGCTGCGGATTCACGATCTACAGAAAAATAGAGAAAACAAAGCCCCCCAGCCCAAGCAGAGTCACACAGACAGGAAAACACTAGGTTGGGAGACAAAAAAAAAGGGGGGGGGGGAGGTACTTAAGTGTGTTAGCCTCATTCCTTTAAACAAACTCCACTTACTGGCACATTCACACATACACATACACACACACACAGGCAAACATCTAACATTTGCAAGTCTCCCACAGAAACACACAGTCCAGCAGCTCCTGAGGATGCGTAGTTCTGCAGGAAGCTGCACCTGGGAGAGAGCAATCTCACGGAACACAGGCGGGCTGTATCTTGAAATCACAGTGGGGCAAGTTTTAAAAAGACTCACCCCTACGTCTAGGCAGGCCTGAGGAATCCTGCAGATCCTTGTGGATTCTTAGGATTTTGCAGTTTATTCCTGGGGTTGTGCTTGAGGGTTCTTCAGGCTGGATCACGTCTGCGCTCTCTTAGGATCATGGGACTATCTGGTGAATCCAACAGACAAGACGCAAAAGCCCCCTGCCAATGCACCTCCACGGAGGTCTCCTTTGTCTCAAAGCCACAGGGAATTGTAGTTAGGCAACTGTGACATTCGTTGTGATGCAGACAACGGCTCATAATCAGGCCTGCTTCCTTGAGTCTAGAGCATGCACATTCATGAGGCAGGCAAGGCTGTCAGGCTAGCAGAACTGTCAGGCTGCCTAAGCACAGGAAAATAGTACAGGCAGAGCCGGCCTGTTGTTGAAATAAAGGATGCCTGCAAACACCCACTGCGGGGCACTAAAATTCTCGACCTCAGGGCCCCTTGGGCCATATCTGTGGTTGGGTCCCAGTGGAGGAGGAAGCATTTTGAGACTGTGAGGTGGTCGCTGGAAACTGCTCTTCTAACTTTATTCTCCAAAGAGGCTGTGTGTAAGAATCGGGTCCCATGGGGATTGGAATATAATCTTCTGTGTTTTTGAGGGTTCTCTGGGTGACAGAAACATGACTGAGACCCCAGAGGTGGATGCCAGTGAAAGATGGTCAGACTCTTGACCTCACTGCCGCCCTTCATTCTGAGCCTCACAGGAGCTCTCTGAGAAAGGCAGAAACCATGACAAGGGCAAATCCAAGGTGGTGCAGTGTTCTCACACCTCAGACTGGCTTCTTGTGGGTGCAGATGAGATTGAGAGGGTATCTTGGAGACGTGTGTGGTGGTGCCAAGTCTGAAAGTGTGTCCAGTAGTGCTGTTAAGGGGCACTGTGCATTCCCCTTGAAAGCAAAGAAAAATTAAGGCTCGACTGAGAGAAAGAGTTACCTTACAGTGGAATCCAAGCAATGTTCAAAGACTCCTGTCAGAGGACCCAAAAGCCTCCTGCAAAGTGCAAACAACCTCAGTTCCCACAAGGGGACAGCAACCTACAACATGGAGCACAGCTGACCAACCTGAAGTCCCTTTTGCTCTCTGAAATTTCTGGCAGCTTAATGATCTGTGGGGAGAGGCAGTTCCAAGCAGCAACAGCCCAGTGAAGGAGCCCCTCCACAGTGAAAAGGCCATGCAGATGAAGTGAAAAAGGTGCCAGATTATGAGGCAACAGCCAGATGCAGCTGCCTGCTTTTCATCCTGCAGAAATCGTGCAGCCCTCTGTTAGAAGTGGGAGAACAAAAGTTTCCTTGCTGGTGAATGTAATGGAAATTTACGATTTTAAAGGTACCAAATCTGCTCAGTCATTAAACCTGACAGTGTTTAGAAGGAAACTCTCATGCAATGGATTCCCACGAGGATCGTACTCCGTCAACCAGGAATGGTTTACTGTGGAAGCCTTTGAGCCATAACCAGGAAACCCAAGGCCTACAAGAAACATAGAAGTCAGGAAAAGAAGAGGCAAGTGTGGAGGCCACATCCCACTCAGCATCAATCCATTCCATTCCCATTTGGCTCTGGGTGTGAAAGCCCTCAAATTGGGAGTGTACCAGGATGGCCTCAATTTGCACTCCAAATGTTCCTTGCATGTTGGAATACTCTCACCTGAACACTGGGCCATGGTGTGGACTGCTTGTGCAATTAATGGAATGCAGGGATGGAGCTGGAAGCAACTTCCGTGACACCGGTCTTCAATCATTTTGCAGGTGAAGTTGCAGGACCCCATCCACCCTTCACCAGTCTGTATCTTCACCCCTTTCTGAACTTATTGTGTCTCATACTCTATGTCCCAGAATGAAATCCCAAGATGATGGAGAAGTGTTCCCTCACGATAGGAAACACCTGATCTCCTGGAAACCGAATTTGAGGTAAATTCAAGGGGCACTGCGGACAGGACTGTGAGTGTTTCTCCCTGGGTTGGCCACAGGACAATGAAACACTGGGAGATGTCTGTTTTTTCATGTGGTAGGCTCCTCTTCTTTCTAGAAGAGTGGTTTTATTTTGCAGGGGGAGGCGATTTGAAAGCTGGAGGGTCTCGGCCTGCCTCCTAGTTCACTGCAGATTCAGATCCACAGAAAAATAAAGAATGTGGAGCCCTGCAGTCCAAGCAGAGCCACAGAGACAGGAAACCAAAAGGTTTGGAGACTCACAAAAAAAAAAAAAAAGAAGAAGCAGCAGCCCTGAAGTGCATTAGCCACATTTCTTTAAGCAGACCCCACTTACAGGCAAACACATACACACACCAGGACACACAAACACATAATGACACACACACACACACACACACACACACACACACACAGACATCCAACACTCACAATAATTACAGAGAAATTCACAGCCTGGCAACTACTGAGGCTGTGAGGTCTGCAGGAAGCCACACCTGGGAGAGAACAACCCAAGAGAACAGAGGTGGGCTGTACCTAGAAATCACAGTGGAACAAGTTTCAGGAACACTCACCCCTACAAAGACTAGGCAGGCCTGAAGAATCCTGAAGATCATTTTGGATCCTTAGAGATTTTGCAGTTTATTCCTCAAACTGTGCTTGATGTTTCTTCAGGCTGCTTCGTGCCTGCCCTCTCATAGGATTATGGGACTATCCCATGTATCCCACAGAGAAGACAGGTGAGAGTCCACTGCCGACTCACCTCCACAGAGGTCTCCTTCTCTGCCAAGCTTCAGAGGCTTGTCCCTAGGCAGCAGTGACATTTGTTTTGATGCTAGCCAGAGCTCACATTCAGGCCTGGTGCCCTAAGACTGGCGCATGTGTATTTGTGAGGCAGGCTCAGGTGCCAGGCTGTCAGAGCTGTAAGCCTACCTAAGCAGAGGAAAATGGTACAGGCAGAACCAGCCTGGTATTGTAAAAAGGGCTGCCTGCCAAAACCCACTGCAAGACACTAAAAGTCTCGAACTCAGGGACGCTTCATGCCATCTCCATGTTTGGGTCCTGCTGGAGGAGAAGGCATTTCAATACTGTGATGTGGTCAGTGGAAACTGCGCTTCTGACTCCATTCTTGAAAGAGGCTGTGTGCAAGAATCGGGTCCATGGGGATTAGAATATATTCTGTTGTGCTGTTGAGGGTTCTTTGAGTGACAGAATCATACCTGAGACCCCAGAGGCAGGTGTCAGCAATAGATGGCTGGGCTCTTGCCCTCACAGCCTCCCTTCATCCTAATCCTTGCATGGGCTCTCTGGGAAAAGCACAAACCATGACAAAGGCAAGTCCAAGGTGAAGCCGTGTTCTCATTCCTCAGACTGGCCTCACATAGGTGCAGATGAGATTGAGACAGTGTATCAGAGGCCATCTGTGGTGATGGCAAGCCTGAAAAAGATGTCCAGCAGTGTTTCTGTGTGTCACTGTATATTCCCCATGAAAGCAAAGAAAAATCAAAGCTCACCTGAGAGAATGAGAAGCCTTGTGCTGGAGTCCACACATTGTTCAATGATGCCTGTCAGAAGATCCAAAGCCTCCTGCAAAGTGGAAACAACCTCAGCCCCCACAATGAGAAAATGGCCCACAACCTGGAGTGCAGCCAGCCTATCCCCAAGTCCCTTTTGCTCCCTGAAATCCCTGGCAGCCAACAGATCTGCATTGAGAGGCATTGCAGTGCAGCAATACCCAATGAAAGACCCCCTCCACAAGGAGAAAGGACTTGCAGATGAATTGAAACAGAGGCTGGATTACCAGGCAACACTAGACACAGCTGCCTTCTTCTCATCATTACAGGAATCTTGCAGCCCTCTGAAAAAAGTGGGAGAATGGAGTTTCCTTGTTGGTGGCTTTAACTGACATTTACAGTTTTAAAAGTATCAAAGCTGCCCAGTCATTAAAACTTGACAGGGTTTAGAAGGAAACACTCAACAGTGGATTCAAATGAGGGTCATCCTCCATGAACTGGGAAATTTATTTTGGTAGATATTTAGACAAATCCAAGAAACCCTAGGCCAATGGGAAAAATGGAAGTCAGGAGAAGAGGAGTCAAGTGTGAAGGCCACATCCCACCCAGCATCAATCCATCCCACACCCATTTAGTTCTGAGTATGACAGCCCTGAAATCAGGAGTTTGCCAGGATGGCCGAGTATGCATTCCAAATGTTCCCTGCGTGCAGAAGTACTCCCAGGCCATGATGTGGATGGCTTATGCAATTAAGCAAATGTGGTTATGCTGGTGGAAGCACATTCTGTGCCATCAGTTCTTCACTATTTTTGCAGGTGAAGGTGCAGGTCTGCATCCAAACCTCACCAGATTATATCCTCACCCCTACCTGACCTTATTGCTACTCACGCTGTTTGTACCAGAATAAAATCCCAAGACAATGGCGGAGTGCCCCCTCACAACACGAAGCACCTGCTCTACTGTGAACCAAATTTGAGATAAATTCGAGAGGCCCTGCCTTCAGGACTCCTAGTGTATCTTCCTGGGTTGGCCACAGGACAATGAAACACTGGGAGACGTGGCTTCTTGGGTGAGGTGTGCTCCTCTTCTTTCGAGAAGAGTGGCTTTTTTTGCAGGTACAGGAGATTTGGACCATAGTGTGTCACAGCCAGCCTCCCAAATCACTGAGGATTCTTGATCCACAGAAAAATAAAGAACACAGAGCCTCACAGCCTGAGAAGAACCACACAAATAGGCTACCAAAAAGTTGAGAGACAAAACAAAGCACTGCAGTGTATTAGCCTAATTCATTTAATTAGACTCCATTTAAAACACACACACACACACACACACACACAACACACACAAAGCCACACACACATGCAGACATCCAAACTTACAGCACTCCCACAGAAACTATAGGCCTGCAGGTTCTGCGGCTGGTTGGTTCTGCAGGAATCCCAACCTGGGAGAGAACAACCCCAAGTAACACAGGAGGGCTGTACCAAGAAATCATAGTGGGACAAATTTCAACAAGATTTACCCCTACAACTTCTAGGCAGGCCTGAGGCATCCTGCAGATTCTTTTGAATTCTTAGGGATTTTGTGGCTTATTCCTGGGGCTCTGTTTGACCTTTCTTCATGATATCTCAAATACACTCTCTCCAAGGATAATGGGACTATCCTATGGATCCCTCAGAGAAGATGGTGACAGTTCACTGCTGACGCACATACACAGAGATTGCCTTCTTCACCAAGCCTCAGGAACTTGTTGCTAGGCAATGCTGTCATTCACTGTGATGCTTGCCAGAGCTCACAGCTCTGGCCTGGTGCCAGGATACTAGTGCATTTGCATTCTTGTCACAGGCTCAGCAGCCCAGCTGTCAGCTGCTATCAGCATGCCTAAGCAGAGAAAAATGGTACAGGCAGAGCTGGCCTGGTGTCAGGAAAAAAGCTGCCTGAGATAATCCACTGAGAGACCTTAAAAGTCTCGATGTTAGGTCTTCTTCGGGCCATCTTGTTGGCCAGGTTTCACCTGAAGGAGGAGGCGTTTTGAGACTGTGACCTGGTCATTGGAAACTGCACTTCTGACTTCATCCCTGAAAGAGTGCAGAAATCAGGTCCCATGGCGACTGGAATATAGTCTGGTGAATTGTTGAGGGGTCTCTGGTTCATGGAATCATACCTGTGACCTCAGAGGCAGGTGTCAACAAAAGATGGCTGTGCCCTGGATATCACTGCCTGCCTTCATCCTGGGCCTCGCAGGTGCTCTCTGGGAAAGGAGGAACCACAACAAAAGCAAGTCCATTGTGGAGCAGTGTTCTCACACCTCCACCTGGCCTCTCATGGGTGCAGATGAGGTTGAGACAGTGTCTTGGAGGCCATTTGTGTCAATTATAAGCCTGAAAAGGGTGTGCAGTAATGCTGTTTAGGGGCAATGTGTACCTTCCATGAAAGCAAAGGAAAATCAAGGCTCGAGTGAGAGATCAGCTGACTTGTGCTGAAGTCCAAGCAATACTGAAAGACTTCTTTCAGAGGACCCAAAAGCCACCTGCAAAGTGCAAACAACATCAGTCTCCAAAATGAGACCACAACCCATAACCTGGAGTGCAGCCAGCCTACCTGAAGTCTCTTTTGTTCCCTGAAGTCCCTGGCAGCTAAAAGATCTCTGGTAAGAGGCAGTCTCATACAGCAACAGCCAAATGAAACAACCACTCCACAATGAGCAAGGACATGCAGGCACAATGAAACAGAGCCTAGATTACCAGGCAAAAGCCAGACATGGCTGCCTCCTTTTCATCCTACAGGAATCATGCGGCCCTCTGACAGAAGTGGGAGAACAAGAGTTTTCTTGTTGGTGGCTGTAATGGGAATTTACAGTTTTAAAATATCACAACTGCCCAGTCATTAAAATGTGACAATGTTTAGAAGGAAACACACACACAACGGATTCTCGTGAGGGTCATCCTTGGTGAACTGAGAAACATTTAGTGTGGAAGACACTGAGCCAGACCTAGGCTCCCAGTATGAAAGGACTCAAATTGGGAGTTTGCCAGGATGGCCCCAGTTTGCACTCCAAATATTCCCTGCATGTTGGAGTACTCCCACCTGAACACCAGGCCATGGTGTGCACTGCTTCTGCAGTTAAGAGAATGTGGGGATGCAGTTGGAAGTACCTTCTGTGTCATCTGTCTTCACTTTTTTTCAAGTGAAGGTGTGGGGCCCCATCTACCCCTCACCAGACTGCATGCACACCCCTAACTGACCTTACTGCTGCTCACACTCTATCCCAGAATGAAGTCTCAAGATGATAGAGGAGTGCTCCCTCATGACGTGAAGCTCGTACTCAGCTGAGAACTGAATTTGATGTAAATTCAGTGGACCCTGCGGACAGGAATGCTAGTATCCCTCCCTGGGTTGGCTGCAGAACAATAAAACACTAGATGTCTGTTCACGGGTGTGGTGTGCTCCTCTTCTTTCTGGAAGAGTGGCTTCTTTTGAAGAGGATGGTGATTTGGACTCTGGCAGGTCTCAGTCAAGCTCCCAATTCACTATCCACAGAAGCGGATAGTGAATTCATGATCCACAGAAGAATAAGAAACAGGGAGCTCTACAGCCCAAGCAGAGCCACAGAGACAACCCAGCAAAAGTTTGAGAGAATCAAAAAAATGAAGTGCTGCAGTGTATTAGCCACATTTTTTTAAAAGCGGACTCCACTTACAGGCATACACATACACACACACACACACACAGACACATACACAAAACACACACACAAAGCCACTCACACAGGCAGATATCCAACAATCACCACACTACAACCACAGAAACACACAGCCTGGTAGCTTCTGAGGCTGCCTGGTTCTGCAGACAGCCCCACCTCGGAGACAGCAACTTCGGGGAATACAGGTGGGCTGTACTTAGAAATAACAGTTGGGCAAGTTTCAAAAAGACTCACCCCTACAATGTCTAGGCAGGCCTGAGGCGTCCTGCAGATCCTTTTAGATTCTTAGGGATTTCGTGATTTATTCCTGGGGCTCTGCTTGAGGTTTCTTCAGGCTGGCTCATGTCTGCCTTCTCTTAGGATCATGGGACTATCCCGTGGATCCCACAGAGAGGACGGGCGAGAGACCACCGCCTACGCATCCCCACGGAGGTCTCCTTCTCAGCCAAGCCATAGGGACTCGCGGCTAGGGAACGGAACATTTATTGTGACCTTAACCAGAGCTCACAGCTCAGGCCCCCTGCCCGAAGACTAGCGCATGCGTATTCGCGATGGAGTCTCCTGCGCAAGGCCGTCAGAGCTGTCAGACTGCCTATGCAGAGGAAAATGGTACAGGCAGAGCCTGCCTGGAATGGGGAATCTGCGAAAACCCATCGAGAGACCCTGAAAGTCTCGAATTTAGGGCCCCTTAGTGTCATCTCCATGGTCCGGTGGCGCGGGAGGTCGAGGCGTTTCGCGACTATGAGGTCGTCGCTGATCACTGCTCTTCTAACTCCATTATTGAAAGAGGTTGTGTTCAAGAATCGGGTCCATGGGGATTGGAATATAGTCTGGTGTGTTGTTGAGGGTTCTTTGGGTGTTACAATCATACCTGAGACCCCAGAGGTGGGTGTCATCGACATATGTCCAGGATCTTGACCTCACTGCCTCCCTTCATCTTAGGCCGCACAGGGGCTCTCTGGGAAAGGCAAGAACCACGACAAAGGCAAGTCCAAAGTGAAGCAGTGTTCTCAAACCTCAGACTGGCATCTCACGTGTGCAGATGAGGTTGAGACAGTGTCTCAGAGGCCGTCTGTGGTGATGGCAAGCCTGAAAATGGTGTCCAGTAGTGTTGTTGAGGGGCACTGAGGATTTTCTACGAAAGCAAAGAGAAATTAAGGCTTGCCTAAGAGAATGATCTGCCTTGTGCTGGAGTCCAAGCAATGTTCAATGATTCCTGTCAGAGGACCCAATAGCCTCCCACAAAGTGCAAATAACCTCAGCACCCACAACGAGAGAATGACCCACAACCTGAAGTGCAGCCAGCCTACCCAAAGTCCTTTTTGCTCTCCGCAATCCCTGTAAGATAAATAATCTCTGATGAGAGGCAGTCCCACCCAGCAACAGCCCAAAGAAAGAAACCTTCCACAATAAGAAGGCCGTGCAGATGAAATAAAACAGGGGCTGGCTAGCTGACCAGGCAAAAGCCAGACACGGCTGCCTGCCTCTCATCCTGCAGGGATCATGCAGCCATTCAATAGAAGTGAGAAAACAAGAGTTTCCTTGTTTGTGGCTGTAGCAAGAATTTATGGTTTTAAAAGTGTCAAAGCAGCCCAGTCATTAAAACGTGACAGTGTTAAGAAGAAAACACTCACACAATGGATTTCCATAAGTTTCATTGTCTGTGAAGTGGGAAATGTTTAGTGTGGAAGTTGTTGAGCCAGAACCAGAAAATCCTAGGCCAATGAGGAACATGGAAGTAAAGAAAAGAAGAGGCAAGTCTGGGGGCCACATCCCACCCAGCATCAATACGTTCCACTCCCATTTGGCTCTGGACATGAAAGCCCTCAAATAGGGAATTTGCCAGGATGGCCTCAATTTGCACTCTAAATGTTGCTTGTACATTGGAGCACTCCCACCTGAATACCCAACTATGATGTAGACTGCTTGTGCAATTAAGGGAATGCAGGGATGGAGTTGGAATCACCTTCTGTGTCATCTGTCTTTATTTCTTTGCAGGTGAAGTTGCAGGACTCTATCCACCCCTCACCAGGTTGTATCTTCACCTGTATGTTAACGTATTGCTGCTCACACTCTATGTCCCAGGACAAAATCACAAGATGATGGTGGAGTGTCCCCTCAAGACATGAAGCACTTGATCAGATGGGAACTGAATTCTGGTTAAATTCAAGGGGCTCTGCAGACATCCAACACTCACAACATTCCCATGGAAACACACCTCCTGGCAGCTCCTGATGCTGTGTGGTTCTGTAGGAAGGCCTAAACCACTCCAGATTTCAATCTGTCCACTCCTTTGATCTTGCTTTGGTTAACGTCATCATGACTTCCATATTTCCATTTTCCTAGGGAAAACAATGGGGAGAATGTTATAAAACACACAGAAATAAAGCAGATGGTATTTGATTGGTTACAATTATACAGTTGTCTCATTTGATCTATCCTATTGGAAAGTCCTAATTATATAAGTTTGTTAATTGCTTCTGATTGGTTGATTTACATTCTGTTTTCCTGTGATATAAATATTTACAAGAAGTAGCTCAAGTTAAGTTTTGCTTATGTTTGCAAATCAAGCAAGGCTCACATTACTTATAAGGCCTAACTTTGTTTTTCTTCTAAGAGATTCTTCAGGTCTGGTGTCCATTTTAATTTGCCTCAGCATTAATCGACCTCTTGTCCTCAATGTGTTTATTTGTTTGTTTTATTTTTACCTTTTTATTTTAATATAAAACTCAGATATGGAAAACACACAATACAAGTGTATGGTTTTATTTCTGCCACACAGATATAAAGCAACAGAACATTGCCAGCCAATCTACTATTCCAATGCAGATGACTTGTCCAAATCACCATTCCCTTTAGGCCTTTTCACAAAGCTGAGACATTTGTCTGTGTTATCAGGAAGCCACTTAGTGGCCAATGAAGAAATGAAAACCAAAGCCAGTTAGACTAAGAAGAAATACATGATGAATCAAGGTCTCGAAGAAGGCATGAGTGGAAAGAATCAGATAAATTCTACATCATTGACAAGGTTTAGTATCAGAAAAAAGAAATTTCTCTTATTGCAAGTCAGAGAAAAGAGAAGCCAAGACAATTTCATTCAACCTGTCATTTAACAAAGACTTATTAAGCTCCTATTAATTGACAGTAGTATAGAAACCACTAGAGAAACATTTTAATGAGGAAAATAAACTTTACTGGGGCTCTTCTGCTGGATGGACTTAATCACTTCAAAAAAGGAGGAGATGAGGTTGTGGTTCTCAATAAAAGCTGTTTAGGGAATTGTAGATTTGGACATTTGAAGAGTGAGAACACAATTTCAAAAAGCTGCAGTAGAGAAAGCCCTACAGAATCTATACATTTTCTGTGCAGGACTCTGGAAAGAGCCAAGCCTAGCATTTTGTTTTAAAAGCTAACCTTGGAAGTCTTACATTAGACATCACAGTGAATCCAGTGGATTCTATTTTTAGAATTGCACCTGCCATTGGAGTGATGCAAAAACACACATACCAAATTAAAGCACAAACACCAATAAAACAAAACAGGAGCAGAATGCTGCAAACTCAATTGCTTATAAAAAAAAAAAACTATTAGCTTTAAAATGTTAGCATGTCAAGAAACAATTTCCTTCTACTAGCATCAGCTTTGAAGTTCAGCTAATCAGAAATATATAGAATTAAGAGAGGCAGTGAATTCAATAAAACAGACCTTGCAGTAAAATAAACTTTGCTCCAGGCCCATGCTGTTGGAATTAGAAAGGCATCATCAGGCACATGTCTGCAGATCAGAGGTCTCAGCCAGTGATAATTCTGGTATTTGGAGTCCACCTATTATAACTTAAGTCATCTTTTTAAATATCTTATTTGATACAATATTTAATTGTCTCTTTAAGAGTGCTGAACACTTTAGAAATAAAGTAGGATGCCTGAGCACTTTACAAATAAACATATCTGAATGAGCTAGCCAGTAGGACTTCTTTTTTGTTTTCCTTTCTTTCAGCAAGATATTTTTTTTCTTTAACTTCTTTCCTTCTGTTCTCGTAAGTTAATCTGCATTTGTGATTTTGGAATTTTGCAGAGTGGAATGTCATTGCTGAAGTCTTAATCAACATTCAGGCTGACAGAGAACAGTTGAACAAGCTATTACCTCTTGTACAGAGAGGTATGTTTATTGTAAATGCTCTGGGCTCTCTCAAAAGTTGGGAGAATGGGTCTTTGAAACTAATGATGGTGTCAAAGTTTGGTTTTAGATTCCTGTATAATTGAGAGAACTGCAAAGGTGACTTGCGGAAGAGTTGTTCATAAGATCATTGAATGGAAGTTAAAAAGGACATTATCTTACTTCAAATATATGATTTATAATTATTAACTGAATCATAGAATTTGAATTGAATGGGATTTCATAAGGCAATCAGCCTCGTGATTTCCCAATACTGATTTCCAGACAGACACAAGACTGCTGCAATATTTTCACTAATTCATGGCAAAATTTAAAAAAATAAGATAACAGTATAGACAGGTGTTTAATGAAGCTAGGTTTGTTAATTGATTTTAATATTAATATTACATTCTTTTTATTTTTAGTCCTAAAACACTCTGTCTTCTTTGAGATGACAGACGTATATGGTGGGATGTGTAAAGTGCTCTTGGTTAGATTAAATGAAAGAATCATTCTTCTTTTGGAAATTGGAGTAGGGCTGATGTGAAGCTAGACTAGGAAGTAGTCTAGTCTAACTATCTTGGTTTGAAGACCAAGATATTGTTGTGCCTGAGCTCTTTTCTTTTTGTATGGTACTCAATATCCTTATTTTTCTATGCAGTTTACTATGTCATTTTCTTCCCTACTCCTTTCTCTCCTAAATAGAAACCAACTTTGAAAAAGAATCAGCTTTTAGCCATTTATCCAGCTCAAAGCCAAAGTGAGAGTGAACTGTAGGTGCTAGAAACCACAATCCACTGCTCTCAATTTTATTTTCTCATGTACGTTAATCTCTCCCTCTCTACCAGCTCAGTATACATATACAACTGTGATCTAAATTCTTATATTACTCTTATAAATTAGAATTTTCCCATTGTTTACTCCCCGCCACCTACCCCTCATTTCTTTTCTCCACTAAACACATGGTACCCACATTCCTCATTTCTTCCCAGTCACTATTCAGTTCAGTTCAATTTGGGTTTGTTCTCATTTGACTGGAACTGCTTTTATCAACGACAGCATTATCATTTGTACTATTAAAACTGCTGGTTACCTTACCATTTTCCTCTTACTCCAATTCTCAGCATTATGCTGCACATTAGCAACTCTCTGTTCTTCAAACACCGAACTATGCCAAAATTGTCCTATGTTAGAGCCTTGGCAGCTGTTTTTTTTCCTCTATTTCAGTGGCTGTTGTTTCTGATATATCAAATAAGACTTCCTTGGAGAAAGCTTCACTCAGTACCCAATATACGGTAGTTCTGTCTATTACACCAACCATCACTACTCTCTGTTACTCTTTCAGCATCCCCAAATTTCCTTCACATCATTTACAACTGCTTGTGTCTTTTATTTTTTATGCCTCTCCCTATACATCAAGCTTTATGAAGTTGGGGACCATTAATCCCATATTCATTGTTGTACCTCCAGAACTGAGCACAGTTCTTGTTTCACAGTAGTTTTTAAATAAAGAGTTGTTGAATAATTTGATGGATAGATGAATGCCAAGAATCCCACAATATTTATTTTTAGTAGCCTCAAATTAAAAACTTATGCCAAGACTTTTATACCTTATCTTTGCAATGATTCTCACATCTGTCTCTTTCTTCCAGTCCTTGCTTCCGCTTTCCTTGTCCAGGCCACCATCATCATTAGTTTAACCATTTAATAAAACTCATAACTGACCTTCTGTCTTCTCTTGCTGATCTTCATTTTGTCTTATAACCTTTCTGAAACTTTGATCGTATTTTCCTATGAAAAATAAAACAAAATAAAGTTTGTTCTAAACTTTCTATCCTGGCATTTATGGTCCTTGAAGACCTAGCTTTAACTGATACCAGCTGTGAGTAATCATAATGTCCCATGTATTTGCCTAGCTCTTTTTTTGTGTGTACTTCTCTTTTGAAACTTTTGTAACTCAATGTTGTGTTATTATACCATTTAATAGAATGAGAACATGTTGAGGGCATATACATGGTATGTTTTCTAATCTCAGCACTTAACACAGTTTTTTATACAAACAAGAGCTATACATATTTACTGAATAAATCATTGTGTGACCCTCTTCTTGAAGTTCTATGTTCAGTATCAAAGAGAATATAGAATATAAAAATGAGTAATTGCAAACTCTATATAGTGTTTGGGCTTAACTAAAAGTATTGTTTTCTGTACATTTTGTTTAAGGCAATGGATATGACTTATTCTCTCTGCTAATGTTAAGTATTGTTGTGCAACTGATGCCTGCAGTTTCCTGAACCAAAAGAGGAAAAATCTTCTCCTTAGAAATTCTTTCTCTGAAAGGCCATCCAATTGAATAGAAGACCCTCAGCGAAAAAACTGTTGATGCATGTGGCCTTTTCCACAGAAACATGTGCAAGATATGAAGAGAACAATAGCCTCAGGCAGTACACTCAGCACATCAGACTGTAAAATGTGAAAAACCCACTCTGAACATTACTAGTGTAGGGTGGCTGCCTGCAAGTACTGATACTGACCCTGAAGCATGCTGCTTAGACTTTCATTGTAGATGAAATAAGTGGCCAAACATGTAAGTATGTGTATGTATGTGTATATTTTTATATACACACACACACATTTTATATATATATATATATATATATACACACACACACACACACACATACACACACACATGTATGAGACAGAGCCTCCCTTTGTTTCCCAGACTGGACTGGATCGCAGCAGCTCAATCTCTGTGCACTGGAGCCTCAGCCTCCTAAGCTCAAAAGTGATCCTCCCGATCAATTCTCTAGCCTTAGCTTCCTGAGTAACTGAGACCACAGGCACACACCACCAGGCCTGGATAATTTGTTTGTATTTTTTGTAGGGACATGGTTTCACCATAGTTTCAAGCTGGTCAATGCAGTGAAACCCTGTCTTTACTGAAAATACAAAAATTAGCTAGGCAGGGTGGTGGGTGTCTTTAATCTGAGCTACTAGGGATGCCGACGCAGGAGAATTGCTTGAACCTGGGAGACAGAGGTTGCAGTGAGCTGAGACTGCGCCAATGCACTCCAGCCTTGGTGACAGAGCTAGACTCCATTTCAAAAAAGCAAATTAATTTTTACTTGTATCATGCTGCATGAGAACACTGCAATATAATTAAGGGCAGATGAGTAGATATGAACTTACTTTCATGGATTATTGTTCTTAACCTAGTAGTTTTCAATTTTGAATGCATATTAACGTTACTTGTCAAGCTTTCAAAAGTTCAGATGTCCAGGATGCATTGATTGCTATACATTCTGATTTAATTGGTCTGGGATAGATCTCCGATGCAGTATGCTTTTTGTAAACTCCCCAAGTAAATCTAAGTTTTTTCTATGATTGAGAAGCATTTCTACTCATTGAAGGCTGCCATTCTGCTGTAAGCTATTAAAGAATAAAATAATTGATGTAGTTGTTGAGGGGCTTTTTGTTTCATTCTAACACTGATTTTTCTTTTATGAAGCTGTAGCCTTGAGATTTGAGCACTCCACACTCAATATCTACAGTGAATGCTGGTGAAACCTTACAGTCAGAACGTTTAATAGTATTCCATTGGATACTAGCTGTTCCAGTTGTATTTGTTAACAGTTAGAAGAGGGTGGACATGATATGCATAATTTTAATCAATCATGGTCTTGTCTCTGACTAAACAAAGTGCCTGACTGAGATTTGTGATTGTGATACTTCATGCTTTATCCCAGGCTATCTTATCTTCTATTTTCTTTTTCTTTTTCTTTTTTTTTTTTTTTTTCGAGGTGGAGTTTCACTCTTGTTGCCCAGGCTGGAGTGCAATGGCCTGTTCTCAGCTCACTGCAACCTCTGCCTCCCAGGTTCAAGCAATGCTCCTGCCTCAGCCTCCTGAGTAGCTGGGGTTGCAGGCACCTGCCACCACACCTCGCTCTTTTTTCTATTTTTAGTAGTGAGGGGGTTTCGCCATTAGGGCCAGGCTGATCTCAAACTTCTGACTTCAGGTGATCCACCTGCCTGGGCCTCCCAAATGTAGGATTACAGGTGTGAGCCACAGGGCCCGGCCTTCTATTTTCATGTTATACCATGACTGGTTAATCTTCCAGCTTATGCATCCTAAATTATGTTTTAGTCACATTGATTCCAATAATGCACAAGCTTTTGTGTCTCCAGGTTCTTGCACATGCTGTTTCCTCTGTTTGGACTCCCCTTCCCTTCTTGTTTGCCTAAAACGTTCCTACCGACTCTCCTATATCCAGAGCTCTTGATGATGCACATTGTGTTAGTAAGTAAAATATATTGTATTTTTGTTATATAAATTTTTATTGAAAGAATCATCATAAATTTCATTACATCCTTAATAAGGGTCTGTGACCCCATAAATATTAAGAGTCATTTGTTTCTGCCTCTAGTCAAATGTGACAAAATGAAAGGATACTCTAAGTCCTCCTTGTTTTCAATTGCCCAAAACAAGTTGTCTTTCACAGATATTCTGTCCCTTTTCTCAGTTTTTATGGCACTTTACATATCCTTTTTTTTTTTTTTTTTGAGATGGAGTCTCGCTGTATCACCGAGGCTGGAGTGGAGTGGTGCGATCTCGGCTCACTGCAAGCTCCGCCTCCTGGGTTCACACCATTTTCCTGCCTCAGCCTCTCTGAGTAGCTGGGACTACAGGTGCCTGCCATCAAGCCAGGCTAATTTTTTGTATTTTTAGTAGAGACGGGGTTTCACCGTGGTCTCGATCTCCTGACCTCGTGATCCACCCGCCTCAGCCTTCCAAAGTGCTGGGATTACAAGCGTGAACCACCGCGCCCGGCCAACTTTTTGTATTTTTACTACAGACAGGGTTTTACTGTGTTAGCCAGGATGGTTGCTTGATCTCCTGACCACATGATACCCCCACCTTGTCCTCCCAAAGTGCTGGGATTACAGGTGTGAACCACCACGCCCATGGTACATATCTCTCTGTACATCATTTTTATTTGTCTCCCTTTGGACTGAGCTACCACTGAAGGCAGAAACAAGGTCTTATTCATCTTTGATCCCAGAACTTAGCACAAATAGATCATTTTAGCTGGGAAAATGTTGATGCTTAAGTCAACTTGCCTGGAATTTAAAGGTTTTCATATACTAAAGTTCTGAGGATACAGTGCTTTCATCTTCTGTTACTCATAATTTCAATTTCTGACCAGTCATTGCCCTTCTTCAGGTAACAATGTGAATATCAAGAAATATAACATTTCTCAGTAATAAAATATGAAAATCTTGAGCAGTGATAGTTTGACACAAACAGAATCAGTGTGGGGTTATCTTCTTCTCCAAGATAATACCTTCCAGTAATTAAATTATATGTGTTATAGAAAGAAAATAAATAAGTAAAACAAAGGGAAATAAATTGTTGGCAAAATAATTCAATAAAAAGTCTCAGAACTTAATGATGCTCAATTTGTAGATTAAAAGGCCAGCACCTAGAAAAAACAGATGAAAATAGACTCATGTAAAGATATATCAATATAAAATTTGAGAACACTGAAAACAAAGAGAAAATTGTATGTTTCCAGAGGGGTAAAAATAGGTCAGGTACAAAGGATGAGGGATCAGATGATTTAAAAATTTTCAACACTGTCCAGGAGTTGTGGCTCATGCCTGTAATCCCAGCACTTTGAGAGGCCAAGGCACACTTTGGGAGGCCAAGGTGGGCAAAGAACCTGAGGTCAGGAGTTTGAGACCAGCCTGACCAAAAAGGAGCAACCCTGTCTCTACTAAAAATACAAAATTAGCTGGGCATGGTGGCACCTGCCTGTAATCTCAGCTACACAGGAGGCCAAGGCAGGAGAATCACTTGAACCCAGGAAACGGAGGTTGCAGTAAGCTGAGATAATGCAACTGAACTCCAGCCTGGCAACAAGAGCAAAACTCCACCTCAAAATAATATTTCAACACCATCACTCACTATAAAGCAGAAGGCAATGGAGTTATGCTTCGAAAATTCTAAAGGAAAATGATTTCTCACATACATTTCAGTTTCCACATAGACTACAATTAAATGTCCAAGTAGAAAACATACATTTTTTGGACATATGACATCTCCAAAATTGTGTCTCCTTGGGAACCTATTCTCAAGATGCTACTGGAGATTTTTTCCTACCAAAAGGAAAACGTAAACTAAGAAAGATAAAGACATGGAATGCCGAAAATAGGAGACCTAACACAAGAGAGATAAATTCTTAAAAGTGTGGTGAAGGAAAATCCTAGTATGAGAAAATTGAATCAGGCCTAGAGGGCAACCAGTCAGCCTAGAGGGCAACCAGTCAAGACTGTTGCAGGGAAGCAGCCTGCAAGAGTGTGTTCTTCAAGGTTAGAGCATTTATAGAACAATTGATGTGAATAAAAGTCTTGATATGAGATTTTAAAATTAGTAAAGAATTTTCCATTGAGTTTACACAAATTAAAATAAAATTAAGTTGAAATTGAACAACAAAATTAATAACATAAATATTTCTCAGCAATTCCTTGATTATCATAATAGAAATTTAAAAGTACTTAGAACTTAATGATATTGAAAGTATTGCAGATTAAATTTGTGAGTAACAGGAAAAGTTATATTGCAATAGGAGTTTGTATATTTCTGCAACTTCAAAATTAATGTACTAGGTGTTTACATGAAGAATTAGAAAAGAAACAACATAATCAATTCTGAAAAACTAAAGTGAGGGGATGATGATGTAGAGAAAATTAGTAAAACATACAAATATAAGATTTGGTTGTTGAAGAAACGTAATAAAAGATGCAAACCTCAGGCAAGTTAAGAAAAAAGGGAGAAAGCACAAATAAATCTAAGAATTAAAAAGATACATAACAATAGATACAGTACAGATTAAGAAGCTAATAAGAAAATATGATTAACACTTTATGCTACAAATCTGAAAACTTAGATCAAATAGATTTTTATAAATATATAGCTAAGAAAAATTGATACAAGAATAAGTATGTAATCTGAATAGTCTCATAAGTGTTAAGGGAAATAAAGGGATGCTCCTACAGATAAAACACTAGGCCCAGATTTATTTCCCCAGACAGAGCATTTCAGTATATGTGAAGAACTCTATAAAATAAAGAAGGGAATATCCTAAACCTATTATGTGAGGCAAGCAGAACTTTGATACCAATACCACATAAATTGAGTATACAAAAAGATATTTTTAAAAAATCCATTCTATTCATGAAATAAATGATAAAATCCCAAAAGTGGATTCCTTGAGGGTTAGGAAGAAATTTGCTACTGCCAGATTGTGCCACTCTGGGATAACCCACACACAAATTGATGTTTTGAGTTTTTCTGTAATACCCAAGCAAGATGGAACGGGCTTGACCATCTGTGTGATGGCCAGCCTGTGGCCATGACTTCTCAGGGACACAATTTTTTTTTTCTATTTTCCTCCTTATTCTGCTCAGCTCCAAGACAACTTTGGCCAAAGTTCCTTGAGCTTGAAAATAGGAGTGGGTTTACTTCTGTTTCACCTTTACCATGAAGATACAGTCTTGTGGAATTCCAGATCCATTTGGAGATAGTCGGCTATTAAACTCTTTTCATAAGTGGGCCCTGGGCCTTGACTACAGTCTTTCTCGAGATGTAAGGCTGAGAGTTCCTTCTTGTCCTGCCAGTTTTTGATATGATTTATGTTCCCTCCATTCAGAATTTTTAATTGTTTGGGAGGTGATATAGTTTCATGTGTCTCTCTTCAAATCACAACTTCAATTGTATGTCCCAGAATTCTCACATTTTTAGGATGGGACCCAAGGAGAGGTAATTGAATCATGGGGGCTGGTTTTTCTCGAGCTATTCTTGTGATAGTGAATAAGACTCACAAGATCTGATGGGTTTATCAGGGGTTTCTGCTTTTGCTTTTTCCTCATTCCCTCTTGCCACCACCATGTAAGAAGTGCCTTTATTCCTATACCATGATTCTGAGGTCTCCCCAGCCATGTGGAACTGTAAGTCCAATTAAACTTCCTTTTCTTCCTAGTTTCAGGTATGTCTTTATGAACACTGTGAAAATGAACTAATACAGGATGGTGGGCCCAAATAACCTTGGCTTCCAGTATAGAAGATAGAAGTTGGTGAAATTTGTAATCTTTTCTGTGGCAAATTTTGCAGTGGGTGTTATTTTTCTAATTTTGTTTTCTTCTCTTCACCTTTGTTTCTTGTAGGGTACTCTCACTCTTTAGCCCAGGCTGGAGTGCAGTGACACAATCCTGTCTTACTGAAACCTCAGCCTCCTGGGTTCAAGCAACCTGCCTCTCCTGCCTCAGTCACCCAAGTAGCTGGGATTACAGGCATGCATCTTCATGCCCAGCTAATTTATATATTTTTAGTAGAGATGAGGTTTCACTGTGTTGGCCAGGCTGGTCTCAAAATCCTGACCTCAGATGATCTGCCTGCCTAGGTCTCCTAAAGTGCTGGGAATACAGGCACGAGCCACTGTGCCCTGCTGACTCCAATATTTTTTACCTAAGTGCTGTTGCCTGTTTTGTTTTGTTTTGTTTGTTTTGTTTTGTTTTGTTTTGTTTTGTTTTATTTTATTTTATTTTATTTTATTTTATTTTATTTTATTTTATTTTATTTATTTTATTATTTTATTTTATGAGAAAAGTTCTCACTCTGTCATGCAGGCTGGAGTGCAGTGGTGTGATGTGGGCTTACTGCAACTTTTCTCTCCCAGGTTCAGGCGGTTCTCCTGCCTCAGCCTCCTGAGTAGCTGGTACTACAGGAAAGTGCCACTAGGCCTGGCTAATTTTTGCATTTTTCACAGAGACATGTTTGCCATGTTGCCCTGGCTGGTCTTGAAATCCTGACCGCAAGTGACCTGCCCACCTTGGCCTCCCAGTGGGTGGAAATTACAACTATGAGCCACCACACCTGGCCTGGAGTTGCCGTTTTTTGACATAGAAAAATCCCTGGAGGTAAAAGTTTGGTTTGTGTGAACACCTGAGCTCAGTTTGGCCCATAAGTTTGGGATACCTAGTATTTACTGGCAGTGATGGCATGTTGTTACTGTACAATATGTTCATGTACATAGCATATGTATATACTCATCAGATATTTTTCAGGTGAAAAATAGTCATTCCCATAGTTTGAGCCATTATAAGAATTTCCACCCAGGGATTTCACAGTCAGATCCCAGGTCTGGGCAACAGTGATTAACATAATGGTTATTAATGAGAAGAGATTTTGAGATGTCCAGCCATGTTTAGATGTCAGTGCCTTGAAGGGATGGGTTTGGCACATTAATAAGAAAGAGTGCATTGGACTGGATAGTAAGAAACATATTGAATTGTTTTTCTTGTCCTCTATAACATGAAAGGACAATTAGAGATATAGAAACAATGGAACATTTCACAGCATGGCTTGACATTTCACTGAACTTTTATCCTTTTAACCATGTACAAAGTTCACTAAATATGCAAAGGTAGGACTGCTATAGGAAGAAAGAGGGGGAGTCAGAGGTCACAATCCACAGCAAAGTGACCATCTCTTGTGGATGGCACCCTGAGAGATGAATTCAAGCGAGCATCAAGTTTCAGGTTGCCAACAGGGATCAAGGAGAATGAAGCTATCATCAGTTAACAGTATTGGATTAATTGAAATAAATATTGACAGAGATTTTGTTGGCTTTCAAACAAATTGAGTACAGATAAGGTAACCTCTTATGAAATTTCACACATATGCAATTACATAAATTTATATGTACATGTGCAAACTCACAGTTTGCGAATATGTGTCTGTATCTAAAGATATGCAAATCCATTGACCAAGAGAAAGTTAGAAACTATTCTCCCAGTTTACCATTCCCTTTCCAGGAATTTTGTCATAAGTATAATTTTTCTATATGTTTGAAGCCTACTATCTGGAGGCATGAAATATATGGATACAGTAAGGCTATGAGATATCACAGTGTTTGTATTAGAGAAAAAATAACACTGATGTTATAAAAGATTCATTGTGAGTAGAAAGTTATACTTCACCTTACTACAAATAAAGAAGAACGATTTCATCAAAAGCTGAAATCAGTCAATAAAATTTGTTTTTAATGCTTTATTTAAAATACTTAATTTCAAAAGTATTACTCAAATAGAATAAAGGTATTTGTAATAAATAATTTTGAAGAATTCCCTTTAATATGTTGATTATTTAAAATGTAACTAAAATACTAAAACGTACTGTACAATGTAGTTTCATGAAGCATTCTTTATGATTTTAATAAAATTAATAGTCTCAATGGAAAATTTTGAGACTGAGAAAATTCCATATATTATTGTATTGTACTTTCACTTTATTATTTGCTTGCAGATCATAACTGATGGAAATAAAAATATTTATATTTACATATATACAAAAGTTGTATTTTTGTTCACATTTTCTAGTGAGATAAAGTTGCCAATAATTTTATCAATATAGGAAAATTTTTGTAAGCCCAAAATTCTTAACTTTCTTTTCCTTTGAAATTTCATATTTCATTCTAGGTATGAGATGGAATTGACTGTGATCATTCCTTGATTTCACTCTGATTACTGAGTTTCTGATACAGTGTTAGGAATGTATAGACTTTAAATCTTTCTTTCTTCTTCTTTTTCATCTCCCATTGGAACTGTATATGTGATTTCTGAAGTAATAGGAATTGTTATCTGACATACGGTTGCTGAAAGATACAAGCATAAATAGAATTCTTAGTTTCAGTGAATCTTTAGGAACAGATGTAAAACTGAAAGATAATTATGGTATGAATGTTAGTAAGCTGTTTATCACAGAGGTACAATAAAGGTGAAAACAAATTTAAAAATACATAGCTCATCCAAAACATGAGGTAGTGAAAATAAAAAATTTAATTTGACATGAAGAATAGTTTGAAAATTATGATTATTTCTGATGAGAGCAAGTAGCTCGGAAACTATGAGGAAGTCCTGCAAAGCTACAGGATGGATTTGCAAAGTCAGGATGGGGATCCTGGTTCTGGGGAACGGTTCCAAGTTCTGGTCAGGTAGAGGTCCTCCTGGGGCTCAGGGATGTCTCAGTGGGAGAACTGGGAAGGGAAAACACATGCTTCACCCCAGCTAGAAGGCCACCTCAGCCCACTTAGATGAAATTGTCCATTGACTATCCTCTTTCTCCTTCTTGGACAGGCAGGTAGAGGAAATCAACCATCTTGAGTACAAGTGGCAAGAAGAAGTTTGCCTTTCATCACAACATTTACTTCACAATGAAGTGATCATTAAGGAGTATTGCATTGGCATCCTCAAAAAGGAGTGCTTCCCAGCATGGTAGAGGGGGTGGTATGTGGGAAGTTAGACCTGGCATGAGCCTTCCTGACTCCTCCCCCTCCAGGATACAGGGTGACTACCTCCACTACAGTCCAGTGGTTCTAGGGTCATGCAGTGAAGGCCGCAGTTTCAGGCAGGACACAAACTAATTAAGCTTCTTCAGCTGGTTGACTGATGGTGATTGAGCAGGGAAAAAGGATTGCTGAGGTGAGGCAGCTGTGGGACATCATGGGAAAGGAGCTGGTCATTCCTTGGCATTGGAGGAATTGGCTTTGAACCAGAACCTGACCTGTCACGACCAATTTGCCCAGTCCCCCAGATCATCAGCCAGGGCCTATGGCTCAATCTCCTGCAGCACTACCTGAGGGAGTTAGTCCCTCAGAAAAGGAACAGGGAGGAGGCCAGGGGAGCAGCCCAGGGCTGGGGGATGAGAGGCCTTTGGGTCCTGGAGCTGGGACACGTTGTGAAGCCAAGGCTCAGGGAGGAGACTGAGGTAAGCAAACTCAGAACATTCATGGGCTGGGGGAGAAAGGCCCATGAGGGAACTGTAGCACCCACATTTCAGGTTTGGGGAACCCTAGGCTACTTAAGAGGTGTGAGTAACTAAGGTCAATGCGAGAGAAATCAGGCTCAAGGGATAGCTGCCTCATCATCCCTTGCAAGCTCGCTTCCCTGCCCTGAGGCCTGCTACCATTTGAGGCTCAGTTTGGACTCAACCAGAGTGATCTCACCCTCTACACAAATGCCCACCTGAGGCCCATCTAGGTCTACATCCTTCCAGAATGGCTCTCCCAGACCTGTCAAGTTCTGTGTCAATTACTCCAGGGTCCTCTGACATGCTCTTTCCCCTCTGCCATCCTTATTCACCCATCCTTTGCCAACACCAGAAAAGACAGACCACCACACAGGGAATTTGGAGGATGACACAGGTTTCACAGGGGAGGAAATGTGAAGAGACAGCAAAATGCAAGGGAACCTTCTGTGTGTGTTCAGGAAGGCAATTGGCTGGACATTAGGACCCACTTAAGTATTAGTGAAGACACCCAGTGTCTCTCGGCCCTGAGAATGTTCACACAAAAACACACATTGTCTAAATGGCATTGACATCAATACTATCTAAGTGATCTACAGATTCTGTACAACCCCCATAAAAGCATCAGTGACCCACTTTTCATAGAAAAACAATCTGAGAATCCGAAATTTGCTATGAAATGGTAGAAGATCATGAAGACTCAGAGCAATCCAGTAAAAAGCACAAAGCTAGAGGCATCACACTACCTAACTTCACAATATACTAAAAGGTTTTAACGTACCAAAATAGAACAGAACTGGCAGTCAAGCAGAGACCTGAGCTAATGAAAAACAATAGGGGACCAGAACTAAATCACTGCATTTGCAGCTCACAATCTTATCCCAAAGAAGCAAGAATGCACAATGCAAAATCAGGTATCTTCTATAAACTAGGTTGGGGAAAACCTGAATATCCACATAAAGGATTTTAAGAGTAGATTATGTTTCACAGAACTCCAATGTCAGACCTGAAACAATAAAAATGCCAGAAGAAATCACAAGGAAGAAGCTCCATGATATCGGTGTGGGCAATGGTGGTCTCTAAGTGACTGCAAGAGCATAGAACACTTTCAAAAATAGATAATTGGGTTATATCAAGCTAAGGGGCTTCAGCACACCACAGGAAACTAAAGAGAGGGAAGGGACCTTCTACAAAATGGGCGAAATTATTGAATCACCATACATCTGTTAATGGGTGAATATTTACAGTACATAAGGAACTCCAACAACTCAACAGCATGAAAACTAATGAGCTAAGGTTGTGAATACTGATCTGTGAAACTAAGACATACAGTTGCCCAGAAGACACAGTAAAAAGCACTCATCATCAGTAATCCATCAGGAAAATGCAAATCAAAACCACAATGAGATTTCATCTCACTTCAATCAGAATGCCCACAAGAGTATATAATAAAAAAGCCAAAGTTTTCACTTACACTCTTTAATTGCTCTCCCAGAGGGCATAACTGAGAAGTCATGGTGTAAAATTTCATGATTTTTCTTTAAATATACATTGACATATTCATACAAATATGCATGAGTGCATAAAGTATATTGCCATGAAAATAAGAATATTTTATGAGATCCAAAATTCTGGAGGAATAAGCAGGTATAGAAAAGATGTATGTGTTCACGAAAGGAGTCAAACTCTGCAAAATATTTAAAGAGATTTATTCTGAGCCAAATATGGGTGACCAATGACCCATAACACAACCCTTCTCAGAAGATCCTCAGAACATGTGCCAAAGGTGGTCTGGGGACAGCCTAGTTTTATGCATTTTAGGGAGATATGAGACATAAATCAAATACATGTGAGATACACATTTGTTTTGTCCAGAAAGGTGGGACAACTTGAAGTGAGTGGTGATGTGGGGCTGGGCTTTGAAGTTATAGGTATATTTAAATATGTTCTGATTGGCAGTTTCTTGAAAGATTTATTATCTGCAGAGATAGAAACAATAGATAGGAATGACTGGGTTACAGTAAATAATAGGGAGTGTAGAGACACAGTTTAATAAGGATGAGGAAGATTCCATGTGGCAGACTTAAAAGAGAATAGATGGTAAATATTTTTTGTCAAACTTAAGGTCTGTGTTGATGTTAATGATGGTCAACTTTCTCTAAATTTCAAAAGGGAGGAGTGTATAGTGAAGCATGTCTATCCTTTCCTGTCAGGACCTGAACCAATTTTAAAAGGCCCTTGGCCAAAACGAGGGATCCATTCAGATGTCTGTGGTGGGCAGGTTTGGGGAGAAACCTAAAATTTTATTTTTGACTTGTAAGTCTTTCATTCTGTCTACAAAAAGGAAATCTATTAAATAGTTAGCCTAAGAGAAAAAATGGGAATTCTTAAACCCAGAAAAATAGAATATTAAAGAATCAACAATTTGCCAAACCAAAAAACCATAAAGTAATAATTCTTCATCAGTTCATTCAGTACTATGTAATTGATTCCAGTCTTGCTTGATTTTGCATTAGCAGTTCCATGAGACCATCGGTTTCTCCACTAGAGTCCTGGATATCGTTACTCAGTCCTGTAGTATAATCATGAAATTATTGAAACTTTGACATCAGATGCTGGTGCCCAGAGGACCCATTACAGTTGTTTCCATGGGTCTCAAAGGCAATGCTTTGTTGGAGACAAACATTCTGATCTCTACCCAATGCATATGCAAAAGTAAAAGCATGAGATTGAAATAATAACTACCTGTAAATTAGAAAAGGTGCAAAATGGCCATGGATAAAAATCTAATCACACCCATTATGTTACAATTAGCAAGAAAATTTGTTTTATTCTGTGGCAAACAACATTTAAAATAATGACTAGAGTTATGCCTTAAGATATTATCCTAGGACATATAATAGATAGGTCATTCACAAATTTCCAGGAATTCCATGCAGCTTCCAAAACAAATAACATTTTACCCAAATATATTTACCAAAATATAACCTAGGGAGTATTAGGCATATTTTCTTATTTGTATATTGTGTATACTGCTCATTTGAAACTGTGCTGAGACCAGCTTGGTTGGGGAGACCCTAACCCAGTGGCACTAGAGGAAATAAAGACACACACACAGAAATATAGATGTGTGAAGTAGGAAATCAAGGGTCTCACAGCATTCAGAGCTGAGAGCCTCAAACAGATATTTACCCATGTATTTATTAACAGCAAGCCAGTAATTAGCATTGTTTCTATAGATATCAAATTAACTAAAAGTATCCCTTATAGGAAATGAAGGGATGAGCCGAATTAAAGGAATAGGTTGGGCTAGTTAACTGCAGCAGGAGAATATCATTAAGGCAGAGATCACTCATGCTATTGTTTTTAGCTTAAGAATACCTTTAAGTGGTTTTCCGCCCTCAGTAGGCCAGGTATTCCTTGTCCTCATTCCTATAAACCCATAACCTTAACCTTCCAGCATGGGCCTTATGGTCATCATGCACATGTCATAGTGCTGCAGAGATTTTGTTTACAGCCAGTTTTGGGGCCAATTTATGGCCAGACTTGGGGGAGCTTATTCCCAACCTGCCCCCTTCTTTAATTTTCAAATTGATAAAAGCAAAGGCAGCTTTGTCCTGGTGAGCTACTCCTTGCAGGAGTCAGGATCCACATCTGCAGATGATACAAAGAAAAACAACACAGATTAAAAGTACAATCATCATTGAAATCACAGAGCTTCCAAGTGTTTTTATCCATTTTAATGAGTTACTAGCTGCTAATCTGTCTGCAGTTCCTTTAAGCACTCCAGTTCCTGGAATTAAGGTCAGGTGTACCTGGGATGCTTTAAATATTTGTACTTTTAATTTTGCAATATCCAAAAACAAGTTTGTAGAGTGTCCTTTTAGATACTATTTTATTCTTTCTCAAATTTTGGTCTTATTAAGAGCTCTTAATAGTTTCCATAAATCCTTATGTTTAGCTTCTACAGCGGGCCAAATCATTTGAGGTTGAGGTGCCACTATACCACCATGGTTCCAGATAATAGGAACTCTTGCAGTACTTCTTATCATTTCTACCATCTGCTCATTTTGTTCAGACAAGCTGAACATAGTGTGGCCATGGCACACAGACTGAGAGGTGCAATTCAAGCTAAACCTCCCCTTAGGGGACCAATCAATAATGATTCCATAGGAATCATTGTGCAGCACCTCTGCCTGTTCTCCAGAGCAATCTTCCTAAACAAGTAGGTTCATTATTTTTGGCCATGTTCTGTTTTGTTTACAAATAGGTTTTTGAAGGTGGTATGCCTCAATTATAGGAGCAGATTTATTATGGTAAGTACTGAGATCAGAATGCATGTGCAACTGTGTCATAGAGTTATTATATCCAGGCATAATTACCAGCCAGGATTGGTAAGTATGCCCAATAAGTATAACTGTTCTCTGTCTCAACCCTTGTTGAAGGAATACTCATGGCAGTGGTGATAACTGCTATCATAGCTACCATTACTCTTTGTGACTGGTTGTCCTGCTTTCCTCAGGTTTTCCTCTGCCATCAGTGACAACTTCTTGCTCTGTCCCCAGGTGGATGGCTGTGTTCAATGGATGTTGCTCATGACAGTTGGGGTCCCCCTAAGCATCAGCTTCAACATGGCAACAACTGAGGGCTCCTCAGATCCTCCCAGAATCAGGCTCATGATAGGGTTTCAGGTATCTTGATGGTGTCCAAATCGGCTGTTGATTTTGGCCTGGAGAAACACAAGCATAACCTCTACCCCCAGTTATTATTTTACCTATTTCCCAACTCCCTGTTTTTGTATCTCTCCACCAAATCAATTGTTCTGCTTCTGTCTTTGCAGCTGGTTTCTGCAGATGCTGTTCAGCTGCTGATAACATCTGGCCTTTGAGCAGGCTCAAAAATTTTAACGTTAATAATGCTAGATTTAATTGCATCTGTGAGGTTCCATATTCTTTATTTCCCCCTTTCTGCTTTTGCAACTGCTGTTTTAGAGAAACATTTATTCTTTCCACTATGGCTTGTCCTTGAGAATTGTATGGGATACCAGTAATGTGTTCAATATTCCACATGGAGAAAAATGTAGCTAGAGTTTGGATAGTATAGCGTGGGGCATTATCTGTTTTAGTAGAAGCTGGAATGCCCGTCATGGCAAAACACTGCAAAAGCTGATGTTTAACACAGGCAGAAGACTCATCTGATTTGCACGCAGCCCAGATAAAGTGAGAAAATGTGTACACATATACATATACATAAGCTAGACTCCCAAATGAGGGAACATGTGTGACATCCATTTGCCAAAGACAGTTAGTTTCCAATCCTCGAAGATTAACACCTCTAAAAGATGAGGAATGTACCATTTAGCAAGTTGGGCATTGCTAGATAATAGTTTTAGCTTCTTTTCAGGTAATGTTGTATCTGCGTTTGAGACCAGAGGCATTAACATGGGTTAAATTGTGAAAGTGTCTAGCATTAGATATTGCATTAACAACTAGGTGGTCAGCCTTTTGATTCCCTTCAGTTAAAGGTCCTGTAGGAGGTATATGAGCCCTAATGTGAATGATGTAAAAAGGGTGTATTGTATTCTAATTCTAACTGCTCTTTGCAATTGGGTAAATAAAGTCATCAGTTGTTTATCTGTATGAAATCAAACTGAGCATTTTCAATTAACTGTGTGGAATGAACCATGTATGAAGAATGAGAAATCACATTAATAGGCATTTCAAAAGCAGTAAATACCTCAATTACAGCTACAAGCTCTGCTTTTTGAGCTGAAGTACAGGACATCTGGAAAACTTTGGTTTTTGAGCTAGAATGAGAAGCTTTACCATACTAGACCCATCTGTAAAACAATGAAAACCCTTAGCAGGCTGCAGGTTGTTTACCACAGGAATTGTGAATGGAAACTGCTCACAGTCTTGCTCAGCCAAAGAGATAGTAAAAAAACAGTCTTTTAAATATAGACTATTAGGCCAATTTTTTGGAATTATAGCAGGAGAAGGCAATCCTGGCTGCAATGCTCCCATAGGTTGTATAACTGAGTTGATGGCTCTTATGTCAGTTGACATTCTCCATTTACCTGATTTTTTCTTAATTATGAAAACTGGAGAATTCCAAGGGGAAAATGTTTAAGTTATGTGCCCATTTTTTTAATTGTTCAGTAACTAATTTCTCTAAAGCCTGCAGTTTGTCTTTACTTTGTGGCCATTGTTCTATCCAAATTGGCTTGTCTGTTAGCCACTTTAAAGGTATAGCTTCTGGAGGCTTAAAAATGGCCGCCATCAAAAATTGTATCCTAAACTTTAGTGAGAACTTTACCTTTCCAGTTGAAGCAGTTTTTTGAAAACTTCCAATTTTTTTTTTCTAATCTCATACCAGAGTCATACCCCATTTCATGCACTGCATGTTGACTTTCAGGGCTACATAATTGTTCTGAAATTAGAACTTGTGGTCCCCATTGTTGTAATAAATCTCTTCCCCATAAATTTATAGGCACAGAAGTTATAATTGGTTGAATATTCCCAGGTTGTCCATGGGGCCCTTCATAGTGCAAAATAGAACTACTTGGATATGCTTCAGGGGCTTTACCAACTCCAACTATGTTAAATTGAGCCAGTTGAATTGGCAATCCAGACAGACAGTGCTGTAGAGAAATGACTAAAATGTCCACAACTGTTATCTACCAAATCTTTAAATTTCTTTCCCTCAATAGTTATTTCACAGGTAGGATGTTTATCAGCAATTTAATTTACCCAATAAGCTGCTTTGCCTTGTTTATTTGTGCTTCCAAATCCTCCTGTTCATTTAGTTTCACATTTTCCCTTTCCCACATATGGCACAATCAGAAGCTGTGCTATACACTCCCCTGGCTCTGCTTTCCAGGGAACAGAAGGAGATATAACAATTTCAATTTCCCCATTTATCAGGGAAAATTCGGCCAGATATTGGGCAAAATTCACCCCCAATATTTCACATAGGTTCTTTTCTGTTTTCCCTAAGTGTCAGCCAGTCTGAGAAACAAAGGGACAAAGTACAAAAGAGAGAAATTTTAAAGCTGGGTGTCCTGGTGAGACATCACATGTTGGCAGGTTCCGTGATGCCCCCTGAGCCATAAAACCAGCAAGTTATTATTAAGGATTTTCAAAAGGGGAGGGAGTGTACCAATAGGGTATGGGTCACAGAGATCACATGCTTCACAAAGTAATAAGATATCACAAGGCAAATGGGGGCAGGGCAAGATCACAGGACAACAGGACTGGGGCAAAATTAAAATTGCTTATGAAGTTTTGGGCACACATTTTTATTGATAACATTTTACCAGGAGACAGGCTTTGAGAGCAGACAACTGGTCTGACCAAAAATTTATTAGGCAGGAATTTCCTCATCCTAATAAGCCTGGGAGCACTATGGGAGACTGAGACTCATTTCATCCCTACAGCTTGGACCATAAAAGATGGCCACCCCCCAAAGTGGCCATTTTAGAGGCCTACCCTCAAGGATACATTCTCTTTCTCAGGGATGTTCCTTGCTGAGAAAAAGAATTCAATGATATTTCTCCCATTTGTTTTTTTTTTAAATTTTATTATTATTACACTTTAAGTTTTAGGGTATGTGTGCACAACGTGCAGGTTTGTTACATATGTATACATGTGCCATGTTGGTGTGCTGCACCCATTAACTCATCATTTAGCATTACGCATATCTCCTAATGCTATCCCTCCCCACTCCTGACACCCTACAACAGTCCCTGGTGTGTGATGTTCCCCTTCCTGTGTCCATGTGTTCTCTTTGTTCAATTCCCACCTATGAGTGAGAACATGCAGTGTCCCATTTGCTTTTGAAATAAGAGAAATATGGCTCTGTTCTGTCAGCTCACCAGTGGTCAGATTTTAAGGTTATCTCTCTTGTTCCCTGAACATTGCTATTATCTTGTTCTTTTTTAAGATGCCCAGATTTCATGTTGTTCAAATACACATGCTCTACAACAATTTGTGCAGTTAATGCAATCATCACAGGGTCCTGAGGAGCATACATCCTCCTCAGCTTATGAAGATGATGAAATTAAGAGAATAAAGCAAAGACAGGCACAGGAAATCACAAAGGTATTGATTAGGGAAGTGATAAGTGTCCATGAAATCTTCACAATTTATGTTAAAAGACTGCAGTAAAGACAGGTGCAAGAAATTATAAAAGTATTAACTTGGGGAACTAATAAATGTCCATGAAATCTTCACAATTTATATTCTTGTGCCATGGCTTCTGAGGGTCCCTCTGTTCAGGGTCCTTGACTTCCTGAAACACCCATTATAATCTGAATCAATGACTTCTGTATGTATTTGTACCTCTTTTAAGCTTAAAGTAGACCTGCGTAGAAGTAATCCTATTGTCCCCACTGGCAAGGGTCCACAGACTACTGTTGGGACCTTTTGCGCAAGTTCCCCAGGCAGAAGGCTTACAGCTTTTGTGCAGCATAAATCTACAGTGGCACTACCAGCTGTGGTGGGGGACAGACACTGTACAGGGGTAAGAGAATGGCCTGAGTTGGAAGTGCCCTGGTTTAGAACGGACCCGGGATGGGCACCTCATGGCATGTCCCAAAATTGGGTTCCTTTCTTTATCAAACTTAGAGTGACAGAGATTAGCGCAATGTTTTCATTTTTTATATTTTGGATGTATTTCAGGCTCAGCAGTTTTCTTTTTTCTCCTATCTGGTGGCCTGACTTGCTGATTTTTTCCACATTATTTTTTAGTATGACCATGCTTTCCACAGTTAAAAGAAGCTCCAGGAAATGGAGTATTTCCTTTATCCACTCTCAGTCCTGCCATCGCCTGTGCCAACAAAGTAGCTTTATGCAGATTACCTCTGATATCATCACAGGCCTTGATATAGACAACTAAATGTGCTTTCCCTCTGATAGGTCACAGAGCAGCCTGGCAATCACGATTACCATTGTCAAAAGCTAGTAACTGCAACACTATATCATAAGCAGCCAAATCTGCAGTCATCTTTTTAAGAGACTCCTATAACAGAGCTATAAAATCAATGTATGTTTCTTTGGGTCTCTGTTTTATAGCACTAAAGGAAGGGTATTTTTCTCCACATGAAGTGATTTTTTTCCCAAATGCACACTCCTCTAAGCTGTTCTATGGCATCATCCTGCATGACCAGTTGTGCATCATAACTAGCCCAGCCTCCAGCCCCCAAAGTTGGTCTGTAGTTATATTAATTTGATGTTGGGCATGGACATTTTTAGCAGCCCAAATGGAAGCTTCATCTGCCCACAAAGTTTTCAGTTGTAAAAACTGAGCAGGAGTTAGACAAGCACGAGTAAGAGTGTTTCAATCAGTAGGAATCATCTGACTGGAAACTGCAACATTTTTTAACAGTCCCATTACAAAAGGAGAACCTGGTCCATACTGATTTATAGCTTGTTTAAATTCTTTGAGTAATTTAAAAGGAAACGGCTCAAATGTAACTATAATATTTCCCTCTTGATCTGGGGGGTGTATTCTAACAGGGAATTGCCAAGCCTCTAAATCACCCTCTGGTCTGGCTTGCTGAATTCCTGACTGAATAGAACTAAGGGTGGTCGCTCAAGGTGCTACTCAAACAGCCACTGGGGCAACTACTTTTAGCCCAGTGTCCTCCACAAAAGAAAGATCTGGAGGGTCATTTTCTTCAAAATAATAATGAGAGGATGCAGAAGGGTAGGGATGAACCTCTCCTTCCTTTGCCGCTTTAGCTTTAGCTGTCAAATAAAAATACTCTGTAACCTCTTCTGTTACTTCCCCATATTCTCCTTCCTCCTCATCAGCAGTGTGAAAAGCTCAAAGGTGAAACGAACCAGAACACACACTTGTCCCATTGTTACCCTGATGCTTCTGAGCTCCCCTTCTTATTCACCATAGGGATTGCTTTAAGAGTACTTGGGTGTCCTCCAGCTAATTTCACATTCTCCAGCCATTGCTCTGGTGACTCTTAAACCTGGATTCTAGCCCCAACAATGGACGCCACTTCCCGAGACCAGCTTGGTTGGGGAGACCTAACTCAGTGGTGTTAGAGGAATTAAGGACACACACACACAAATATAGAGGTGTGAACTGGGAAATCAGGGATCTCACAGCCTACACAGCTGAGTGCCTCAAACAGAGATTTACCTACATTTTTATTAACAGCAAGCCAGTCATTAGCATTGTTTCTATAGATTTTAAATTAACTAAAAGTATCCCCTATGGGAAACAAAGGGATCGGCCTAATTAAAGGAATAGGTTGGGCTAGTTAACTGCAGCAGGAGCATGTCATTAAGGCACAGATCACTTACGCTATTATTTGTGGCTTAAGAATGTGTTTAAGTGGTTTTCTGCCCAGGGTGGGGTGGGGGCTAGATGTTCCTTGCTCTCCTTCTAGTAAACCCACAACCTTCCAGCATGGGTGTTAGGGCCATTAGGAACATGTCACAGTGCTGCAGAGATTTTGTTTATGGCTAGTTTTGGGGCCAGTTTATGGCCAGATTTTGGGGGGCTTGTTCCAAAAAAACTGTTTGTCATATATTAGCATTCCAGAGTGGGTTATATAATTTATGAACAAACCATCTCATAATTTTTAGAGGCATATATTTTCTCATAGTATAATGTCTCATTATTGTAGAAAGGATGGTTTTAAACAGATCAAAATATCTTTAATCTCTCTCAAAGTAAACTAGAGCACCGGTAGTGGTGGCTCACGTTCTTAATCCCAGCACTTTGGGAGGTCAAGGTGGGTGGGCCACCTGAGGTCAGGAGTTTGAGACCAACGTGGCTAACATCCTGAAACCCTGTTTCTACAAAAGTACAAGAAAATTAGCTGGGTGTGCCTACAATCTCAGCTACTAGGGAGGCTGAGGCAGGAGAATCACCTGAATCTGGGAGGCAGGGTTGTACTGAGCTGAGACTGTGCCATTGCACTCCAACCTGGGCAACAATAGAAAATTCCATCTCAAAATAAAGAAAAGAAAAGAAAAGAAGCGAAGCTATAGTATATAAGCTTCAATTTATGTTTTGTAATTACTGTTTTTTATTTTGTTTATAAATGATCTAGATATTTTATAAACATATTTTGTTTATCATAACTTTAAAGTTACAAATTACCAGAAAGATTTTACAAATTAGTATTAGACAGATTTACTGTAACACATAATTATTATTACAATAATGTTGGTCATAAGAATGGCAACTTAATTAAAATCAAACTATAAATTTTAAGATTTTAAATATTGAGTGAATATAATATCAGCTTGATAAGTAAATAGAATAAAAATGTACGTCTGTTTTATATGGAATAGTGACAACTCTAAATACATACTCATTTTATTAAGCAAAAAATATTAGATTAGTTTTACTTACCAAAGGTTTTTCCAAATAATCTGCACTTGAAAAACATTCGGTTAGTTCCTGTATTTTCTGCATGTTTTAGAAATATTTAACCTATAAATGCTAATTTTTTTCCAAGCCAAATTAGAACAGAGCACTTTTAAATGATTTTAGAAATTAATTTTGCACTGACATTCAGAGATCTGAAAATATCACATATAAAAAAATATACAAACATACATATGGCATAGCTAAATATAAATTTTATAGAATTCATTCTAAAATTGTAGCCACATATCCAGCACAAATACTGTAATGGCTAATTTTATGTGTTTGCTTGACATAATTAAGGGATACTCACATAGCTGGTAAGGTACCATTTCTGTATAAATTTTTTAGTGTGTTTCTGGAAGTCTTTAAGAACCTCTATTGATTTCATCATCTTTCTCTTATTGGTATTGAAAGGGAGTCTTGGCCTGGGTTTTTTCTCACACTGTAATCCCAACACTTTGGGAGGCCAAGTTGAGTTAATCATGAGGTCAGGAGTTGGAGACCATCCTGTCAAACATAGTGAAACCCTGTCTCTACTAAAGATACTAAAAAATTAGCCAGGCATGATGGCACATGACTGTAGGCCTAGCTTCTCCTCAGGCTGAAGCAGGAGAATATCCTAAACCCAGGAGGTGGAGGTTGACGTGAGCTGAAATTATGCCATTGCACTACAGCCTGGGCAACAGAGTGAGACTCTGTTGAGGGAGAGAGGAAGAGAGGAGAGAGAGAGAGAGAGACTGCTTGAAGGAAAAAAAAAAGAAAGAAGGAAAGGAAGGAAGGAAGGAAGGAAGAGAAAGAAAGAAAGAAAGAAAGAAAGAAAGAAAGAAAGAAAGAAAGAAAGAAAGAAAGGAAAGAGAGAGAGAGAAAGAAAGAAAGAAAAGAAAGAAACAAAGAGAAAGAAAGAGAGAGAGAGAGAGAGAGGGATGGAGGGAGGGAAGGAGGAAGGAAGGGAAAGAAAGCCTCATTAAAATGGAGATTTCCTTATTAGGTGTAAATTTCCCTTACAAATGGGTAACTTCTTCTCTGCTTTCAGAAGTTCCCCTGTGTCTGCATTTTCTGAAAATGATGAGTTTAAAATAAGCCTTATACCAAAGAAGTATACTTTGTGGTGATGTATTCTGATCTCCTACCATCATGCATTCCATCAGAAATGAATGAATCCCTGTTTATCCTCCAGAAAATCATTTGTCATGTTTTTAAAACAGTTTAGCAGTACAAGCAAATATAGATGGGGCATGCTATCTCATCCTTGTGATTTTTCAGTCCTGCAATGATATGTGAGATTGAATGTCTTTTTGTTTCCTTGTGATCTGTTTATCTTCATTGGTGAGTTGTCCGCTCAGCTTTTGCCCCATTTTTATTTGGATAGTCTATCTTATTTTTGAGTTTCAAACTTTCTTGGTATATTTTGAGTGCAAGTTCTTGCTTAAATCTGTATTTTGAAGATATTTCTTTTCAATCTGTGGCTTGTCTATTTACTGAACAGTATTTTTCACAGAGTGCAAACTTTTAATATGAGAAAGCATTTTTTTTTTTGCAATTCAAGTCTCAGGACTATGTTGAGCACATTTTTGTTTAAGAAGTAAAGTTTGCCTCTGCATTCATGTCATTTTCTGTGGTTTCCAGTTATTGGTTGCTTCACCACTTTTAGAAAAAAACAAACAAACAGAGGATAATAGGCTCCATTTCAGTTTGAATTGTCAAAATGATGGCGCAAACAATCTGAACTCTGCCTTTATTTGATGCGCAGGCCCACCAGGAGGGAGCGAATGGTGGTCTCACTGACCACATGGGTCCTGCAGTTCCGTCATCCACCTGCATGGTAGAACCTTTTCAGACCCTGGAAGTGCTCCGGTAGTCACCGCCTGTGGCAGTGGAGGACAAGAGCTGCATTCTCCTCAGCACACACCCTAGCAACTCCACCTTGCTCAGGGACAGCCGGAGGCAGAGATAAGTAAAAACCTTCCTATGACTGTTGAGGATCAAGGGCCTAGTAAAATGGCTTCGTGTGGAATGCTAGAAATAAAAAATCATAGGTTTTTTAGTGCTCCCCAAGGTCCGTCACCACACGAGGCGTGGTGGCCCAGAATGCAAAGTCAACACCATGGACTTGTGACACAAATATAACATTCTTCATAAATTATATTGTCTGTAATGCAAGTATAACATCAGCAAACTAACACATCACCTATAATACAGATGTAACATCAGTACTACAAATATAATACCTGTAATACTCATAATACTCATATAACACTTATCCTATAAGTGTAATACTCATAACAGTAATGAAATACACATAATACCAATGTACCATCCGCAATAAAAATATAACAATGATAATGCTAATCTAACACTCATGATTCAACTGGAACACTCATAATAATGATACATGATCCACAAAACATTGGCCGGACGCGGTGGCTCACGCTTGTAATCCCAGCACTTTGGGAGTCTGAGGAGGGCGGATCACGAGGTCAGGAGAGGGAGACCAAGGTGAAACCCTGTCTCTACTAAAAATACAAAAAATTAGCCGGGCGTGGTGGTGGGCGCCTGTAGTCCCAGCTACTGGGAGAGGCTGAGGCAGGAGAATGGCCTGAACCCGGGAGGCGGAGCTTGCAGTGAGCCGAGATCGCACCACTGCACTCCAGCCTGGGAGACAGAGCAAGACTCCATCTCAAAAAAAAAAAAAAAAAAAAAATTGGTAACACTGATGTAACACCTGTAATGCTGTCCTGACACCTGTAATACAACTGTAACACTCATAATACCAATATACCATGCACAATTCAAATGTAACAACTGTAATTTTGATGTATTGACTGTAATACTGATGTAACACCTGTAATACTAAAATAACTCTCATGATACTCATATAAGATTTGTAATACAAATAGAACAACCATAACACTAATATGACGCCCATAATTACTTTTGTAACACTCATCATACAGAGGTAACACACATAATACATGTTTCTACTCTTACCAGGGCCCTTAGTTTTACACCTTCCATTGATATGAATTTGCATTGGATTTAGCCTCTATAATGAAATTTGGGTTATTGTCTCTGCTTTAGTTTCATGGTATTGACATGGTTGTTTTCATTTAAAAGTAGTTTACTTCCCAATAATTTCACACTTCTAAGGAACTTGCAGTAGCAGTTAGTATACTTCATCCTTTTTTCCAGATTTCTCAGCAGTTAGTGCTGTGCCAGATTTGCAGCTTCATCCAAAATATCCCAGTGTGTTTTACCGAAAGAGGGAGCACTCTTTCAGGTTACCACTACATAACTACCATATCAGGAAATACAATATTTCTACATGAAAGTCCAATCCACAGACATGTTTCACTTTAACACTGGCTTCAGCTGAGGGAAAAAAAGTCTCCCAAATTCTTGACCTCTGGAGGCTGACGTACAAATGGTAACATTTACTGGAAACTCTAGTCCATCAGGAAAGTCTTCATTTCAGAATGTCATTTTTGCTAGGTATTTTTTTTCATCCAAGGAAACTTACCCCCAAGCAGTATTGTTACCTTGTCTGTTCATCAGGTAGAGATAAAAAATAGTAATTTTACCACAGAGAATCACATGATTATGAGAAAAGCTAATATATGAAACACTTGATGGAGTAGAACTTATGTATTTTACTGTTCATATTTTTATGTGCTTGTTTTCCGTATGCGTGTTTTTTGGTGAAGTGTGTCTTCAACTATTTCTTCATTTTGTAATTGGATTTTTTGTCTTTTATGTTGTTGTTGAGTTATACAATTTCTTTATATATTGGGGATAACAGACTGTTGTCACATATATAATGTGCAAATCTTTCTTTCCGTGGTATGTCTTTTCACTTTCTTGTCAGTGTCTTTTGTTGCACAAAAGTTTTTAATTTGAGGAAATTATTTATTTGCCTGTGATTTTACTATCACATGTAAGAAACTACTGTTAAATCCAAGGTTATGAACAGTTATCCCTATGTTTTCTTCTAGAGTTTACATTTTTACCTCTAATATGTTTATGTATTAAACTTTTTGAACCATTTTGAGTTAATTTTTGAGGTTTTTGAAACATTTTGAATTAATTTTTCTACGTTACAAGAATAGAGTACAATTTCATTGTCTAAATTCAACATTTGTTGAATTTAATGGTCTTGGCTACATGTCAAAAATCAATTGACTATAGAGGTATTCTTGGACTCAACATTCAGTTCCATTGATTTATATGTTTGTCCCTGTGCTAGTATTATGGTCTTTTTATTACTGTTCCTTTGTAGTAATATTTGAAATTGAGATCTAAGTTGGTTTTTGTTTTCAAGTATATTTTGGCTACTCAGAATCCCTTGAAATTTATATGAATGTTATGACTGGTTTGTCCATTTCTGCCAAAAGAATTTTGGTATTTCATAAGAATCATAGTGAATTTGTAGATTGCTTTGTGTATTATTGCCATCATACAAAATATCACCTTTTAATCCAGAAACATGGAGTGTCTTTACATCTATTTAGGGTTTCTGAAATTTATTTCACCAATATTTTATAATTTTTCATGTCTAAGTCTTGCACTGTGGTTAAATTTATGTGTAAAATATTATTACCGCTGATTTTGTTGTTGTTTGAAGAAGGGTCTCAGTCTCTGTCCCAGGTGGGAGTGTGGTGGTATGATCATAGCTCACCGCAGCTTCAAACTCTTCGGCTCTAGCAATCCTTACACCTTTCCTTCCTAAAGGACTGGAAGTACAGGCATAAGCCACCACACCACACCTAGCCTTTTTTCTTTCTGTTTTGAATGTTGCCAAGCATGTGTTGCTTTACAGTCAATAAAAATACAGTACTTTGAATTGCCCAAAAGGTATAATGTACAAGAACTCTTAAGTCATATAGTTGACTTGTTGACCCTCTGGGTATATAGTTCAGTCACTTCTTCAAAAATTGTACCTAGTAACCTTCCAAAATTATTTTTTTAAAGTTCTTAAATTGTAGCAATAAACAAAATGTCAAGACTACACATTTTTATTTTATATTATTATTATTATTATTGAGATGGTATCTTCCTCTGTCACTCAGGCTGGAGTGCAGTGGCATGACCTCAGCTCACCGCAACATGTGTCTCCAAGGTTCAAGCAATTCCCCTGCCTTGGCCTCCCGAGTAGCTGGGATTACAGGCGCCTGCCATCCTGCCTAGCTAATTTTTGTATTTTTCATAGAGATGAGGTTTTGCCATGTTGGCCAGGCTGGTATTGAATTCCTGACCTCAGGTGATCCATCCACCTCGGCCTCCCAAAATGCTGGGATTGCAAGCCTGAGCCGCTGCTCCCAGCTGAACACTTTTAAGGAATACTGAAGTTTATTTAAAGGAAAATAAGAAATTTCAAATCTTATTCCTTTTTTTGAGGCAGGTCTCTCTGTTGCCCAGGCTAAAGTGCAGTGGTGCCATCATGGTTCACTGCTACCTCTAAACCCCAGGCTCAATTAATCCTTCCTCCTTAGCCTCAGCCACTATATCTGGTTGATTTTGTTTTTTTTATTGTTTATAGAGTCCCCACTTGGCCTCCCAAAGTGCTGGGATTATTGGCATTGATAAAACATTTAATATGTTATGGTTAGATAAAAATCAACATTTTGGCTATGATCATTTTTATAATGCAGTTATTCATTTATGCCTAACTTTCAGCATTTTTATGTTATCATTGCTCATTTAAGAGTCATATACAAAGCATAAGGCAAACCCACTTATGAGTTGGCATATTTGTTTCGCAGTTTGTGAAAATGTCCTTAGTTTGTTCATATTGCAAACACATTTCAACTCTGCTATGCAAATAACAAGAGACAACCTTATTTACAATTAATTTTATAGTTACATTGCGTACAGGGAATGCACTGTCTAGAAGAAAAATAGTATCTCAACTACAGGTCTTAAACGCTGAAAAGAGTTAACAGCTGGCTGGGCTCAGTGGCTCACACCTGTAATGCCAGCACTTTGGGAGGCCAAGGCGGGTAGATCATCAAGTCAAGAGATTGAGACCATCCTGGCTAACATGGGGAAACCCTGTCTCTACTAAAAATGCAAAAAGTGAGCCGGGTGTGGTGGCAGGTGCCTGTAGTCCCAGCTACTCGGGAGACTGAGGCAGGAGAATGGTGTGGATCTGGGAGGTGGAGCTTGTAGTGAGCTGAGATCATTCCACTGCACTCAAGCAGGGGTGACAGAGCGAGACTCCATCTCAAAAAAAAAAAAAAAAAAGAGTTGACAGCTTATTATAATTTATTTTATCAATTCATTTAATTTATATACAATCAATTGTATTTACATGCAGTCAAGAAAGTTCACAGCCATCAGCAGTTCTACTGCAGTTTCAGGTAAAATGGGAATTTAGGAATCTCTATGGAACTGTACGTTTAGTGAAATATTTAGGTAAAATAAGTGCATGCTTTTGGCTGCACTTGTGAAGGGATGTCTCTCAAGTTGACCTCAATGCTTTCCTCCTCAGAAAAATGACCTGGGTCACTCAAATGGGTTTCATTGTTGCTAAGGTTTGTGCATGTTCTCCTTTTACAATAAATTTATGATTCAGAAGATATCTATTTGATATCATGGCATTAGAGCTTTCACAACCATTGTAGGTTTTCTCTTCTTCATCCGTTATGTTTTTAAGTAATTCTACTTGAATCCCCAGGAACTTGAGTAGTTTTTGTTAGCCCACAGCCACTGCAACCTAGGTTTCAATGTAGCAGTACAGCCTCTGCTCCAAGGCCACCTTCCATGCCCATCTTCCTGCCCCTGTGGGTTTTAGGGCAGTTGGAGTAATTCCAGTCCTGTAAGTTTTAGTTTGTTTACAAGATTTCATAATTTATTGTTAGTTCCTTATGATTTTCTGTATAAAAGATTATGAGATCTATGAGTAGATAGTTTTATTTTTTCTTTCACATATGAATGTTGGTATATATTTGTCTTTTCTAATTGTTCTGGATGGAAATTCTAGAACAGTGTTGAATACAGTGATGAAAGTGGGCATCAGTGCTGCATTCCTAATCTTAAAGCTTTGGTTCCCAACAACTCCGATGATGATTGTTATGTGCTTTGCATAAAGATGTTTTATCATATAAAAGAAATTCAAACCCATTTTTTGGATATTTGTATTATTAAATTTGTTGACTGTAAGTACTTTCTGTAACAGTTGAGATAAACATGTAGTGTTTTTTCAGCATTTAATTTACATGATATATTAAAAAGGGATGACTTTAGAATGTTGAAAAACCCTTGATTTTCTGAAAAAAGAACTTAGTCATTCTGGTGTGTAGTGTCTTCACTATGTACCTAATTCCATATACTAGTATTTGTTTAAATATTATGATGTCTATAATTATCAGATTTGTTAATATTTAGCTTTTTGTCCCAGTGATATCATATGTTTAATTGAATACTCAATTGGAATTACAAAGAAGTATTGCTTGGTGTACTCTTACGGACATTAGGGCTTAGAGGTTACAGTCATAGAGGATATATTTAAATTTTTTTGAAGGATGATGGAGTAACATTAAAGACAGGATCGAAGTTGGGTATTAGGGATAGGGATTTACAATTGCAGAACAAATGTTATTTTTAGATTGAGGGTTAGGGCTGGGGTTGGGTTAGGGGTTAGTGTTGTGGTAGAATTAGGGTTAGAGTTCGAATTAGGATTAGGGTCAGGAGTCAAGGTTAGTATTAAGTTTAGGGCTAGAGGTAGAATCAGGGTTAGAGGTTAGTTTAGGTTAGGTTAGGTCTGGGGTTGGGTTATACTTGAGTTTAGGTTAAAAAATAGGCTTATACTTAGAGGTTAGGCGCTAGGGCAGGTAGGGTTAGGTTCTAGGTTAGGGTCATGGCCAGGGTTATTGTTAGCATTATGAGTTAGAGTTAAGGCAAGGGTGAGGGTGAGGGTAATAGGGTTAGTGTGTTACTGTTAGGGTTAGGGCTTAGAGTTAGGGATAGGATAAGGATAAGAATTCAGTTTGAGTTTTAGGGTTTGGGTTCTGGTTAGGGTTTCAGGTTAGTGTTAGTGTTAGGGTTAATGTTTAGAGTTTAGGGTTAGTGTTTAGGGTTTAGGTTTAGATTTAGAGTTATTATATAGCATTTAGGGTTAGGGTTAAGGTTGCTTTAGGGTTAGGATAAGGGGTTATGGTGAGGCTTAGTGTTAGGTTTGGGTTAGGTTTAGGGTTACAGTATAGGATTACAGTTAAGTTTGGGTTTAGCATTTTAGTTTATGCTTTGGGTTAGGGTGTATGCTTATGGTCAGGGTTAAATTTTGTTAGAATTAGTGGTTAGGGTTTATGTTTAGGCTTAGGTTCAGGGTTTAGTGTTAGGTTTACATTTAGGGTTGAGTGTTTGGATTAGGGTTTGTGTTAGGAGTTACAATTAGGTTTAGCCTTTGATTTATGTTTTAGTGTTAGCTCTGTTCTATTATTTGGGTGCACTGTGAGGATTAAGGTAGGGTTTAGGTTTAAAATGTTAGAAGGTCATTGTTAGGGTTATTATTAATCGTTAGGGTTACATCTAGGGTTTAGGTTGTACGGTTAGGGTTGATGTTAGCATTTAAGGTTTTGTGTTAGCATAGGGCTTGCTTTTAATTTTAGCATTATGGTTATGATTATGTTACACATATGGTTACGTTTATGTTTAGGTTTCTTGTTTTGGGTTTTGTTCTTGGTTAGAGTTTGTGTTAGGTTTAGTGTTGGAGTTGGGTTTGGAGTAGAGATAGGGTTAGGATTAGTGTTAGAGTTATGGGTTAGGGTTATCATTACTTGTTAGGGTTATTGTTTGAAGTTTAGGGTTTAGGGCATAGTGTTAATGGTTAGGGTTAAGGTTCAGCCTTAGATTTTGAGTTATGGGTTAGCCTTAGGTCTAGTGTTCACCTTTTGTTAACGTTTGGGTCAGGGCCTTGGTTTGGCATTAGTGGTTAAAATTTAAATCTAGGTTGTACTGTTTTGTCTAGTTGTTAGTCTTTGTTAGGCTTAGTGTTATATGGTTAGGATTGATGGTCAATTTGTGGTTGGTTTTGGGATTACAGTTAGAGTCTGGGTCAGGGTTAGATCTCAGGGTTTTGCTAGTGTTATGGTTTTTTAAGTGTTATGTTTAGGTTTAGGGTTAGGTATTAGTTGTTAGGGTTTGGGTTGGGTTAGTGATGGGGTTCGGTTTCTGCATTTATAGTTACGGTTGGCATTGCAGTTGGGTAGGAATAGGATTTTGGGGTTAAAGTTAGGGTTAGTGTTTTAGCATTAGGATTATAATTAAAGGGGAGGTTTGAGATTGGGGTTGTTGTGTGTCTGGGGTAGGTTTAGGGATAGTGTTATTGTTTATGGTTAGAGTTCAGATTAGAGTTTATATATTTGGGTTATGTTCAGTGTTGGGGGTAGTGTTACAGGGTTAGGGTTTGGATTATAATGTTAGTGTTAGCTTTAGGATTTGGTTTAGTGTCAGTGGTAATGTTAGGGTTAGTGTTTCGCATTAATGTTAGGGTGTCAGTGTTAGCTTCAGGTTTGTATTTAGGTTTGTGTTAAGGTTGGCTTAGGGTCATGTTTAGTGTCAGTGTCATGCTCAGTTTCAGGATTATGTGTTTGAGTTAGTTTTAGGGTTACAATTAAGGGTCTAGATTGGATTTGGGCTTGGGGTTAGGTTTGGGGATAGGGTTGGATTTGCAGTTGATGTTGTTCAATATATGGGTTGTGTCAGTGTCATGGTTTTAAGGTAGGGGTAGGGTAGGGTTAGAGTTAGTGTTAGGTGTAGAAGTAAGAGTTAGGGTTATGTGTTAGGTGTTAGAATTACAATTTTAGGGTTAGGTTTTTTGTTTTAGGTTTAGGGTTAGGATTGAGTTTTGTTTAGGGTTAGGGTTTGGGTTAAAAGTTGGGTTTGGGTAGGTTTAGGGCTAGGGGTAGGTTTAGGATTGGGGATAGCTGTAGTGCTACATTTAAGTTTAGAGATATGGCTAGTTTATGGTTTTGGTTGGGGTTAAGATTAGGATTATAGTTAGCATTTTAGGGTTATTTTTAGGGTTTTGGGTTAGTGATTAGGGTTTGGATTAGATGTCTTTTTCTGTCTCACTCATGTTCCCCAATGTACGAGTCATCACATTCTTTCTGTCCTCTGAAGCCCATATGGACTTCAGCCTTTTTCAGATTATGGAATAACTTGTCTTCATGGTGGAGCTACCAACTGTGGGCCTCCTCTCACTGAGACTTACACACTTACTGAGATTGCATGCCTGCAGATAGATAGGTCTCCTCCTAAGGGCTGCAGGGGCATCTCAACAACCTTCCTGCTGATAGAAGCTACCTGTTGTGAATCTCCCCTCCACTGAGGGCTTCAGAGATGTTTACACAACCTCTCTGTCTACTGAAATTTGTCTCTCTGGGTCTCCTATTTACTGAGTGTTTCACAGATGCAGGTATGTCCTCTTTGCAAAATGGAGTTACCCACTTTGTTTCTCCTGAGATCTGTATCTTCACTCAATAAAGCATCTACTTACCTTGTTTGCTCTCCATTTGCCCACATATGTCATTCTTTCTTGACATGGGACAAGAACTCAGGACCCTCTTGATGGCACAACTAAAAGTATAGTAACAGAAATGGGATTTAAACAGTCAAACCCACACTTGCCACATGTTAGCAGATTTTTTTTTTTAAAAGGATTAGAAGAGCTTAACCCTTAGAGAAACCCAAACCTAAACATGTTCCAAGTCAGAACTGTGACCCCATTCCTGGGGCTCTCCAGTTTCTGGCATTTCTAAGCTTTTGGATGCCACTGCATTCTCCAGTGCCTGTGGAGGAAACAGCTTGTGGTACACCTGATTCAGCCAAAGACTTGCAGGGTGTTGGCACCTCTCCTAGCACTTGTATCAGCTCACCTTATCACAGCCAATTTGTTTAGCTGTGTGCAGTGGCTGGACTCAACTGTCACTCAGGTACCTCTCTCTACTCTGTGTCTGACTCACCCATAGCAGGAATATAATCTGAGCTGATAGTTTGAACTAAGCACAGTCTGTCAAGCTGAGCTGGTAAAATTAGCTCAGCAGCCCCAAGAGAAATTTGGGCAATGCTGCCACCATCCACAGAGATTTTTGGCCATTGAAGAAACAGCCTAGAGATACTGTGACAAAGTAAGATTGTTCACCTGTGGCCAGTAGATTGTTCAATCATGCCTATGTAATGAAGCCTCAATAAAAACCCAAGAGGGCTTCAGAGAGCTCTGGATAGCTAAACTTGAAGAGTTTTCTAGAAAATTGTGAGCACATAAAAGCAGACACTAATAATTTTAAATGTCAATGATAATGTAGGTGTTTTTCCTTTATTTTGAAAGAAGTTTCAGCATTTGACTATGTGTTCAGAATTTTAACTTGTTAAATAGTACCTATTCCAAGTTAACCTAAAAACTACACATTATAGACATAAAAACTTGAATATTTCCACCTAAATGTTTCTATGATTCACTAATACTACACAAGTTTTGTTTAGATAGTGGTTTCTTCATGTTAACTGGGTTAGAACCAGACACTTATGAAAGAAAACAAAATAAATCGATATCTCAACATGAATTCTAACCATATGTTCAGTCTAGAAGTTTGTGTCTCTGAGGTATTTGTGACTTTGTAAAGTCAAAGGCACTGTCTCAGATGTTTCTGTGTCTTTATTTGGTGGGGGGGAGAAGAGAGTGCCTCATAAAGCATTAGACTCTGCATTCTATGATATAAACATCAGAACAACAAACATTCTTATAGGCTTTTCTGTCATCCAAATCTAATAAAAGACAAGTCTTGTCTTTTATATAGCAGTAACCATAAATAAAAATTAGTGCTTGGAAGAACAGTCTAGTGCTCACCACTCTGCTTTTATATTAGGGCTTACATGGGCATAAAATAATAACACTTGGGCCAAGAAGCTGTTTTGTTATTTATTTTAAAGGTAGAGTGCTTAAAATGCCTTGATAATATTAAATAAATAGCTTGTACATTTCCAGTTCTCATTTCAAGCCTTAGCTATGGGTAATATTGTTTGGGGTTATGAAGATGGATTAGGGCATCTTGGAGCTAATTATGTATTCTGCTCAGCTCAATTCTTGTTTAACATGGATTCTATCCCTTGTGCTGAGCCCCAGATTTTCTTTAGCACTTCATACACTCTCACATTGGCCTCTTTCATCTCCATCTTAACGTTACAGTAAATGAGAGTGTTACATTCCTTTAGCACAACTGGATTACATGAGGCAAGCTCCTTAATAGGGATCCTAACCTTTTGGGTGAAAGTTGCAGCCCAAGACACCTGAGAGACCAGGCCTTTGGGCCATGCCTTTCATGCTGTCAGCTTTCACCAACCAAACAACATTTCATTGGAAAATGCTCCACCCATCATCTTGGGAATTGTGATGGTAGAACAGCCACCTGGACTCTGTCTAAAGGTTGTACAAGTGGTTTGAAACCAAGCCTTTTCTTTACCTCAAACCAAATCACAAAAAGCATTATAGATGCACCTAGTCCAATGCCTGGGCCACTGACTGGTACAATTGTCTTCTTAAACAGAGTGAAAGTATTCACAAAGTACTTGATGGTGTCCACCATTTCAATGCTTGTACTGTTTCTGTCATTTCTTTTTTTATTATTATTATACTTTAAGTTTTAGGGTATATGTGCACAATGTGCAGGTTTGTTACATATGTATCCGTGTGCCATGTTGGTGTACTGCACCCATTAACTCATCATTTAGCATTAGGTATATCTCCTAATGCTATCCGTGCCCCTTTCCCCCACCCCACAACAGTCCCCGGTGTGTGATGTTCCCCTTCTTGTGTCCATGTGTTCTCATTAAATAAATAGATATTAAATAAATTATACTCTCTGACTAAAATTGTTTTAATTATATACCTGATGGGTACAGAATGTTAAAATAGTTGACAAAAAAAACCATGACTTGATTTTATCTAAATGAGAACATAGAATTTCACACAAAACTATGATTAATGAACAAAAGCAGCTTTATAATTTGAAATACTCACCAGCTACTGTTTTGTCTGTGTAACAATTTCAGCCAGTCTACCGTCTTTTTAAGATGTTTTTACACAGCCAATAGCTGGTGCTACAGGTAGCTCAAAACCAGAATTGATGGTATTTGGTGAGCTACAGACTGGAACAGCCAGCTCGGCTGGCAGTTGTTTACTTCCTAAATATTGCAGGTGAACTTTTTATGCAGGGAAAATGAAACAATCAATTATTTCTAGGAAGTCAGAAAAAGTAATCACAGTATTATTAGTAGGAAATATAGGTATAAAAAGTCTTTTCAGAGAAAATACTTTTAAGTTTACTTGACATAATTAAACATATCATTGTATCTTGAAAAAAATTTGAATTTTCTTACATAAGCAAATCCTAAAAAAACCCAGGTAAAATCAATAAATGTAGTTTCCCAAAGTAGATTTTAAAGAAATTTTTAAAACCTGAAAACTTTACCCAAAAGAAAAATAACATTCTAAATTAACCTACTCTTTTAATTACATAAAAATGGAAATAAATTCATTTACAATATGAAAAGGCATTAAAGCTTTATTATGTTTCATGAATTATGAGATATATAAACTCATAAAAATATGATACAAAAATAAATTTTTGCAAGATGTGTATTTTTCTCAATTATAAATTCAATCAAGTTCCAGGCACAGTGGTTCACATCTGTAGTCCCAGCATGTTCTGAGGATAAGGTAGGCAAATTACACAAGGTCAGGAATTAGAGAAGGGTCTGTAGAATATGGTGAAACCCCATCAGCTGTGGTTGTGTCCGCAGGTAATCTCAGCTAATGAAGAGGCTGAGGAAGATTAATCACTTGAAACTGTGAGTCAGGTGGTTGCAGGGTGCCAAGATTGCACTCTGCACTCCAGCCAAAGGGACAATGTGAGATATCATTCTAATAAAATAAAAAAAATAAATAAAAGGGAAGAAATTCAATCAACTAAGAATTGAAATACACTATTTTTCAATGCAGTTTGTCAAAAAGTGGTTTGTAATTATTTAACAAAAAATATCTTAAGGCTGGGTGTGGTGCTATGCACAAGTAATTCAAGCTACTCAGGAAACTGAGGCAGGAGAATCACTTGAACCCAGGGGTCGGAGATTGCAGTGAGCCAAGAGCACACCACTGCACTCCAGTCTGTCAACAGAGAGATGCCATCTTTAAAAAAAAAGTCTTCAGTAAAATGTGGCACATATTTAAAAGTTACTATAACCTCTACAAAAATAAGTGCGTTCTTACTTTTAATTTTATTTTATAAATGGTACACATTCAGGACATGCAGGTTTGTTTCACAACTAACCACATGCCATGGTTGTTGACTACAAATATCAACCCATAACATAGGTAGTAAGCCCGGCATGATTTAGCTATTTACCCTGAAGCTCTTTTTTCCCCCTGGCAGACTCAAGTGCGTGTTTTTTCCCTCCCCGTGTCTATGTGTCTTCAGTGTTCAGTTCCCACGCATGAGTGTGAACATGCACTGTTTGTTTTCTGTGTGTGTTTTGTTTCTGTGTTAGCTTACTGAGGACGTCGGCTTCCTGCTTCATCTATGCCCCTTCACAGGACATAATTTCATTCCTTTTTATGACTGCATATAATTTCGTTGTGTATATGTACCACACTTTCTTTATTCAGGCTGTCATTGATAGGCTTTTGGGTTAATTCCATGTTTTTGTTACTGTGAATAATTCTGTAATAAACATACACATGCATGTATCCTTGTAATAGAATAGCTTGTTTTTAGAAGGGTATATATCCAGTAATGTAATTGCTGAGTACAGTGGTATTTCTGGTTCTAGATACTTGAGGAATCATCACACACTTTTTCACAGTGTCTACTGATTTGCATTCTGAACAACAATATAAAGGTATTCCTACCATTGCACTGCCTCACTATCATCTGTTGTTTCTTGGCTTTTTAGTAATCACCATTTTGACTGGCCTCAGATGGTATCTCACTGCAGTTTAGATGTGCATTTCCCTAATAATTCATGATGGTGAGCTTTTTGAGATAAAGACCAATAACTCTTTCGTTACCCAAATGTGTCCTCTTATATCAGCTCTTCAACATCCATTTAACCTGTGTTTTTAACACTATCCTGCGAAAGGAAAAGTATTATAGGCTTAACTTAGATGATAATGATAGAAAATTACAGAATGTTAGAACAGCAAAGAGTTAAAGTGAGGTCTCATGTAAAATTTGTGCACAATTTTTAAAAGCAAGTTCTTATTTCAACTTTAGAACTCTCTAGAATAGTAAATTTCATCAGTTTTGTTTCCACAAGATACAAACATATTTGGGTATTTCTACCATGGAAGAAAAAGATTACTATTGCACTTAGTGGAAGAGGCCAGAAATGCTACTCATCATCCTAAAATGCACAGCATAAACTCCTCACAAAAAGAAATTACATGAGTACAAAATGTCAAAATCGAGGAGTAAGAAATTCTGTTCCATCCGTAAACTTTATAATCTACCAGAAAAATGCCAGTCTGAACCCCAGTGCCATATGTTTTAGAAATATGTTCTCAAGAATAAAGAGTAAGAGGGTGTAAGTAAGAGAGATCAGGTGACCCAATGCAAATGCCAATCTTCCAAATTTAATTTCTAAAAAATTTGAAATACAATAATTTCCAAATGAGGTTTAACAATATCAAACTGTGGCCAGATGACATAGTTTATGTTTGTAATCCCAGCACTTTGGGAGGCTGAGGTGGGTGGATCACGATGTCAGGAGTTTAAGACCAGCCAGACCAAAATGATGAAACCCCACCTCAACTTAAAATACAAAAATTAGCCAAGTACAGTGGCAGATGCCTGTAATCTCAGCTACTTAGGAGGCTGAGTCAGGAGAATCACTTGAACTCGGGGGCAGAAGTTGCAGTGAGCTGAGGTCACGCCACTGCACAACAGCCTGGGTGACACAGTGAGACTCTGACACACACACACATACACACAGATACACATACACAATTTATCTATCTATCTGTCTGTCTGTCTGTATGTCTGTCTATCTATCTATCATCTATCTATCTATCGATCTATCTACATATCTATATCTCAAATTGTAGCACACTCAATTATCAATATTTCAAGATCCAGTAGATGTAAGGCATTTAAACACAAGTAGCTATGCTTCTTTTGTCGTGGAATTTTGGTGGAGTCACCTTGCCAGATGGAAACCAGTGGTGCCTTTGCCTCAGTTTTGCTAAGGCCTGCTAAGCTTGTTATACCCACTCTGCCTGAGAAACTGCCTTCAACTTGAATCATAGGCATGGATTTAACATCTGCCGAGGGCAAATGCATAAAGTGGCGAGGTGTGTATGAGAAAGTGTGGGCACCAGCCACTACACACAGACAGGCATGCCAGCTGTGGCAGCGCAGGAAATTTTAGGTGCCAACAGAAGTGTCATCTCACTGAGAAGCTGCAGCTGGATCAGGCATGCTGCAAACAGCTTCCACAGCTTATACTAAGGAATGGAGTGGTGCCCACGAGTTAGAAGATGCCAGAAACTTCAAAGCCCTAAAGAAGATGTCACAGCCCTGGCTTTGAGAGTGCCTAGGTCTGTGCACCCTGAAGGGTCATAGCTCTCCTCTTATTTTTGTCTTCCCCAGTTTTTGTTACAACTCTTTCAGCTTCATCATTCAGCTTATCTCAAATAATTGTTCTGCATTCAGGAATAAAGACGTAGATGGACAATTAGAAAGTGTGCAACGTAAAGAGAAGCTGTACTGAATCAGAGAACACAGAAAAGCCCCTCAATGGGTAGCTCTTCCACACAAGCCAGATGTCCTGATGAGTGTCCAGCTATCAGCAGAGACAGTGGGTAGCTCCTCTCTAAAGGCAGGGTGTCATTGATTACCATCCAGCTCTCAGCAGAGAGGAGACCCTGGAGCAGATAGCTTCTCCATCCAGCTGGTCATCTTGCCCAGTTTTAAGCTCTGTGCAGAGAGAAGGCACTGGAGTGGGGAAATCCTCATATCTGGTGGTCCCAACATCTAAGCCTTCAGCATAGAACAGACCTTGTAGTAGTAGCCTATCCCTCTATCTGGCTGTTGCACTATCTCCCTAGCTCTCAGCAAAGCCTGTGGTGGGTAGCTCCAGTGTACTGCTGAGAGTTCTGATGCCTCCTTATCTCTCAGCAGAGAGAAGGCCCTTCAGTGGGTTGCTCCTCTCCACAGCTGGTAGGTAGTCTGTCAAGTCTTCCAGTGTGGCTGGAAGTCATCTGTGTATGTCAGATTTAATGGTGGGAAACACTATCACTCAACGGCAAAATTTAAATACGATGAGAAAAATTGGATCTCAAGGTGGCAGGGGCCAAGTGGCAGTAATGAACCATCAAAGCCAAGTTGGATGTAACTAAGGGAAAGTGGCAATTCCAATAATGAGACTCCTATGGAGCTCTGTTCCTGGAAGTGAAATTGAGAGAAAGCCTATTGCATTCACACTTAAGTTAAATGAACAGATAACTTTTGGGTGAAATTAAAAAAAGACTACTTTGAATTATAAAAGCAGAGAATTAAAGGCCCCTCCCCAGTCAGTTTCCAAACTAGAGCCACTTTAAAGACCAAGAACCCCTTGACAGAAGGAGAGACCAGTTTCCCTTGAGGAAGGACCCCACTCCATTACCGACAATATGATCGTGGTCTTGCAATTAAAGTAGGAGCTTATGGAGGTCAGGTAATGAATGGAGTTTTAGCTTATGTTGGACTTGCAGAGTGTCCTATGGGTCCCAGGACTGCTCTTGGAGTCATTTTCCTGGTGCTAGAATGCATAATTGGCATAGACATACTTAGCAGCTGGTGGAACACTACATTTGCTCCCTGATGTGCAGGGTGAGGGCTACTACACTGGAAAAGTTCAAATGGAAGCCAATAGAGCTGCCTCTACATAAAAATAATAGTAAATCAAAAACAATATCACATTCCTGAGGGGACTGCCAAGATTAGTGCTAACATCAAGGACTTCAAAGATGCAGCAGTGGTAATTACCAGCACCTTTTCGTTCAACTCTTTAATTTGGACTGTGTAGAAGACAGATGGATCTTGGAGAACGACAGAGGATTATCAAAACTTAACCAACTTATGACTCAAATTGCATCTGCTTTACCAGATGTAGTTTTATTGTTTGAGCAAATTAATACATCATCTCCCAGTAACTGTTATGCAGCCATTGATGTGGAAAATTCCTTTTTCTTTATTAATATCTATAAGACCCAACAGAAGAAATTTGCCTTTGGCTGACAAGGCCAGCAATATAAATTTACTGTCCTACCTCACACGTATATCAGCTCTCTGTCTTCTTGTCAGAATCTTATTCAGAGAGAACTTGATTTCTTTTCATTTCTGTAAGATATCACACTGGTCCATATCATTAATGACATTATGCTAATTTGATCCAGTGAGCAAGAAGTAGCAAGAACACTGGACTTATTGGTGAGACATTTTTGTGGAGCCTATGAAAATATTCCTTCTAAGGTAAAGAATAAGTTGCTGCATTAGGCACCTTCTACAACCAAGAAAGAGGCACAGTGCTTAGTAGGACTATTTGGATTTTGGATGCAACATATTTTTCATTTGGTTGTATTACTCTGGCCCACTTATTGAGGGACCCGAAAGTCTGCCAGCTTACAGTGGCATCCAGAACGGGAGAAGTCTCTGCAACAGGTGCAGGCTGCTGGGCAAGTTTCTCTGCCACTTGGGCCACATGACCCACATATCCAATGGTGCTTGATGTCTCAGTGGCAGATAGGAATGCTGTTTGGAACCCGTGCCAGGCTCCCACAGGTGAATCACAGCACAGGCCTCTAGGATTTTGCAACAATGCCCTGCCATCTTCTGTAGATAAATATTCTGCTTTGGAGAGACAGCTCTTGGCCCATTACTGGGCTTTGGTGAAAACTGAACGTTTGACTATGGGTCATCAAGTCACTGTGTGAGCTGAACTGCCTATAATAAACTGTGTGCTTTCTAACTCATCTAGCCATAAAGTGCGTTGTGCACAGCAGCATTTCGTTATCAAATGGAAGTGGTATATCTGTGACCAGACTTGAGCAGGTCCTAAGGCACAAGTAAGTTACATGAGAAAGTGGCTCAAATTCCCATGTTCTCCACTCCGGCCATGGCACCTTCTCTCCTCCAGCCTGCACCGATGGCCTCATGGGAAGTTATTTATGATCAGTTGACAGAGGAACGTAACACTGGGACCTGGTTCACGGGGGTTCTGCACAATATGCAGCCACCACCCATAAGTGGACAGCTGAAGCACTACAGCTCCTTTCTAGGACATCCCTGAAGGACAGCGGTGAAGATACATCTTCCCAGGGGGGGAAACTTCAAGCAGTGAACCCGGTTGTGCAGTTTGCACTGAAGGAGAAACAGCCAAATATGTGTTTATATACTGATTAATGGGCCTTAGTCAATGGTTTGTCTGGAGGTCCGGCACTTGGAAAAAGCATGATTAGAATATTGGTGACAAAGAAATTTGGGGGAAAGATAAGTGGATGAGTCATTCTGAGTGGTGAAAAACTGTGAAGATACTTGTATTTTATGTGAGTGCTCACCAACGAGTGATCTCAGCAGAGAAAGTGTTTAGTAATGAAGCAGATAGAATGACTCATTGTGTGGACACTGCTCTGCCTTGTTCCCTAGCCTGGCATTGCCCAATGGGCCCATGAACAAGGTGGCCATGTTGGCAAGAATGGAGGTTACACATGGACTCAGCAACATGGACTTCTACTCACTAAGGCTGACCTGGCTATGGCCTCTGCTGAGTGCCCAATTTGCCAGCAGCAGAGACCAACACTGAGCCCTTGTTATGGGACAATTTCTCAACTACGTGATGGCAGGTTGAATATATTGGACCTCTTCCATCATGGAAAGGGCACAGTTTTGTCCTCACTGGAATAAATGCTTACATTTCTCATGGGTTTGCCTATTCTGCACACAATGCTTCCGCCAAGGCTACCATCAGTGGACTCACAAAATGCTTTATTCATCGTCATATTATTCCATGCAGCATTTCCTCTGACCAAGCCACTCACTTTAAAGCTAAAGAAGTGTGGCAGTGGGCTTCTCCTCATTAAATTCTCTGGTCTTACCATGCTTCTTATCATTCTGAAGCAGCTGGATAAATAGAATGGTGAAATGGCCATTTGAAGTTACAATTACAATGCCAACTATGAGAGAATACTTTGAAGGGACTGCAGCAAAGTCCTCCAGAAGACCATGTATACTGTGAATCGGCATCCAATATATGGTACTGTTTCTCTCATAGCAAGAATTCATGGGTCCAAAAATCAGGGGATGTAAGTAGAAATGTCACCACTCACCATCACCCCAAGAGATCCACTAGCACCATTTTTGCTTTCTGTTTCCAAGACATTATGTTCTGCTGGCCTAGAGGTCTTAGTTCCAGAGGGAGGAATGCTGCCACCAGAAGACTAGGCAATGATTCCATTAAACTGGAAGTTAAGATTGACACCTAAACACGTTGGCCTTCTACCTTTGAGTCAACACTCTAAGAAGGAAGTTACAGTGTGGACTGAGGTGATTGACCCAAACTACCAAGAGGAAATGAGTTTACTGCTCCACAATTTAGGTAAGAAAGAGTATGAATGGAATACAGAAGACACATTAGGATGTGTGTTAGTATTACTATGACCTGTGATTAAGGCCAATAGGAAACTATAAGAGCCCAATCCTGACAGGACTACAAATGGTTCAGATCTTTCAGGAATTAAGGTTTGGGTCACAAACCAGGAAAAAAAATGACCTGCTGAATTGCTTACTGAAGGCAAATAAAACACAGAATGGGGAGTAGAAGCCAGTCATCCATACCACCTGAAAACACGTGACCAGCTACAGAAATAAGGACTTTAATTGTCTTAAGTATTTCCTCCTTCTTTTGCTACAAAAAGTTTGTGCACATATACACATGTAGTAAGAAAATATCTTCATTTTTTTCTTTCCTTTTATTATGTGACATATGATATATTGACTTCATATCACCATTTAAGTATAGGTAACGTTACATAATAGTGTTTGGGTTGGGGATTGGTGTGTTCCTGGTTGTATGAAGGATAGTCCTATAATGTTAGGTGTAAATATGACCTCATTTTTGTATTATGTTAGGTGTAATTATAACCTCACTTTTATCTTTATTTGAAGAGTATGTATTGTCTCAGGAGATGTCTATAGATTCAAGTTGACAAGGGGTGAACATGTGGTGGTTAATACTGTGTGTCAATTTCATTGGATTGAGGGATACAAAGTATTAATCTGGGGCATGTCTCTTGGTTGTTTCCCAAAAATAGATTAACATTTGAGTCAGTGGGCTGGGGAAGACAAACCTACCTTAATCTGCTGGGCACAATCAAATCAGCTTCCAGCGAATGTAAAGCAGACAGAAACATGAGAAAATGTGGGATGGACCTAGCCTCCAAAGCCTCCATGTTTCTCCTGTGCTGGATGCTCCCTGCCCTCGGACACCAGACTCCAACTACTTCAGTCTGGGGACTTGGACTTTTTTTCCTTGTTCCTCAGCTATCAAACAGCCTATTGTGATCATGTAAGTTAATACTTCATAACCTCTCATATATGTACATATTACACCCTTTGTGTGTATGTGTGTGTGTATCTATCTATATAGATACATATATATATATATATGTATATATGATACAGACACATAAAGGGATAGCAAAATATATGGTTTTTTGTATATATTCTGAAAAAGCATTCTTTGAATAAATACTAAAACTGTAAATCTTGTTTTACTGAGTCAGCTGATTTGAGAGTCATAAAATAAACTAATTCTATACCAAAAAACTCACACATATACATGTGTGTGTCTGTATTTCAATGGTCCATAAAGATGTCTGTAAACAAACACTCCAAAGGTATTCATTTTTCTATTTAGTTACTGTCAAGGCTCTAGAATCTACATCAGAGGAGTTGATTAATAAATAGTTAGGAATTAGTACATATTATTTATTTCTTTAAGAATAGAGGTATATTATGTCTTCTTGGAAAATGACAATTTAAACTTTAACACAGATTTAGGAAACACTGGTTCTGTAATCAGAGTAAAATGTAATCAGAGTAAAATGTAGCCATTTAAATCAGTTATAAAAGTAAGCAATCTATAACCTAACTGCCTCAGTGAAATAGCTTTTACAAGTAATAATAACAATAATAATAATAAAGCAGTGAGAGCACTTTGAAAAAGTAGTAAGTAAAGCACAGACTTCAATAACTATATCACTTTCACTACAAGTTTGGCCTGAATAACTTCTTTTCTACAAACAGTGTCAGCTTCTGTACACAATTTAATATCTGCTGATGCCTTGATTTCACACTGTCTGCATTTTTCCAAGAATGTGTCTAAATAGCATAGTTCTCCCTTAGTATATTAGGCAAAAAAAAAAATAAATTTTGTCTTTTTGTTTTAGGCATTGAATAGCAATTTATTAATTTTGGAGGAAAAGCAAGCTCTACATGAGTAGGAATTCTGCCTAGTGGAGAAACCTCTAGCATCAGTTACATAGCCAAAAGGTCAGGTGTTAAATGAGAACAACTTGAGCATTATAAACGTGGATAACTACCGTATTGCTACCTGCTAATGTTCTGAAATAAATTTCTGATTCAAACATAAAAGATTTTACATTGTATGAATTCACCTCCTTTTTGGATTTATCTTAATAATTTCACATATCTTTCCTCTTACATTAATTTCCTCATTCATTTATCTTTAATTTATCTTATTGTCTAATATACATTTTTGTAAACATATTTATCTTTTATTATCTTAGAACGAGATGGAGGAGAAATAATTCTGATAAAAGATGCCCACTATGCAAATTTCCATAAAATATTTTTAAGCAGGAGAAGATATTTGAGTATTTATTCTACTCAACAATTTTAGCAAAAGCACAAATTCTCTAACCCCAGCTATAATCTTTGAAAACTTCATTTTTATTTGGCTTGCTTATTGTAATATCTTAGCAACTTTCATGTCATAAGACAATGTGTATGCACAATGTGAATGCATAATATAGTGTGCCAAGACACAGGTGTGCCTCAGTTTTGTGTATACCTTTAAGCTCTAGTCAAGATTAGCTCTATCCCAAAGGCCCTTGATTGAGTTTTCTCCGTTGGTACCCCCAAAATAGAGACTGCCTAGAGTTTTAATTTTCTGTATTGAAAAAGCAATGGGAAAAAAAGAGGAAAATAAGAAAATATATGGTTTAGTTTGTAGTCATTGATTAACTAATCTGACTTCACTTTACTAATGCTTATCCTAACTTGAATGAACTAAACATTACATAAGCTTTTGAAAATCCTTCTAAGAAACCAAAAATTGGGTTAAGAAATTTTCAAATGTGATATCAAATAATTCTAAATGTGTGTTTTTAAAATAAGTTTCTTGAGAGATTGTTCAACACTGTTAATTTTTCAAAGGTGCCTGAGACTCTAGGTTATAGGATATTTAGGAGCATTTCTAAACTCTCAGTACTAGAAGTTAGTAACAAGCTTACCAGTTCCACTTCTAGTCATAAACCAGGCTTAGACTGAAATCTAATGTGTAATCTACTGACCTATAAAATCCCTAGACAATCACAGGGACTGTCTGTTACTTCTAGAGCTCATCATCTATAATTGTTTCCCTTCCACAGCCTGCTCTAGGCTTAGGGACCTGACTATTTTTTGAACAATTAAGCAGGCTTCCACCAGGGATCATCATACTGGTTGAACTTGCTGCATGTTTACATAATTATTTCCTTATTATTTTATTTAGATATTTACTTGAAAGTCACTTTTAAGCAAATTATTATACATTTGTTTTATATAAAACCAAAATATACTTTATACCAATCTTGCCTCATGTATTTTATATGGAATATAGAACTTCAATTAATAAAAAGCAAACAAAAAACTCTATAACATAACCACTAAAACAAAAATCTAACATCTAAAATCCAAAATTCAAGGTACAACACGTAATTTAAGTATTTTAAATAAAATTTTAAGAGAAAAAACATACATCTCATAGATTCAAGTAAACTACAAGAATAGAAAACAATCAATGCTTCATAGATAAAAATAAAAAGAAAAGTGCAAGGAAGGCAACTTCAAACCATTTAAAGAAACCTCATACCTTTCATAAGCATCCTGGACCTTCAAAATAAATAGCTCATATTAGCCAAGTTAACATGTAATCAAGAGAGACAATTATAAAATTGTAATTTTTTTTTTGTGAATTACCATACTGCCTCCTAAGCACAGATGAAGGCTTATAAAAATTGAAATCCCACATTTTCCATGTGAGGCCCTGAATCCTGTTTCTGGAAGGAGTAAAGAAGCCCTTACATGCTAAATTATTGTGTTTTTCTGTAGTCTATATAGGTATACAGGAATAATTGATGAAACACATTTATTTCTGTTTTGCCTAACTCAGAATTCACTCTTGGCTGAAAATGCCAGAAACTGGTCATAAAACTTTAAGTTGCTGAGAACAAATAAAACAGTTTTTATGCAATAGACAAACTATAAAAAGGAGCAAAAGTTGAAGAGACCTTTATTTGCAAAAATCTGAATATTCAAAAGCAGTTTAATATATTGAAAGATTTAGAAAATCATGCCCATGCTCACGACAGAATACAATCTCAAACAGTATGTAAAACAATAGGTGTTAATTCTCAAGTTTATCTATAGCTTCAATGTGAGAAGAAAATGAAAGCTAAGACAAAATTATAAGCAATCCCCTTGAGAGTTAAAGAAGAATGTTAATACAGGTCTAGTTTTTAAAAGTGATAGTGTTAACACTGCTCTTATTCAAAACACTAATGGAATGCAAGGTAAGGTTTTAATAACTAAGAAAACATGTTGGAGAAATGAAGAAAACCTAGAATTCAGAGTAAGCATATTTTGACATTTTGAATATAGTTTTCTGCAAGACAAAAACATAAAAACCAACAGAAACATATGACTAATGTAAAGTAAATGCAGAAACTGAAAATATTCCAAATTTTATTGACAAAGAATTTAAAACAACAGTTTTAAGTTGGGTAAAAGAAAAATGACAGAACTGATGAAAGAAGACCATGAGAGCATCAGTGAGACAAACTATGTAAAAAAAATGAAAAATTTGAGATAAAGAGTACAATGACAGAAAGAAAATCAACAATAAAGGAGTTTCACAACAGACTTGAACTGGAAAATATTCAGTCAATTTTAAGAAATGAAAACTGAAACAACCCAGTCTGAGAAATAAAAAAAAAAAACAAAATTAAGTGAAAAAATACTAAGAAGTTAATGGAACTATACCATAACTATAACTATGAGCTATACCACTACATGCAATATGGGCATCTCATAAATACAGAAAAAGAACAGGCAAAAAAAATCTGAAAGCAAAGATGACTGAATATTTCCCAAACTTAATTAAAAATCGGAATCTAAAAGTTAAAGAAGGACAAAATCTTCAACCAGAAGATAGTCAACGATAGCTACATCAAGAAACATTATAGTCAGTCAAGTGCTAAGACAAAGAAAATTGTAAAACAAGAAAGCGATAAGCAACCTGTTACGTTCAAGAGAGTCTTGATTAAAATTAACAGATGGTTGTTTAGCAGAAACCATGGAAGTCGTAAGGTAGTAGGATATCAAAGTTTTAATAGAAAAATGCTATCAAACCTGAAATCTATAACTGGTAAAATGATATATGAGCAAAAATGCCTAGATAAAGGAAAGTTAAAAGAATTTGTGACTAACCTTCTCTAAAAGAGAAACTTACTATTACAACCCTGGCAAAGTTTTCTATTACTGAACACTCAGTGTTTACACATATAATCTGAGATAATAATATAAATTGAAAAGAATGGAAGAGCACAAAAGCAGCACATTTTTATATTGTTTAAATTAATCTTTAGGTTATGGAAACAAGTTAGTGTCATTAAAAGTAGGCTATTTTAAATTTACAATAGTAATTGAAGTCCCAAATATAACTACCTATAATATAAAAAATACATTTTTTTCTAAATTAACCATATTTTAAAAATAAGCAAAGGAGAATAAAATATTGAAAACAAATGAGTAAATCTCAGAGTAGTAATGTTTTACTTGTAATAACTTTAAATATGAGCTCTTGCATAAAAAGTCAAAGACTGGCACAAATGCATCCTTAGATAAAAATTCATGTATATGATTTACCTGAAAGTCTTTCTTTACGTGTAAAAACACAGAGGCCAAAAGTAAGATGATACAAGTTTCTGCGAAAAGCATGACAAGTGACTACAGAGCACTATATATCTGTCTCTTCAACTATACAATAGGTGCAGGGTCAGAATCGGTATGATGCAATAATTTTGGAATTCCAGAGTCTATCTGAAGCTTTACAGCTTCCAAAAGAAGATTTGTATAGTAAACAATAATTACATTTTATCAATTTCATAGCATAGACAAACAGCAGCTATTTATTCTTTATTAATCACCACTGTGGTATGCTGCCTTGCAAATACCTCTGGAGCAGCTAGCAAGAGCTATGATAAACAGAAAGGACCCTGCCACTTAAATCTCAGGAGGACTTGTGCACCTGTTGCTGCTTCTGATTATAGAGGTCCCAACATAGGTGAATAGCCATTGTTTCATTGCCCAAACCTTTTGCAACCTTTTCCTCCTCCTGCTCAAGCAACTTTCAGAATATTGAAAGAGCCAGAATATTTTCTCCTAATTTTCCTTTTTTTTCCTTTTAAGAGGTCAGACATTTGTGTAAAAACATTCAAAAGTAAACATATATAAATAAAAATTTATGATATAGAGGCCTGTTAACCATATCTTCCCCAGATGGTGCAGGCTCAAAGTAGACCCAAGAAGTTCAGTAAGACTGGTTTTCAGTACAGAAAGATCCTAAATGATAAATAAACAAAACCCTAGCCAATCACAGGGAAAGAAAATCTGATTTTAAAATTACAGCATGTTAATATTTAAATCCCCTTTTTCAGCATTAACAAAATCAGTAACCACAAAGTGAAACAGAAAAGTAGGGCTCTATTGATTATCAATCATCTGTCTGTCAACCATCTATCTACCAACAATCATAATTGATTTATCATCTTTCTTTTTTTTTTTAATTATACTTTAGGTTTTAGGGTACATGTACACAATGTGCAGGTTTGTTACATATGTATCCATGTGCCATGTTGATTTCCTGCACCCATTAGCTCGTCATTTAGCATTAGGTATATCTCCTAATGCTGTCCCCGCCCCCCCCCCCCCCCACCCCACAACAGTACCCAGGATGTGATGTTCCCCTTCCTGTGTCCATGAGTTCTCATTGTTCAATTCCCACCTATGAGTGAGAACATGCGGTGTCTCGTTTTATCAATAGATGATAGATCAATTGATGATAGATATATGGTTGGTAGATAGTACATAGATGATAGATACAACGATTAGATAGATGAAAGAGAGAGAATATTTAACACCAAACGCAACGAGTGCTCAGCAACAGAGAGAAGAGAGTCACAGGGCAGTATTGGAGCTTTCCATCTCAGTGTCATCTAAGGAGCAGGCTGCCCTTTCAACTATCACAAAAATCTCTGCCGTGAGGCTAGACACAGCAGACCTAAGCAGTAAACTTTCAGTCATACAACCAGCTTCACTTTATTCTCATTCCCAGTCATCTTCTGATTATGCTTTGGTTTCCCATGAAGTTTTTTTGAACAAAAGAATGTCCTAATCAAGCCTTGGCAGCTGCCTTATCTCCCCAACATGTTTCTTATTATAAACCAATAAACGAGTATCTGTTTGTAAAAAAAAAAAAAAGTAGGGCTCATTCTAAGAAAAAAAAAACCTAACAGAAGCTTTTCCTACACAGCCCAAATGGCAGGCTTACTAAAAAATATTTTTTTTAATTAATGTTCTCAGGAAGGTAACAGAATAAACAAAAAAGGAAAGAGAGTCATGGATAAATAAGTTATTAATAAAGAGTAAAATTATGTTTAAAACTAAAATAATTTCTAGATATGAAAGTGAAACAACTGAAATAAAAATTTACTACAGACATTTAAAAGCAGATGAGCAGATAAAACATAATATCAGGAAACCTAAAGAAAGAGCAGTTGAAATTATTAAGTAAGGAAGAGAAGGAAAAAATATAAAAAAAAGTGAACAGAGCCTAAAACCTGTGGGACACCATCAAGCAGCCTTACTTACACATTTTGGAAATTCAAAGAGAAGAGACAAAGAATCAGAAAGACTATTTTTAAAAATAGTGGTCAAGAATGTCACAAGTCTGAGGAAATAAATAAACATCCAAGAAGCTAAATAAGCTCCAAGCAAGATAAACTCAAAGAAACACACTCAAACTTACTTGATAATTCAATATTTCTAAACAAAGACAAAGAGAACCTTGAAAGCAGCAAAAGAAGTGACTAGTCATGTACAGAGGACCCTCAAAAATAAAAAGTCGATTTCTTATCTAAAAATTCAGAGTCCAGAAAGTAATAGACTAATATATTCCAAGTGATGTAATAAAAAAATTCAAACAGAAATTTTATGTTCAAAGTGTCCATCAAAACTGAGAGGGAAATTATGACATTTGTAGATAAAAGCTGACGTCTTTTACCACTGGACTACCCTTTCAGAAATGCTTTATGGGGTACTTCATGACAAAATGAACACTAGACAGCAGTATGAATAAATAAATATTAAGGTAAAGATAAATACATAAGCAATTAAAAAAATATATAGAGAAATTAACAATGTGCACCTTCACAAGTGATTCTCCACATAATTTAAAACACACAAAAACATATATATAATAATATATATATAATATTATATCATTTATATTTATATATATTCACTAACTTGTGTTTTTGACATACAGTGCATAAAGGTATAATTTTGAGAACTCAGTAAGTAAAGTAATGGAGGCCAGTCTATACAGAAGTAAGGGTATTTATGTTATTGAATGTAAATTAGCATAACTTTAACAATGTTATAACTTTAGAATGTTCGATATAATGGTCACAGCAACTGTAAAGGAAAGAGTAACCGGCAGGTAGAAAGCTTTCTGCACTACACCAGAGTAGGAGCGGTGGATTTAGCTTCTCTTACTTGAGAAGCAAGCAATCTTGGCACCAGGAGACCAAGCCCAAGCTCTCCCACCAGTGAGTAAGTGTGGAGAGCCTAAGGCACATACCATAGCTGCTCCTTCACACAACTTTTACTACACCAGTGGCAACAAAGTGGAAGAGGCTCATCCATACTTAGCACCTGGTAAAGCACTGGAGGCAGAAAAATGTAACTATGGGAACATAATAAAGTTGGCACAGCAGCTACCCCAAATCGTTCTCTTTCTTTATGGATTCCCAGGAGTTGAAACTTTTGTTTACACAAGACAAGACTAAAAAGAGAAGACAGAGTATTTGGTTCAGTGGAAAGGTTATGACAAACAGGATGACACTTCAGAACCAGAGCAGCACCTCCTGAACTGTGAAAAATGTATTTATGTCTTTAACAGATGACAGACTGAAAAGCAGAAAACAAGGACACAGATTAAAACAAGTAGAACTTTTTCAAACAATGTCAAAATAAAGAATTTCCAGATCTACCAACACCAACTTTTCTAAGAACTCTCCTAAAATGTTATTAACTGGCAAATACCACAAGTCCTAAAACAGCCAGTGGTTTGCTGACAGCCAGAACGTTAGGAAAAATGTAGCTTCACCTCTCTTTCACCCAAAGAATATGGAGATAGTAAATTCAACTATCAAGACACTTGCACATCAGAGCCCATTTAACACCAAGAACAGAGTGAGTGACATTCAAGAACCTGCGACACTAAACCCTATTGCACCAGATTAGCAGAACACAGTGGTGTTCAAGGTGGCAGTAGAGAAGCCTGTCAGACCTTTATCAGATCCCAGTGCAGGACCAGCTGGAATAGAAAAAAGGCCACTTATACATGCCCTATTGTCTCAGATGTCTGGCTCAGTTACTACTGTCTCCATGGCCACAGGCTCAGCTAACAAGGAAGGTATATTGGTATTAATGGACCCATTAACAGCCAACAAAACAACAAATATGCATACACCTATTACAAGAGTGAGAGGTGGGCAAAGAAAGGTTATTGATAATAAAAGAGACCAGGCTTTCATGTAGAGGATGCATGTCACCAGAAAGCTAACAGAAAGTGCCAGGAGATACAGAGACATGGTAGTGAGGAAAGCGGATGGATTCACCTAGATATTGGTATCAACTAGATGGACAGGAGAAAACACACTGAATGCAGAAGTAATGAAAGAAATCATGGGCCGGGCGCGGTGGCTCACGCTTGTAATCCCAGTACTTTGGGAGGCCGAGGCGGGCGGATCACGAGGTCAGGAAATAGAGACGACCACGGACCCCGTCTCTACTAAAAATACAAAAAATTAGCCGGGCGTGGTGGCAGGCGCCTGTAGTCCTAGCTACTCAGAGAGGCTGAGGCAGGAGAATGGCGTGAACCTGGGAGGCGGAGCTTGCAGTGAGCCGAGATTGCGCCACTGCACTCCAGCCTGGGCGACAGAGCAAGACTCTGTCTCAAAAAAAAAAAAAAAAAAAAAAAAGAAATCATGAATGCTCTGAATAGGGCTGCTGCAGATGGTAGCAAACTTGTGCTGTTCAGCACAGCTGGCAGTGTCTTTTGCTGTGCTCTTGATTTTGGGTACTTCGTGAAGCATTTAACAAATGACAGAAACAGAACAAGCATTGAAATGGTGGAGAATATCAAGAATTTTTTCAACAATTTCATTCAATTTAAAAAGCCTATTGTTGTATCAGTCAATGGGCCAGCCATTGAACTGAGTGCATCCATAGTGCCTCTTTGTCACTTGATTTGGGCTAATGACAGCTTTGGTTTCAAACCCCTTTGGACAGAGTTCAGATGGCTTTCTAGTGTTACATTTCCCAAGATGATGAGTGAAGCATCTGCCAATAAAATGTTGATTGCTGCGTGAAAGCTGACAGTACAGGACGCATGTGCCAAAGACCTTGTTTCTCAGGTGTTTTGGACTGCAACTTTCACCCAAGAGGTTATGATTCAAATTAATGAGCTTGTCTCATGTAATCCAGTTGTGCTGGAGGAATGTAAGGCCCTCGCTTGCTGTAATATTAAGATGGAGTTTGAATAAGTGGATGAGAAAGAATGTTAAATGCTGAAGAAAATCTGGGGCTCAATCCATGGTATATAATCCATGTTAAAGTAAGTGCAAAAAAAAATGATGAGTTTTAATTGTCTGTCTGCTCAGGGAACAATAACTGAGCTGAGCAGAAGATATCATTAGCTGCAAGATGCCCTAATCCATCTGCATATCCCAAAACAATTTCCCTCATACCTAAGACTTGGAAGGAGAACTGGAAATGTCCAACCTATTTATTTAATATTATCAAGGAAGTTTTAAGTACTGTAACTTTAAAATAAATAATGAATCAGCTTCTTTGCCAAAATGTCATAATTTTATGCACATAATAAGCCCAAATATAAAAGCAGACTGGTGAGCATTTGGCTATTCTTTCAAATTCTAATTTTTTCATGACTACTACTGTATAAAAAACAGAATTGTGACATATTAGATTTGAAATACAAAAAAAGTAATATTTTTTTATTATTTTATATTCTACAATGCAGAATTTAATGGGGTATGAGGCAGCCTCTTCCCCTTTCCCCAAAATAGAGACACAGAAATATCTGAGATGGTGCTTTTGACTTTATAGTGGAACAAATGCCACAGAGACACAAAATTCTAAATTAAAGCCTAATATTTTAGGATATTTCTAACACAAAATTCACTGATGATTTTTCTCCCAAACTGAAATAGGGTGCAATTTATGGTGAGATTTCAACTGAATTTCCTTTTCTTTATAAATACCTAGTTTTTACCCAGTTAACTTGAAGAAATCTTTATCTCTCTAAAACAAAACTTGTTATACAGTATTAGTGCATCATAAAATCATTTAGGTAGAATTATCCAAGTGTTAATGTTTAAAATATATACTTTTGGATTAACTTTGAGCATGTTCTATTTAATAAGTTAAAATTCTGGACACATTATTAAAGGCAGAAATTTCTTTCAAAGTAAAGAAAAGACACAAACACTATATCTGACATTTAAATTACTTGTGTTTGCTTTTATGTGCACACTATGTCTTAGAACACTCTACATGTTCAGCCATCCAGAAGCTCTGGAATCCTGTCCTCTTGGATTTTTACAGAGACTCCATTATGTAGGTATGATTGGATAAGCCACTGGCTAATGGTGATCAATGTGACTTTGTCACAGGCAGAGAGTTAGGTGCATGAGTGAGTGATGGTTGAATCCAGCCACTGCACACAGCTAGCCATATTGGCTATGATGGATGAGCAGTTCCAGGTGCTGGCCCCAGGGGCCAGCTCCCTAAAGGTCTTTAGCCGAATTTGGCATACCAAAAGCTATTTCCTCTCCAGGGACTGGGGAATGCAGTGGAATCCAGGAGCTTAGAAATGCCAGAAATTGCAGAGCCCCAGAGAGGGTGTGACAACACTGTCTTGGGAAAGGTTTCAGTCTGAGTTCTTTTAGAGCCAAAGCTCTGTTGCCCCCCACTTTTTTGTAGTAAGCAAAACTGTGGCAACTTAGAGGTTGTGAGTTTCAGTCCTGTTTGTATTACTAATTTTTCAGTTTTGACATTCAGTCCTGAGTCCTTATCCTATGTCCAGGAAAAATGAGGTATGTGAACAACTAAAAAAAACAAGGTAAATATGTGCTTTATTGAGTGACAGTACAGTTTGCAGGAGATATAAAGTGGGCAGCTCCTTTTTACAAGAAGAACCTACATTCATCTGTGCAGCACTCAGTGAAGAGCAGAAACAGAGTGAGGAGCTCCAATCTCCAGGCTGGTTGTTCTGACATCTCTGCAGCCCTCATTAAGGATGAGATGCAGAATGGCAAGCTTTAATCTGCAGGAAGGTTGTTGAGATGTCACAACAGCCCTTAATGGAGAGGAGACCTATCTAACTGCAGACCTGTAATGCTAGTAATTGTACAACTCTCAGTGGAGAGGAGACCCACAGTGTTTAGCTCTAATTTGCAAGCAAGTTATCCATGATCTGCCTAACTCTGGAGTTCATATGGGTTTCAGTGGGCAGAAAGAGTGTGCTGATTGGTCAATGGTGCTATTGTTGGGCCCGGAAAGAGACATAACTTCTCATCCTCATCTCCAGAACATGCAGCCCAGCCCCTAATCTTCAGAAAATGCATGGCTTGAAGATGGAGTTTTAATGAGAAACTGCTTCTTTCTGCCTAGGTGCTATCTCTCTGTCTCCTGCTACAGTTCATGGTGCCAAGGCTATTTTTGCAAAGAGAAACCTGCAGGCCCATACCAAGCTGCCCTCAGATGCTACCCAACTCCATGAGTCTCCTATGCTCACTGAGGCCCAAAGACTAGAGAAAACTAAGGTGGCATATGGTTTTTGTTTCAGCACATCCTCAAGTATAAGTACACCTAGTCAGGTCATAACATCACCTGGGCTCAGCCAAAAATTTTCTTCAACATTAGAGGGGACACTAGGAGCTGGGAGAGGCCAGGCAATGGGAGCAGGCATTTCAGGTACTTTTTAGGAAGGTTGGCTTTCCAGGCCCCAGAAAGCACAGGGATGCCTGAGTCTGCAGCATGGCTAGGCAGCTTCAACTGTGCCTGAGTAGGTGGGGTTTCTGCTGAGTCCAGTTGGATGTGGGTGTGGCTTCTGCCTGTTCTTGGTTCCCACCAGCTTCACAGAGTGAGGAGCCCTGGCTGCCCCTCCCTCACTACACCTGGCATCTTTTCAGCAGGCCCGCTAAATAGGCTGCTTCTGCGAGTACCTGCAGCAAGTCCCCTATTCCAGAATAATGCAGGGTGACCCTGGGAGTCCCTACACTCTTAACAAGTCTTGTCTTTTTACTGACAAGCCCCAACCTGAAGCTGTCGGTTATTAGCATAGAAAAAGACATCACTTTGGAGATTCTGAAGAACTCAGAATTTCTATGCCAGAAAACAGAGACAAACGCCAAATATATTTCACAATCCTACAGCTACTTAAAAGAAACCCCAGGACTAGAGTCCTCGGTAGAATTCCACTGTTGAATTCTACTAAATGATCTAAGAATTAAAACAATTTATTATCTTTTCCAAAGCCATTTATTTTTAAAAGAAGAAAATGCAGGTTGAATATTGCTAACTCAAAAACATTAAATATACTCCAGTGTAAAACTTGAGTGATGACATGACACAGGTGGAAAACTCCACAGGATATTTCTTAACACAAGCTTTGTTTTATGGACAAAATACATTAAATTTACCTTTATGATGTGGGAAAGAAAAAACAGGAAACTAGAAAGGGTTCTTCGTAAAACTCCTTTAAGCACAGAAACAGACTGAAAAATTAAGTTGCAGGCAACTGTAAGAGAAATAGATGAGTAGGATAGCAAAATATATGTTCACAGCTGCACTAATAAGAAAACAGGAAAGAACATGAAAATGTCTTTGTCGTTTTTGCCTAAAACATATGCAAAGCTGCACAGATAAGGGAGGAAGGCCAAATGTAGAAATACCTTTGTCATTCATATAATCAGCAGGCTTCAAAAAAATGACAATTCTGTCTTTGTGGGCATGATACCTGGTAGGCTCTAGTGGGCTCTGCTGGGACATTTTTCTACTTTGTATATGGTTTGACCTGTGAGCCAAGTGTTTCTGAATCGTCCCTTCAGCTTCTGCTTTTTCCTGCCCCAATGGCCCAGACAAAGCTTTTATTTAATCCTCTGATTTGTCCCAGGTCAGGTCATGAACCAAGCTGATTACTGCTTTCTTCAAGATAACCCACATGCAACTCAGAATATTTCTTTCTTTCCAGTTCATAAAAACCTCAGACCCAGCGTTATAGTTGGAAAGTCTCATGGGTCCCCTCCTTAGTATGAACAGCTTTCTTCTTTTGATTATTAGACTTCTGTCCTATCTGAACTTTATATCTAGTTTCCTGAATTATCTTGTTCATGAAACAACACTTCAGCATGTGATTGGTCCCAGGCCAAAGTATCAGGCCAAGCTTTCACTTTAGCTGCTGTTTGGTCCAGAGCAAAGGATGAAGGTCAAGGTAAGTTGTATCTATAACTCATTACTTAACCTCCTGATGAATCCCCAGCCAAAGTGCAGGGCTAAGCTGAGTAATGTTTCTCCAAGACCACTAAGCACATTTCTTTCCTTTTCTGTCTTTATCAACCCTGAAGCCCAGCCTCATAGTATGCAAATCACTTACACCCCACCTTCACTGTAAAGATATTTTTACTTTCACTTATAAAACTTTTGCTTCAACCTAACTGTTTGCATCCATGCTCCTTAATTTTCTTGGCCATGAGACAAAGAGCTCTGCTTGACACCTCAAAATGAGAGATTGCTACATTGTGGTGCATTAATGAGATGGCAATAAATGAATGTGGGAATTGAGATCTGGGATGCATTAGTCTTACTGGACCATCTGGGAAACTGGCCCTGCACTGTGAGGATCACTCTTCTGAGGCAGTCCAATATGTATTAGTCACCAACACAGGACAGAAAGGGTCAAGGTAGCTACATTTTGATGCCTTAGCCATTCTTCCTAAGGTACCCTGGCTTACCTCACTGATAGGAGTTTACAGCTGAATGTCAAATATCTTGGATTGTATAGGCCTGTAATTGGGTCACTAGTCTTTGTCTTTCATTTGCTTCATCTCTTTTTGCTGTGGCTGTTTCTGAGTGCTGCCATAAAAGATAGAGAAGGCTATGTCCAGAAAGTTTTCCAAGGTAGTATACAATTCCAGAGCCTGCCTCTGCAGTTTTCTTCTGATATTAGTAGATGCCTGAATAATAAACTTGCCTTTTAAGATTATCCATGTATTAATTGATTCAGGAGATACAAAAGTATGTTTCATGAATGTCACTCTTCGCCTTTTCATACAGGCCGAAAAATTTTTATCTGGTTTCTGATTCAATATGGTCCCCTTGAGTACCTTTTATATTTTATGACTGGCTGTAGAAGACATGTAGTTGTCCCTGAATCTCTCTTGTTGCATGTAGGGCTGCCTGTTTCACAGAAGCAGTTTGAGTTTGGCTGGTCCTAGGCCACACTATTATTTTAGTTCTTGAATGGTCCAGGGCCAAGTTCCTGAGCCAAGCTGAATCACTTCTGAGTCATTACATTAGCTGCTAATTTGTTCCAGGTCAAAGTCCCTGGAAAAGTTGAGTAGTGCTTTCTTCAAGAATAGTTAAGACATTCTGTTTCTTCCCATTCCATAAAAAACATCAGACACTTCCTTATCGTGGGCAACTCACTTTCCTCCACAAGAAGTTAACTTATTAAACATTTGCTACAATCTCATCATTTTCATTCATGGCTTTTAATTTCTTGGGCTTGAGATTAAAAGAAAAATCTATGTGATGCCTCAGAATGAGAAACTGATACACTGTGGTGCGTCGGGGGACAGCAACTATGTTTTTGGTGAATTAACTGGAAAAAGAGTAATTACAAAGATGGGTAGGAGTGCACTTCCAAGCTATTTACATTCATTTTTGAGGCTTGCTGTCCTCAGCGTTTTCTTTCATAATTTCTCAAGAGGAGGTAGGCATACTGGGAAACACTCTGGCAATCCTCCTTTACCTTAGGTGTCAAAAATGTTGCCTCTGTTCCAATTCAGTTTTCTTTCGTGGAGGACCTAGTTGTCATGTGGGGCTGAAAGAGAATCTAGAAAAACTGAAGGTTTCTGGTTAAGACTACACCATGGTGTTACCTGAAAGCCTCGGGACTAACTACAGTTTCTGACAGCCCATCATTCTGTTGCCACCAAAAATTCCAGAAATTTCTGTTTCATTTTTTTTTTCTTTTTGTGACTACTATATATTCTATTTCCTCTTCATATGAATGTTGCAACCTGGAGATATAATCTTATGGGGTAATATCAGCTGGTGTGTTAGTAATTAGAAATGTAATTCAAAGAGATGCTATTTTGTGATTTTTTTGGAACAAGAAAGAACTCAAATTGTACTATAAATTTTTTATTTGGTGAGTGTCTTTTTGTCCCCCAGCGACAGATATTCATGGCACTGTATGGATAGGTATACATTCAGAAGAACGTTTTTCTTTTTGTTGGTTATTTCTCTGTAAAAAGCTCAGCATTGCTACATAAATCTAAACAGTTTCTTTATGAGACACATTAATCTTTTTTTTATGCAGAGACACGTAGTGTGGGGACAGCCTATAGAGTTTTCACCTTCTTTTTCTAACTTTTGGCTATAAAAACCTTGGAGTCAGAGTTTTCATCTAACATTTTAGATCTTACAATGCCACCTAGTGTGATGAAGTTTTTCTCTGTGGGAAGCCTTGTCAGTACTTTGCACAAAACCCCGAGGTTTTCAACTCCTCTCTCTCCTGTGTCTCTCTAACAGTAATAAGACTCCATGCTCTATCTGTAAACAGAAAATCTCCACTTTCAATAGTTGGAGGAAAGTTGCCTTTGAGAGACATATTCTAGCTCAGGGCTTTGTTTGTATCTTTTTTGAGATGAAGTCTCACTCTGTTGCCCAGGCTAAAGTACAGTCACGCAGTTTCGGCTATTATAATCTCCACCTTCCTAGTTTAAGTGCTTCTCCTGCCTCAGCGTCCTGAGTAGCTGCGATTACAGGTGCACACCACCATGCCCAGCTAATTTTTGAATTTTTTGTATAGATGAGGTTTCATCATATTGGTCAGGCTGATCTCAAACTTCTGACCTCGTGACCTGCCCACCTCCACCTCCCAAAGTGCTGGGATTACAGGCATGAGCCACCGCACCCGGCCACTCAGGGCTATTTTAAGAAGACCAGCTATTCAAGCCTTATATTTTTGGAGGCATGTATTCTGCATCCAGCAGTAATGGCATTTAAACTAAAAGAGAATTTTATGTTTCAAAGTCAATGGATCTCATTTTCTGGAATTTCAAGATTTTACTAGGGCAACAGCAAGGTAAGACAGAAATAGTATTGAACATCTCCCTGTGTAAAAGGGACTTGCTCAAATCGAACTACCCATAATCTTTCTTAGGTTGTCAAGCTACCTTGGGAATCTTCTGGGTTGAGTATGCTTAAGAGACCAACAAAGAATCACCAGTGGAGAGCTAACATCTTGTGCAGGTGAATAGTACTTCTCCTTCTTACTAGCTGCTCTGGAACCATGGGTGAAGATTATGGCTGTATCCATGGAGGACACCTATGATAGTTGCCAGATCCACAACAGACAAGAGAAACGAAAAAAAACAAGGAACGTATTTTCTTTCTTTCTTTTCACTCAGGGTTTTTCAGAAAGAGGAAGGAGACTATGGGATTCTTTCTCTTTCTATATATTTTGAAGTCACAACACAAACATTCTGCATTCTGGACTTCTCTAGGTTGCATTCAGAAACACTGGAATTTATTTGACCATGTGACTCTGAAAAAAAAAGTGGTTTTGTTTGTTTGTTTTGGCAAAAGGGCATGACTATCTTACCAGCTCCAGACAGGCAGGCCTGGCTTCCTGAGGGAAGTGTTCATTTTAATACTATTCAATAACTAGATCTTTTCTTGAGATGGGAAAAAAAACACTTTGAAATTTTCTATGTATAAGCTTACTTTGATTTTGGAGACAACCGAGATCATCATAAGCATTGTAAAATTGACTGCCCTCTTGACAGTCATATCAGGCAAGTTTAAAACAGATAATTTATTAAAGTCAGAGACAAACCCCTCACGAACCCTCAAATGTGACTTCTAAATGCCCTACTTGCCACTCTTATCCAGGCCCTCCAACAGCCATTTCATCGGCTTTTCTTTTTGTGCCACCAAGGAAACTTCCAACTTCACTGCTGCCCCTGCAGGAAATACTTGTTAGATGTGGTACTACTAGAGTTCAAGTTTTCTTCTCATTACAGGGCCTTACACAAATAACAGGAAACAGCGAATCCTCTGATGACCTTGATTCATATACAGAGGCATTTCAAAATCTAACCCAAGTGTTCAGTCTGACTTGTAAAGATACTACATTACTCCTAAAGCAAAAAATGTTGCAGTAAAGCAGGCAGCTTCATAGAGAGCAGGATTTTTTATAGAGGAAATATGTGTTTCTTACAGCCAGCCAAAATTCAAGAAGAAGTGAGGGTGAAAGGGGAAAAAAGAGTTAAACAAATAGCAAAATTTTTATTTCTAATAAGAAAGGAAACAGTGTTTCTTGAAAACCCAATTGGAATCTTGGTGATCTTGTAGATGAGTGAAAAAAAATCTAATTAGCATACTGGAAGGTTTATGAGGGAGCAGGGCCATACTTCTTAATTACTCTAAGATACTGATAACAGATTAAAACTAGATGAAAATTATTTAGCCTTATTGAAAACCCGAGAGGGGTTTTTGTGAAACACTTTCTTATATATTTTTTTCAGTTGAGAGAGAGTTCGTCTTAACAGACAAGTTTATTACTCAGGCAGCCTCTGACATCAATATGAAGCTGCAAAACATGTGATAGGTTTAGATAATACTGTAGTTTTAACAACGTACAAAGATGTTATAGTCATTTTTCGTTAGCAATAACACACAGAGTCTTCTATTTTACATTTAAGAAGATTAAGGATTGTATACACAAGAAAGAGGTTGGAGCAAAAGTTTAAATAAGTGGCAAAAGAAACACTTGGCCAGAAGTGATAGGTGCCTGAATAAGTTGTACACTGGGGTTTAAGGTTTTTATGAACTAGAAAAAAAAAAGCATATGCTTTGTTGGCAAACTGTCTTGGAGAAGGTGTGACTTAACTTTGCCCAGGCCCAGGACTTGTAAGATAGCTTAACTCAGGAACTTTGCTAGGGAGCAATCAGAAGCTGAATTGATCATTTGTGAAGACTGCTCAGCTCGGCCCAGAAACTATTAGAATCTGAAGTAAAAGCTCGGCCTGGGATGCTGGGCCAGAAATAATCAAGGCAAAGTAATGATTCATATGATCTGGGCGAACAGTAAAAAAAAAAGGTGCCAAGTAGTACCCAACAGAGCCCACTGTGTTTATACCCCCCCCCCCCCCCCACACACACACACACACAAACTTTTTTTCTGGAAGTCCACTGACTATAGAAAGAACAGCATTTCTATGCTAGCCATTGTTTTCCCATCTCAGTAAGCTGGAGGTTTATGTGAGTTTTTATCTGAATGGACTGCAGTTTCTACTATCTGTGTCACTGCAGTCATGTCTTCAGGCACAAACTTCTGTGTTAGGTCCCTTATTGGTGCCCACAGTTAATGTTTTTAAGGTTGCTTATTGTGTTATGTTGGAATGATGCCTTGGCTTCTGAGCTGGGGGTCCCTCAGGGACCCTTTACTTGTTGTATACCTAACAAAAGCTGGCTAAATTATCTTTTACCTCCGTCTGGAATGGAAACCCTAACTGCTCTTAGGGAAACTGGGCATTTGTCTGGTTACTTTCTGCTGCAGAAGGGTGTTATGTAGGAAAGAGCAGCTAGGTTTCTACCCAGGGTTGGTTTAAGTGTCCTTAGGAGAAAGGCATGATAATGCATGATTTTATTTCCATTACACTTTGAAGCTTGACAGACTTCAATCTGTAAGAAACAATTTATGTTATTGGAGAATATGTATCACAACTAGACAAGGAGAATAAGACAGCTTAAATACCTCAAGGCTGCTGACATTCGCAGAAAACTCATGGCTATATTTATGCCAGTTAAGACTTGTTTACATGAGACTTGGCTTTAGTTAGCTTTCTTGGTTTTATCATTTTAAACACAAATTTTCTGTAGTAGGCACCCTAATTTCTTATATTACCTGACAATATTTGTAGAATGCATGCCCAGATCTAGAATATTGTTTTAGATTTTCCCATCACTCAGGTCTTTCTCTTTTTTTGAACTGTAGCTAGAGATCACCAGTTGGCTCTCAGAAAAATTAGGGTTAATTTAAAATGTAGGCAAAACTTAAAAAGAACTTATGGCAATAGAAGCTAGTGATAGACTTATGATAGTTTGTTTAACATATTTATTTCCTCTATTCCTCATGTTTGTTAAGAACAAATCATGATAAAATGAGTTGTTTCAAAAAATAGATGTCTTACACATGCCCTATTCTTACAAATGCTGCAGGAATAATTATCTTTACATATGCTTTCTTCACTGGCTTTTATGGAACTCTGTTCTACTAGGAATGTCAAATGGGACATGTAAAGCTGAGCCCAGCCATTGGTTTGTACCCTTAAGTACCTATTATTTGGGTAAACTTCTCTGTTCTTTGAGGGTCCAAGAGTGTGGGGTTCCTGGGCCTCCTGGAAAGTGACTTTTTTACTTACCATAGGTTAAAAAACATGTACTGGGACAATGTATAAGGCCAGTTTTCTTAGGGAGCTTTTATTCATTCTGCAAGTCAAGTTTAATTTACTAGAGAAAAAAACATTCTTCCAGTCAAAGCCTGAGAAAAGCAACCAGGTTTTCCTGTGCTGTTTTTTTTGGCAAATAAAAATAAATTTTTGTTGCACCGATGCAAACAACCATATTGTTGTAGATAAAGAATTATCACACATAGTTTCCAAATTTTAGAGGAAATGAGAACGAAGAAAAAAGCATATTCCAATTTTTTTTAACAGGAATATACCAAACTATATTGTTCAAAGCTGCAGCTAGTTTGAAAGAAAGAGTTCTTTCCTCTGAAAAACAAAACAAGATTCAGGAATATTTTAAACAAATGTTAAAAGATTTGATTTATTCTTATATTAGCTTAGTCTATTTTGACATTTTCCCTGCTTTATATTTAGACACGTTTTAGCTATTCTGAAGTTCTGTAGGTTTTTATGGTATTAAAAGCCTGCAGAAGGGAGCACCTGTTAAAGTTCTACAGCTAATTACAAACCTTTTTTTGGGGAGAATTAAAACAAGACGATTGTCTGTAAATAACAAAATATCTAGGGTGGTTACAGTAAGAAACATAATTGACAAAGAAATTTCATTATTTCTCTGGTTTACAAATAGCTTAACATAATCATTTTAATTTTAATTGATAGCAAATATTCACATATTAGTACATTGAGAACCCCATGTGCTTTTGAGACCTATGTTAATATTACTCACTAAAATGTGTTCTGAATGAATAAAATATTACCTTCACAATCACATTATTTATATATATTATATAATCCATTGCACTTTTTTCTTTTATGCCTCACAAGCCCTCTGATCATGTAAAATCGAGGATTCAGAAAATACGTTCTTGAAATTGAAATTTTATTATGGGAAGCCTGCACATATTTTAGAGATTTAAGACACTTAATGTTACACTTAATGTTAAAACTTAATGTTAATGTTAAATTCCATATTTCCATAAGTCATTTGTTTTGACAAAATGTAATAGGTAAAAAATATTTGAAAAGGCAGAAACATTTTATTAGCCTTCACTAGTACACAATAATACCTTACAGAAAGAAAGCCAAATTTTACCTTGCATTAGTCTACTATTAATGTTAACCCTAAGTTTAATGAAACTTTTTATAAAATTCTATTTAACCTA
>NW_026652300.1:4222209-4351480 GCF_009828535.3 Hylobates moloch | reverse complement strand
GTGGCAGGGTTCCTGTGGCTTGGGTCCGGCAGCACAGGCCTCGGTCAGTGGGAGTGCGGAGGAGGGCACCGTCTTCAGGATGGAGGCTCTACAGGAGGGGGCGGCCGGGGTGGAGAGCGAGCAGGCGGCTTTGGGGGAGGAGGCGGTGCTGGTGTTGGACGACATCATGGCGGAGGTGGAGGTGGTGACCCAGGAGGAGGGCCTCGTGGAGCGGCAGGAGGAGGCCCAGCGGGCACAGCCTGGAGCTGGGCCCATGACCCCAGCGTCTGCACTGGAGGAGCTGCTGGCCGTTCAGGCGGAGCTGGAGCCGGTTAATGCCCAAGCCAGGAAGGCCTTTTCTCAGCAGAGGGAAAAGATGGAGCGGAGGCGCAAGCCCCACCTAGTCCGCAGAGGCGCTATCATCCAGAGCGTCCCTGGCTTCTGGGCCAATGTTGTATCCTTCTCAGTGTTTCTTCTGCCTTTCCGGTGGAGAGGTGCTCTTGGGGAAGTGTCAGTAACTTATGGGCAGCTCGGCGTCGATGTGACTATTTGGGAAACAGGGGTGAGTTGCCCCAAACCAATGTGGCTGTGGAAAGCCGGAGCAGGCTTGAGTACTATTTTCCTGCTTGCGGCAGAGAAACCCTTGCTGATGCCGAGCAGCAGACGTTTGGGGCATCTTTTTGAAGAGCGGAAGCGAGTTCAGACCAGAATAGGTTTTTGTGTGAATCAAGCTACTTTGAAGGGAGTGTGATTGCTCCCCCTTGCTAGTCTGCTCTGGGACTGGGCGTCTTCGGCCATAAGCAGATTCTGCCACTCCTCAGACACCAGCAACTCTGCACATCACGCCTCCCCATGTCAGTGCGGTCAGCCTCAGAATTATACACCCTCTGCGAACCCAAGAGGCCTTAGTTTAGGGGGAGGGGGAGGCGAAAGGAGGTCATACGTGGATGCAGATCTGAGAAATCCCGTACCCCAGCCTCTGGGTGCTCTTAGGCCTTCTTCCCTGTTGCTCGTAGCTTTTCCTTCCATGGCATGTAAAGGCTCTTTGACCTAAATCAGATTGCAAACCACCCCCAGATGTCAGCCCTGATCACTGAGCGAGATGAAGACATGCTGAGCTACATGATCAACTTGGAGGTGAGGCCAGGAAGACTGAGGCTAGAGGGTTTAGCGGGGGAGGGTAAGGGAAATAATTCATTCCTGTAAGCAACAGTGGGCACCTCACCCAAAAAGGTATTTAAGCTTTCTGCACCTTGTCCTGACAGGTGGAAGAAGTGAAGCATCCCGTTCATCTCTGCAAGATCATGTTGTTCTTTCAGAGTAACCCCTACTTCCAGAATAAAGTGATTACCAAGGAATATCTCGTGAACATCACAGGTGACAGGTGGCTCCCAGGATGGGTGGTGTAAGGAAGATGTGGGTGGATCATGGCCAACGTGATCCAGCCCCCTTCCCACAAAACCTCCTGTCTCTGTAGAATACAGGGCTTCTCATTCCACTCCAATTCAGTGGTATCCGGATTATGAAGTTGAGGCCTATCGCCGCAGACACCACGACAGCAGCCTTAACTTCTTCAACTGGTTTTCTGACCACAACTTCACAGGATCTAATAGGATTGCTGAGGTGGGTCCTCACTGCGAAACATCAGGAATGACCCCGGTGTGTTCCCAGCTGCTTGGGTCACCAGTCTGAGCCCTGATGAGGCCTTTCCCGATTGATTCCCCTGACAGATCCTATGTAAGGACCTGTGGCGCAATCCCCTGCAATACTACCAGAGGATGAAGCCACCTGAAGAGGGAACAGAGATTTCAGGTGAGCCGTTCAGTTGGAACTGGAGCTGTCTGATGCCCAGGAGAAGGGGTGGACACACCTGCCTATTCAGGGAGCCTGGGCGCTCATTTCAGAAATGTAGACATTGAGGCTCCTTTCATACATGTAGAAATTCCTTGAGAGGAAGACAGAGAGTGACAGAATCCAGGACATTCACGGCATTGGGCTGAAAAAGGCACATTTAGAGACTGCACTGCAAAGCAGGTTATAGCTGTGGAGTCTTAAGCCCAGGGGAGCATAGTCCATTTCCAGAATCACTGAGAAGTAAAGCTGAAAATCATTCACTTCAATATGTGGCCGTTGATTCCATGGCCATCAACCCCACCAGCACTCATCCTACAAACCCCATAAGATTGGGCTCCCTCAATGTGCCTCGTGGTCATCCTTGCCCCAGACCACAAAGGACTCTTTAGATTGACGGATTTCCTTAAGCTATTGCCCCGTGAGATTTCTGTGTGCTTTCAGTGTACAATGCATCTTGTTAGCCGACTCCCCTCACAGAGAATACTGGGAAAGTGGTAGGTATTTTGGAGAGCAATTTGTAACACATGATAGGAGGAAGTTTAAGAGATTACAAATGGGGAAGGGATATCCTTTTCTCAGCGGGCCCTGCAATTGAAACATTTCAAAGTATGGCTCAGAGAAGTGCGTTTTGACATGCGTTTGTGTTTCTCTAGCGGACTCCCAGATGCTGAGTTGAATATGATGGAGCATCGGACTTTACCTAAAACAGCAGAACTCCTAAAAACTTACAACAGTATGCAGGATGTCAGTACTCATGGTCTTATGCGCAGGAACTAAAAGAAAAACAGATCCAGTCACGAAAAATCAGACAGGATGGGGGGTAAACTTGGATTGTATGGAATGAAAAATAAACATTCTCAAGGATGTGTGACACTGTCTTTGTGTGTGTGTGTGTGTGTGTGTGTGTGTGTGTGTGTGTGTGTTTCCCCTGCATTCAGGTGTCACAAGGAATTGATCAATCAGTATGCTTTATTTTCTTCGTGGAAATGACCAGTGTGTGTTGGAGCTTGGCCTTTAAATTTGTAGAGTGAATGGGTGTGGAACGTGTTGGGATTCTTTCTACAGGACATAGTTCGGGAGGTAAAAGCAAAAGACAGCTTGGTTGGAGGCTTACTTCGTCCAGGGCCCAGTTTGCTGGGACCTGCACAATCCTTCATTTTGGGTATCATCATACAGAATAGATAAGCAGAGGATGATGGGAATCTTAAAGTTCACTTTCGTGTTGAACCGACATGTTCTTTTAAAGGTGAACGCGTAATCCTTTTCTGGGACAATGAGCCACTCAGGACTTCTCACGCATCATGGTGAAAAGGAATGGGCATGTAAGGTGTATGGAGGGACTGTGGGAAAGTGACGGAGGCATGGGGGAAGGCATTCAGGATACGCTTTTTGGCATAGATGACCAAGGGAAAAGAGAATCTTGCAGAAGTGAGGGGAAAGGGGTTGGATTTGTGGAATATAAGATTGCTGGAGAATCCACGCATGGACTGTCTCGTCACTTGATGACCCAGGATATGGACACTCTTGTTGATGTTTACATCTTTATTTGGGTTAAGCTTTCCTCCAAGATTCTGTGTTAGGTGAGGAGCCAATAGTGTATGTCGCTAACAACATTACGAGTGCATTTTGTGCTCTTGCAAACTCTAGTGAGGCTCTGTTCTCCCCAGTGATTGGCACTGCAGCTTGTTTCTGGAGCCCACGGCCCTTTAATTTTCTGTGGCCTTTGCAGCACACTTTGCCTAAGGTTAATAATGTAAAGTGAATATCGTTTTAGAGTAATATGTTGCAAGCCTCACACAGGAGGACAAAACATACCGTTTTCATTCACGAGTGGGTGCCTGCTTCCCAGGAAGACCCACTTGTGTGTGTCTATGCACAGGACGAGCGGTCGCCTCTGTCACGGATGGGGGAGTAGGATTTCGGTGTCGGGGGCAGAACTTTCTTCCCTGTTCCCAGATAAAACAGTTCCAACATAAGCATCCATGTTGGCCACACACTAATAGAGTGCTAACATTCCTGTCCCGTATGGACTGTGGTCAGCACGGCTTCTGTGAGAAGAGCTGTGTTGTTTCAGGGAAGAGGGTTCGACAGTCAGTTCATGAATCTCTTGTGCTGCCTTCAATACGCATTCCACACCTCCTGCTCGGTATCAGCAGTGGAGCTTTGAAAATCTATAGGCCAGTTTTGCCCCTGCTCCTATGGGGACAGCTGAAGCTCTGGAGCAGGAGTCCTGTCTTTCTCTGACTACTGTCCCCATGACCCACAAACAGGAAAACAGATTTTCTCAGCAAATTATTGTGAAAACAGTGGGAACCCTTTGGCCCCCTCAAGCTGCCCTCTACCTTACTGTGTGCCAGTCAAAGGCACTGTGGTCCAGTGCAGTATCCCTATAGTGGGAATGGGGCAACAGATTGGTGTGTGCACTCAGGGCAACTCATATTAGGAAATGTCTGCGGACTTGCCTATAATCAGGTCCTCTGCAAAAGTCTTACCCCAAATTTAGGGCATAGGAAAAAGTCGAGGAAAGGGTCTTGCAATGATTTCTGTAGGAGGTAAATGGATAAGAAAAAGACTGTAAATAGACGCCAGTGCTAATTTTGGAGCCAGCCTGTTTTAAAGTGGTGACAGGGGAAGAGCTTTTTCCAAGGCAGGCAGCAAACCGGGAACTGTCTACAATGGATGGGCGTGCCATGGGTTGGTGGCTCAGCCATATTGCCACCCCACCGAATGAATACAGCAGACTGGGCTTCTTCCTCGAATCTTACATGGAATTCCTTCTGGTGATTTCACAGGAGATCCATTGTTTTGGTATTATCAGATATCGTGTTGAATTATACAGGCTGTCGAACGCTTCTTCCACTGAATATCCGTGCACATGGGCCACAGATGCTAAGGGCACTGACAAATTTGCATTCTGCCTCAGTAACTCTGAAACACCTCTGTTATTTCCACTGTCGGGGTCTAGGTGTTTTTTTCATGTTTAAACGAACAACTGTGTGTTTGTGGTTGTGTACGTTCATTACTCTGCGTGGGTTTGTAGCTTTTCTCTGACTCCACATATGTCTATGTCTGTCCCATATTTTTCCTCACTACCTGCGGTAATTTGTACATGCCTATCTCTACAACCATGCTAGACTTTGTACCTGTGTCTTTGAACATCTATCACTCTCTCTCCCTTCCTATTTTCCTTTCTTTCCTTTACTCCCCTCCTTTCTTCCTTCGCTTCCTTCCCCACCACACTCTCTCCGTCTGTATCATCTGTCTTTCTATTCTCTATCTGAATTTAGTTTGTGATTCTGAGTCTGTTGGCAGTGGCATCAGATTATCGTTTTCATGTCTGGATGAAATTCCTCTTTTAAAGCCTCTCAGCTGAAAGAGATGAGTTCTTTTTGTGAGCCATAATGACCGGTTTATTTCAGGCCGATTTAGCAATGACAGTGTTAAAAAAAAAAAATACTGGGCATTGCCGCAAAGCCAAAAGTCACATGGGTTCCACTCATCCTACTCAGTGAATCCAAAGGTGGAAAAGTGAAAAAGCGCGTTATGCCTGTGGTCTCCAAAGCAGAAGGAGAACTTTCAAGTGATTGTGTCAGATCATTTTCCGGGAGGCAGCTGTAGTTCATAGATCCATGCCGCGTAAACACAAGCGCAATAATGAAATGGAGATAATGTTCTTCTTCGTCCATTTCAGTTTTTTATTATTTTTAAGAGACACCATGCATACAGAATTACTTCATGACATGTCATAAAACTATTGTTTAGTGAACTCACACCTGAGTTCTTCATTGTGTCAAACAATGTCAAAAATCATGATTCCTTGTGACCTGCTACAGATAAGTGATAGGAAATAACAAATGAGACCATATAGAAAGGGCAAATCGTGGTCTGGGAACTTGACCAGGAGGTTCAACCTGGCTGAATGCCTCTCAGGGATTCAGAAAAAGACACTTGCACTTGTAATTAAGAGCTTTGAGTGGAAAAGAAGCACTCTTTGTACATTTGTGTCTTTTAACTCGTTTGGGGAGTTTGGTGTATTATTTACAGGGTTCTCTCTGCCTTTTCTCATTCTTCTCCCCATCTGGGGCTGTTACTATGTGAAAGCTGGCTTCCTTCATCGGATCTCGTAGGCTCTAATGATGTTTCGTTGATTTTGATTCTCCTCACACTACGTAGTGTTAATTTACCTAAAATGACGCTTTTTTTGTTGGTTATCTGAGAATGGGTCTTCCTCCGTCTTCCAGGTTGGACAGCAGCCCCAGGATCTCGGCCCACTGCAGCGCAGACACCACACACCCATGTGATCCTCTCAACTGAGACTCTCACACAGCTGGCACTAAATGTGCATGCCACTCCTCCCAGCTATGCATTAATTAACTAATTGATTACTTTTTGGATGTGGTCCCATGTTGCCCCAGGCTCCTCTGGATCTCCTGAGTGCGGGCAATCCTCCGACCTCAACCTATCAAAGTGCTGTGGTTACAGGTGTGACCCGTGGCCCTGGCATGGCTTTGAGGTTTTTGCTTTTTTCCTCTTCCTCCTCACGTCTTCTTTGGAGACATGCAGTGAAGGTTTCAATTCATGGACTATAGTCTCCACACCTGTAATTTCTATCTTTCGACTCATCATCAGCATTCATTGGGATTTTCATTTTCTTTCCTGTGTCGCGAGAAAGACTTTGATAGAAAAGGAAAGCACTGCTGTATAATAAAATACTTTGTGGACATTTATTCTCTTAAGGCATTTTAAAAATTGTATGTTTATTTAGGAATGTCAAATGAAATGATACATATTTATAACTTAAGGAGTGATGTTGCAAAGGTCATATACACTATGCATTGGATACATCCAGCTAATCAACACATGCGTGACGTCACATACGTGTCATTTTTGTTGTGGAAAAACTTGACCTGCACTGTCTTAGAATTATTTTAGAGAAAGAATTTGTTATCACTAGTTATTGTCAGCATGCTGAACACAATATTTTTAAGCTATCACTCCTTTCTAACTAGAAAGATGAATTCTTGATCCAGCATCTCCTCAGTGCACCCTCTCAACCCCAGCCATCAGAGTCAGTACCTCTGTGAAGTCCGCTTGTTTGATTTCATATAAGCATGAGGTCATGTGCTATTCGCCTTTCTGATACCTGGCTTATGTCACTTAAGAAAATGGCACGCACACATTCAGCAGGTTGACATGCATTGTCACAACTGGCAGGATTTCCTTATTTGTTATTGCAGCATATTTTTCCATTGTGCCTATGTGTATTTGCCCCAGTTTTTAATCCACTCATCAATGGAGGGACACTCAGGTTGTTTCCGGATTTTGGCTACAGCCAGAATGTAATGAGAGCAGCAATAATTGCATGGGTGCACACACCGCTTCAACATAGTGATCTGTGTATTTGTGGGCGTGCCTGGGTATTCGGATTTCCTGGGTCATATGGTGGGTGGTTCCACTTACAGATTTCTGAAGACCGTCTATACTTAAATAAAAGCCATAAAGCTTCTTGAGAAGCCTGCACTAATTTACCTTCTCACCAAAAGTTAGGAAATAATTCTTCTTCTCAGTATCCTCACCAGAAATGAGGGGGTTTTGTTTTTCATTTTTGTCTTTTGGATAACAGGCATTCTGACTAAAATGAGAAGAAATCCCATTGTGTTTTTGATTTGCGTTTTCCTGATGGATTAGGGATAATGAGGACTTTTGAGCGTGTCTTCTGGACAACCGTATGTCTTACTTTCAGAAATGAGTGTGTGCAGCCTTCGCCCATTTGATTTCATGCCATTGAGTTGTTGGGAGTTCCTCATGTAATGTGAATATTCACCCATTAACAGATGTATGGTGCTCCAATCATTGCTCCCATCCTGCAGGATGCCCCTTCCGTATGTTTAGTTTTCTGTGGCGTGGTGAAGCACTTGAGTTTGCTATGATTCCATTCTCTAGTTTTGAAAGTGTTTACTGTGCTCTTGCAGTCACTTTGAGATCACCATTGCCCACAGGGATGCCATGGAGCTTCTTCCTTGTGATTTCTTCTGGTATTTTCATCGCTTCAGGTCTGACATTGGAGTTGGCTGAGAAATAATCTACTCGTAAAATCCTTTATGTGGCTATTCAGGTTATCCCCAGCCTAGTTTATAGAACATACCTGAGTTTGCACTGGGCGTTCTTGCTTCTTCGGGAAAAGGCCATGAGCCGCAAATTCAGTGACTTAGTTCTGGGCTCCTGTTGCTTTTCATAAGCTCGAGTCTCTGCTTTTCTTCCAGGGCTATTGTATTTTGGGACGTAAAGCCTTGTAGTAGCATATCATGAAGCTAGTTAGTGTGATGCCTCCAGCTTTGTGCTTTGTAGTGGATTGCTGTGGGTTTTCAGGATCTTCTGCCATTTCATAGGAAATTTAGGATGCTCAGATTGCTTTTCTAAGAAGAATGGGTCATGGGTATTTTTACAGGGGTTGTGTAGGATCTGAGGATCACTCAGGTAGTATTGATGTCAATGCCGTTTAGACACTGTGTGTGTTTGTGTGCACATGCTCAGGGCCAAGAGACACTGGGTGTCCTCACCAGTAGTGAGGTGGGCCTTAATGTCCAGCCAGATTGCCTTCTTTGAAACACACAGAAGGTCCCCTTCCGTTTTGCCATCTCTTCATATTTCCTCCCCTGTGAACCCTGTGTGGTACTCCAGATTCCCTGTGTGGTGGCCTGCCTTTTTTGGGGGTGGAGAGTTGCTGGCTGAATGAAGGTGGCAGAGGGGAACAAAGATGTCAGGGGAGCCTGGGGTTATCCAAATGTGACTTGACAGGCCTGGGAGAGCCATTCTGGGAGGATGCAGACCTAGACAGGCCACAGGTGAGCATGTGTGTGGTAGGTGAGAGAGCCCAGGTGGAGCCCAAACTGAACCGCAGGTAGTAGCACACCTCAGGATAGGGAAGGGAGCTAGCCAGGGATGATGAGGCAACCATCTCTTGGTCCTGCCTTGTCACCCATTGACACTAGCTACTTATGCCAATTAAGCGGATTAGGGTTCCCCCGTCCTGAAATGTGGGTACTACAGTTCCCTGAGGGGCCTTTCTCCACCAGCCCATGATGGCCTGAGTTTGCTTACTGCAGTCTCCTCCCTGAGCCTTGGCATCTCTATGTGTGTCCTAACTCCAGGACACACAAGCCTCTCAAGCCCCAGCCCTGGGCTGCTTCCCTGGCCTCTTCTCTGTTCCCTCTGTGAGGGCCTAACTCCCTTGGGCAGTGCTGCAGGAGATTGAGCCACAGGCCCTGGCTGATGATCTGGGGGACTGGGCAAAGTGGTCGTGACAGGTCAGGTTCCGGTTCAAAGCCCATTCCTCTGATGCCAAGGAATGTCCAACAAGGTCCTTTGCCATGACGTCCCATAGCTGCCCCACCTCATCAATCCTGCCATACCCTGGGCAGTCACTGTCAGCCAATCAGCTGAAGAAGCTCAGTTAGGCAGTGCCCTGTGGGAAACTGGGGCCTTCACCTCCATGACTCTAGAAGCACTGGACTGCAGTGGAGCCAGTCACCCTGTCTCCTGGAGGGAGAGGAGTCAGGAAGGCTCACGCCAGGCTGAGCTTCCTACGTACTACCCCCTCTACCATGCCGGGAGGCACTCCTCATTGAGGATGCCAACGCAATACTCCTTAGGCATCATTTCATTGCCGAAGTAAACGTCGTGATGAAAGGCAAAGTGCTTCCTGCCACTCATACTCAGGATGGCTGAGTTCCTCCACCTGCCTGTCCAAGAAGGAGAAAGAGGACAGCCAAGGGACAATTTCATCTAGTTGGGCTGAGGTGGCCTTCCAGCTGGGGTGAAGCATGCGTTTCCCCTTCCCAGCTTTCCCACTGAGACAGCCCTGAGCCCCAGGAGGACCTCAACCTGACCAGGACCTTGTCACCCTCCCCCAGACCCAGGCTTCCCATCCTGGCCTGCACATCCAACACGTAGCTTTGAAGGACTTCCTCATGCTTTCTGAGCTACTTGCTCTCAGCAGAAATAATCAAAACTTTTAAACTGCTATTTATGCCCACTTAAATTTTTCACTTTTTTCTACCTCATGTTTTGGATGAGGCATGTATTTTTAAATGTATTTTCACCCTTATTGTACCCCTGTGATAAACTGCTTGCTTACATTCATACCATCATTATCTTTCAGTTTTACTTGTCCTTTCCCAAAGATTCCCTGAAACCAAGAATTCTACTGATGCTTGTATCTTTCAGCAACCGTATGTCAGATAACGGTGCACATTACTGTCGAAATCACATATACATGTCCAGAGGGAGATGAAGAAGAAGAAAGCAAGTTTTAAAGTCTATACATTCCTAATCGTGTATCAGAAACTCACAAATAACAGTGAAATCAAAGAATGATCACAGCCAATTCCATTTCATACCTCAACTGAAATATGAAGCTTCAAAAGAGAAGAAATTTAAGAACTTTGTGTTTGTAAAAATTTTCCTATATAGACAAAATTATTGGTAAGTTTCTCTCACTAGAAAACATAAACAAAAATCCACATTTTGCATACGTGTAAATATACATATTTTTATTTCTATCAGTGAGGGCATTGAAGCAAGTAATAAATTGAAAGTACAATAAAATGATATACAGAAAATTCTCAGTCTCAAAATATTCCATTGAGACTATTAATTTTATGAAAACCATAAAGAATGCTTCAGGAAACTACATTATACAGTGCCTTTTAGTATTTTACTTACATTTTAAATAATCAACAATTAAAGGGAATTCTTCAACTATATTTATTATGAATACCGTTATTTTCCTTGAGTAATCCTGTTGAAATTAATTATTTTAAATAAAACATTGAAAACAAATTATGTTGACTGATTTCAGTTTTTGATTAAATTGTACTTGTGTATTTGTAGTAACGTGAAGTATAACTTTCTCCTCACAATCTTTTATAACACCAGTGTTACGGTTTTCTCCGACACCAACATTGCGATATCTCACAGCTTCACTGTATACATACATTACATGCCACCAGAGAGTAGGCTTGAAATACATGGAAAAATTATATTTGTGACAAAATTCTAGGAAAGGGAATGGTGAAATGGAAGAATAATTTCTAACTTACTAACTGTCAGTCAATACATTTGTATATATTTACATATACACACCTGTTTCCACACTGTGAGTCTGCCCATGTACAAATACATTTATATGAGATACCCATAATATACGGGTTGTGTAATCTTTTAATTAATCCACAATTGTATATGTGTGAAATTAGATAAGCAGTTACCTTTTTTTACTCAATTTGATGGAAGGCCAAAAAAAGCTGTCAATTTATTTCAATTAATCCCATACTGTTAACTGCTGATAGCTTCATTCTCCTTATTCTCTTTTGGCACCCGGAAAGTTAATTCTCACTCTAATTCATCTCTCACGGGGCGATCCACAAGAGACTGTCATCTTGCTGTGGATTGTGACCTCTGACGCCACCTCTGTCTTCCTAGAGCTGTCCTACCTTTGCATATTTAATAAACTTTGTACGTGGTTAAAAGGATAAAAGTTCAGGGAAATGTCAAGCCATGCTGTGAAATGTTGCATTGTTTCTGTATCTCGAATTGTCCTTTCATGTTCTAGAGGCAAGAAAAACAATTCAATGTGTTTTTTATATCCAGTCCAATGCACTCTTTCTTAATAATATGCCAAACCCATCCCTTTAGGGCCCTGACATCTAAACATGGCTGGACGTCTCAAAATCTCTTCTCCTTAATAACCGTTATGTTCACTGTTGCCCACAACCGGAATACAACTGTGAAATCCCCTGGTGGAAATTGCTGTAATGGCTCTAACTACAGGAATGACTATTCTTTTATATGAAAATATCTGATGAGCATATACATACGCTATGTATGACATGAACATATTGTACCTTAACAACATACCATCACTGCCAGTAAATAATAGGTATCCCAAAACTTTGAACCAAACTGAGCTCAGGCGCCCCACAGACCAAGCTTTTTCCTCCACGGGTTTCTTTTCATGTCAAAGAACCGCAACTCCAGGCCAGGTGGGGTGGCGCCCGCCTGAAATTTCCACACTTTGGGAGGCCAAGGTTGGTGGGTCACTTGAGGTGAGGAGTTCGAGACCAGCCTGGGCAACATGGCAGAAACCTGTCTCTATCAAAAACATAAAAATTAGCCAGGCTTAGTGGCACTTTCCTGTGGTCCCAGCTACTTGGGAGGCTGAGGCAGGAGAACCACCTGAGCCTGGGAGGCAGAGGTTGTAAAGATCACACTACTGCACTCCAGCCTGGATGACACAGCGAGACTATGTCTCGGAAAAGAAAAAAGAAAAGGGAACTCCACTCGTCCACTCGCTTAGGTAAAAACTCCTGGAGTGGGCTGGGCACAGTGGCTCAAGCCTGTATTCCCAGCACTTTGGACTTTGGAAGGCTGAGACGGGGGAATCACATGAGGTCAGGAGTTGGAGACCAGCCCGGCCAACATGGGGAAGCCTGCCCTCTACTAAAAATAGAAAATATTAGCTGAGCGTGGTGATGCATGCTTGTAATCCCGGCTACTCCAGAGGCGGAACCTGGGAGGCAGAGGATGTGGTGAGCACAAATGGTGCCACTGCTCTCCAGCCTGGGCTGAACATCGAGAGCACCCTGTGAGAAACAAAGGTGAAGAGAAGAAAAAAAAAAATTAGAAAAATAACACCCACTGCAAAATTTGCCACAGAAAAGATTCCAAATTGCTCCAACTTGTATCTTCTATCCTGGAAGCCAAGATTATTTCGGCCCACCATCCTGTATTAGTTCATTTTCAAGCTGCTGATAAAGACATACCTGAAACTGGGAAGAAAAGGAGCTTTAATTGGACTTAGAGTTCCACATGGCTGCGGAGGCCTCAGAATCATGGTATAGGAATAAAGGCACTTCTTACATGGCAATGCTAAGAGAGAATAAGGAAGAACCAAAAGTGGAAACCCCTGATTAACCCATCAGATCTCCTGAGACGTTTTCACTATCACAAGAGCAGCATGAGAAAGACCAGCCCCCATGATTCAATTACCTCCCCCTGGGTCCCACCGGCAACACGTGGGAATTCTGGGAGATAGAGTTGGAGTTGAGAGTTGAATGGAGGCACAACAATCCATGTCACTTCCCAAACAATTAAAAATCCCAAATTGAAGAAACACTAATTATCGCAAAAAGTGGCGGCCCAAGAAGGAATTATTAGCCTCATGTCTCAAGAAAGACTGTGGTCAAGGCCTAGGGACTACTTATGAAAAGAGTTTCATAGCCGACTCTATCCCAGTTGATCTGGATACCATAGGACTGTGTCTTCACAGTAAGGGTGAGAGCGAACTAAACCCATTCCTATTTCCAAGCTCAAGGAACTTTGGTCAAAGTCATCTTGGATCTGATCAGAACAAGCAGGCTAACAGAAAAAATTTTGTGACCCTGAGAAGTCACGGTCACAGGTTGGCTATCACGAAGACTGTCAAGCCAGTTCCATATTGCATGGGTATTAGAGAAAATCTCAAAACATAAATCTATGTGTGGGTTTTCGCAGAGTCGCAGGATCTGGCAGAAGCAAATTTCATTCTAACCCTCAAAGAATCCACATAAACCTTTTTACATTTGGTATTTTATCATTTGCTTCACGAATGCGAATGGACTTCAGTTTTCATATGTTTTTATACACTCAGTTTATATATTGTTGGCATCAAACTTCTCCTTGCCTCACAGAAGAAGTTTAGGATTTTCCCTTTTCTACTTGATAGAATTCTGCATATATATTGAAATGCTCTGCCTAGGGAAAACTCTGAGCCTAGTGTTTTATCTCTGGGAACAATGCTTTATTTCCTTGAACATTTATGAGACTATTCAGATTAAATATGTCTTCTTGTATCAGTTTTATTAAGCTATAGATACAGCTTAGTATAAACATAAATAGTGATATTCTAAGCTATATATATGTCTATTTGTATAGGCAGATTATAAAAATCGATTTGATCTGTTTTCATATTTGTAGGATAAAGTGTTAATCATAATTCCTTATTAGCTTCTTAATCTATACTGAATCTATGTTTACGTATCTTTTACATTCTTAGTTTTATTTGTCCTTTCTCCCTTTTTTTCTAAACTTGCCTGAGGTTTGCACCATTTATTATATTTCTCCAACAGCCAAAGGTTAGCTTTGTGTGTTTTACTCATTTTCTCTACGTTATTATCCCGTCACTATGGTGTTTCAGAATCGATTGTGTTGTTTCTTTTCTAATTCTTTATTTAAATATTTAATACAAATATTTTATTAAATAAAGATATTTATTTAAATATCTTTCATTAAATATCTTATTTAAATTCTATATTAAATATCTAAGTACATTAATTTTCAAGTTGTCGTAGACACATTTCAAAATGTTGTAGAAACATTTTGTTGTAGAAATATTTTAAAATATTTAGCAATATATGTTCTAGGGCACAGTGGCTGGTGTCTGTAATCCCATGACTTTGGGAGGCCGAGGTAGCTGGACCACTTGAACTGAGGAGTTCCAGACCAGCTTGAAAATATGGAGAAACCCTGTCTCTCCAAAAATTCCAAAAATTAGCCAGGACTGCTGGTGCGTGTCTGTGGTCCCACCTGCTCAGGAAGCTAAGGTGAGAGGATTGCTCAGGAGGATCACTTCAGCTCAGGAAGCGGAAGCTGCAGTGCGCAGAGATTGAGCTGCTGCACTCCAGTCCAGTCTGGCTAACAAAGTGAGGCTCTGTCTCATATAAGTATATGTGTGTGTGTGTGTGTGTGTGTTTGTGTGTGTGTGTCTGTGTGTGTGTGTATACATAGATACATGTATATGTATACACACCCATATACATACATAGGAAAGAGTGAAACTCCCTCATACACACACACACACACACACACACACACACACACACACACACACAAACTCATACACATAAATATATTCTTGGCCACTTTAATTCCTCCAGAATGGAATTCTGAGAAGCATGCCTAAGGGGGACAGTATCAGGACCTTCAGGCAATCAGCCTATGCTAGAAATATTCAGAGTGGGTTTTTGCACATTATACAGTTTCATCTTCTCAGTGTACTGCCTGAGCCACTGTTCTCTTCATATCTGGCAGATATTTCTGGGGAAAAGACCACATGCACCAATTTTGTGTGTGTGTGTGTGTGTGTGTGTGTGTGTGTGTTTGCTAAGTATCTTGTAATTAATTGGAGGACTTTTCAGTTGAAAAATTTCTAAGGACAAGATTCTTCCTCTTTTGGCTCAGGAAACTGCAGGCAGCAGTTGCACAACAATATTTAGCAGTAGCACAGCTAATACGTCATATCCATTGCCTTAAACAAAATGTACAGAATTCAATATTTTTAGTTACACACAAACACTAGGGTTTGCAATTACTCATTTTTATATTCTATATTCTCATTGATACTGAACATAGAACTTCAAGAAGAGGGTCACGCAATGACTTATTCATTACATATGCATAGAGTGGTGTAAGTACTGAGACTGGAAAACATACCATGTATCTGCCCTCGTCATGTTCTCATTCTGTTGAATGTTGTAATAACACAACGTTGAGTCATAAAAGTTTCAAAAGAGAAGTACATGCAAAAAAAAGAGCAAGGCAAATACATGGGACATTATGATCACTTAGAGCTGGTATCACTTACAGCTAGGTCTTCAAGGCCCACAAATGCCAGGATAGAAAGTTTAGAATGAGCTGTCTACACAAAGGCAAGTTTTTGTTGTCTTCTTGTTGTTTTTTCACAGGAAAATAAGATCAGAGTTTCACGAAGGTTATAAGAGTAACTGCAATATATAGGATGGGTTGAAGATCAGCAAGAGGAGACAGAAGGTGAGTTCCGAGTTTTATTAAATGGTTAAACTAATAGATGATCGTGGCCTGGGCAAGGAAAGTTGCAGCAAGGACTGGAAGAAAGAGACAGATGCAAGAATCCTTGCAAAGATAAAGTCCAAAAGACTCGGCATGAGTTTTCAAGTTGAGGCCAGTAAAAAATATTGTGGGATTCTTGGCATGCATCTATCCATCAAATTATTCAATAAATCTTTATTAAGAGTCAAGATTATTATTAATCTGTATTATTATTCAAGATTATTAAGATTTATTATTCATTGAATAAGAAATAGTCTATGAATGTTTATTCCTGTGCAACAAGCACTGTGCTGTGTTCTGGAGGTACAGCAATGAATATGGGGTTAATATTCGTCGACTTCAGAAAGCTTTACGTACAGAGAGAGACAGACAATAAATAAAAGACACAAGCAGTTGTAAATGTTGTGAAGGAAATTTTGGGACGCTGAAACAGAGTAACAGCTAGTAGTGATGGTTGGTATAACAGAGAGAACTACTGTATATTGGGCACTCAGTGACGCTTTCTCCGGGGAAGTCTTATGTGATATATCAGAAAGAGCAGCCATTGATAAAGAGGGAAAAAAACAGCTGCCAACTCTCTAAAATAGGACAACTTTGGCCTAGTTCTGTGTTTGAAGAACAGAGAGTTGCTAATGTGCAGAATAATGCTGAGAATTTGAGTAAGAGGAAAATGGTAAAGTAAGCAGTGGTTTTAATAGTACAGATGGGAATGCTGTCCTTGATAAAAGGAGTTCCAGTGGAATGAGACCAAAACCATAGTGAACTGAACTGAAAAGCCAGTGGGAAGAAATGAGGGAAGTGGCTACAGCGTGCTTAGTGGAGGAAAGTAATGAAGGGGTAAGTGTCAGGGTGGTCAAAAATGGGAAAAATCCTAATTTTTAAAAGCCATATAAGAATTTAGATCACAGTTGTATTTGTATACTGAGGTGGTAGAGAGGGAGAGATTAATGTACATGAGAAAATAAAATTGAGAGCAGTGGATTGTGGTTTCTCGCACCTACAGTTCACTCTCACTTTGCCTGTGAGTTGGATAAATGGCTGAAAGCTATTTCTTTTTCAAAGTTGGTTTCTGTTTGGGAAAGAAGGGAGTAGGGAACAACATGACATTGTAAACTGCATTGCCAAATAAGGATATTGAGTATATCGAGGAAGAAAGAGCTCGGGCACAAGAAAATCTTGATACTGAAACCACATGCTACCTACTTTCTAGTCTAGCTTCACATTAGCCCTACTCCAATTTCCAAACGAACAATGATTGTTTCATTTAATCGGACTAAGTGCGCTTTACACATCCCACCATATACATCTGTCATCTAAAAGAAGAAAGTGTATTTTAGGACTGCAAATAAAAATAATGTAATATTTAGATTAAAATCAAATAACACATCTAGCTTCATTGAAAATCTGTCTATAATGATATCTTATTTTTTTTTTTAATTCTGCCAAGGATTAGTGAAAATATTCTCCGAATTTCGTGTCTGTCTGGAAATTAGTATTGAGAAATCACTAGACTGATTGCCTAATGAAATTGCTTCCAATTCAAATTTACAATTTAATTAATAATTGCAAAACATATCATATTTGAAGTAAAATAATTTCCTTTTTATCTTCCATTCAAAGATCTAACAAGTAACTCTTTCTTTCCCATGCCACCTTTGCAGTTCTGTCAGCTATATAGAGATCTAAAGCAACACTTTGACACCCTCACCAGTTTCAAAGGCCTATCCTCCCAACTTTTCAGAGAGCCCACAGCATTTACAATAAACATATCTCTCTGCACAACAGATGATAGCTGCTTCAACTGTTCTCTGTCAGCCTGAATGTTGATTAAGACCTCAGTAATCACACTCCACTCTGCACAAATCTAAAATCACAAATGCAGATTAATTTATTAGAACAAAAGGAAAGAGTTGAAAGAAAAAAAGGCTGTCTTGCTCCTTCGGATATTTGTATTTTTAAGCTGTTCAAGCATCGTAGTATTTTCTCAGCACTCTTAAAGAGACAGTTAAATATTGTATCAAACAAGATATTTAAAAAGATGACTTATGTTGTAACAGGTGGACTCTAAACACGAGAAATATCACTGGCTCACGGAGACCTCTGATCTGCAGGCATATGATTGATGAAGGCTTTCTAATTCCAACAGCATGGGTCTGCCACAAAGTTTATTTTACTGCAAGGTCTACTTTATTGAATTCACTGCCTGTCCTAATTCTATAGATTTCTGATTAGCTGACTTCAAAACTGATGTTTGTAGAAGGAAATTGTTTTCTGACATGCTAACATTTTAAAGCTAGTCCTTTTTTTTAAATAAGCAATTGAATTTGCAGCATTCTCCTCCTGAGATGTTTTATTAGTGTTTGTACTTTAATTTGGTACGTGTCTTTTGGCATCACTCCAACGGCTGGTCCAATTATAAAAAGAGAATCAATTAGATTCACTGTGATGTCTGATATAAGCATTCCAAGCGTAGCTTTTAAAACAAAATGGTAGACTTGGCTCTTTCCTGAGTCCTGCAAAGAAAATGTGTTGCTTCTGTAGGGCTTTCTTTACTGTATATTTTTGAGATTGTGTTCCCACTCTTCACATGTCCAAATCCACAATCTCCTAAACAGCTTATATTGAGAACCACAACCTCATCTCCGCCTTTTTCAAAGCAATTAAGTCCATCTAGCTGGACAGCCCAAATACAGTTTATTTTCCTCTTTAAAATCTCTCTCCAGTGCTTTCTACATTACTGCCAATTAAGAGGGCCTTAATAAATCTTCCTTAAATGACAGTGAACAGGCAACCTACAAAATGAGAGAAAATTTTCGCAACCTACTCATCTGACAAAGGGCTAATATCCAGAATCTACAACGAACTCAAAACAAATTTACAAGAAAAAAACAAACAACCCCATCAAAAAGTGGGTGAAGGACATGAACAGACACTTCTCAAAAGAAGACATTTACGCAGCAAAAAAACACATGAAAAAATGCTCATCATCACTGGCCATCAGAGAAATGCAAATCAACACCACAATGAGACACCATCTCACACCAGTTAGAATGGCGATCATTAAAAGTCAGGAAACAACAGGTGCTGGAGAGGATGTGGAGAAATAGGAACACATTTACAGTGTTGGTGGGACTGTAAACTAGTTCAACCATTGTGGAAGTCAGGGTGGCTTTTCCCCAGGTATCTAGAACTAGAAATACCATTTGACCCAGCCATCCCATTACTGGGTATATACCCAAAGGACTACAAGTCATGCTGCTATAAAGACACATGCACATGTATGTTTATTGCGGCACTATTCACAAGAGCAAAGACTTGGAACCAACCCAAATGTCCAACAACGATAGACTGGATTAAGAAAATGTGGCACATATACACCATGGAATACTATGCAGCCATAAAAAACGATGAGTTCATGTCCTTTGTAGGGACATGGATGAAGCTGGAAACCACCATTCTCAGCAAACTATCGCAAGGACAAAAAACCAAACACCACATGTTCTCACTCCTAGGTGGGAATTGAACAATGGGAAAACATGGACACAGAAAAGGGAACATCACACACTGGGGCCTGTTGTGGGGTGGGGGGAGAGGGGAGGGATAGCATTAGGAGATATACCTAATGCTAAATGACCAGTTAATGGGTGCAGCACACCAACATGGCACATACATACATATGTAACAAACCTGCACATTGTGCACATGTACCCTAAAACTTAAAGTATAATAATAATAAAATAAAAAATGACAGGTTGAATGAATTTGTCCTCTCTTCTCTTTTCTCTGACTTGCAGTAAGATAAATTTCATTTTTCCAATACTAAACCTGGTCAGTGATGTAAAATTTATCTGGTTCTTTCCCCTCATGCCTTCTTTAAGACCTTGATTCATCATGTACTTCTTCTTAGTCTGTCTTTGGTCTTCCTTTCTTCACTGGCCACTGAGTGGCTTCTTAATAACACAAATATCTCAATGCTGTTAAAAGGCCTGAAGGGAATGGTGATTTGAACAAGGCATCTGCATTGGAATACTAGTTTGGTTGGCCATACTCTGTTGCTTTATATCTGCATGCCGGAAATAAAACTACACACTTGTGTGCTTTCCATATCTGAGTTTTACCTCAAAATAAAAAGGTAAAAATAAAAACAAACAAAAAGGAAACACATCAAGGACAAGAGATTGATTATGTCTGACACAAACTAAAATAGAGACCAGACCTGAAGAATCTCTTAGAAGAAAAACAACAGTTAGGCCTCAGAAGTCACTTCAACCTTGCTTGATTTGCAAACACAAGCAAAAGTTAACTTGAGCTATTTCTTATAAATGTTTATATCATAAAAAAAAAACTGAATGTAAACTCAACCAATCAGAAGCAGTTAACAAACTTATTAGGACTTTCCGATGGGATAGATCAAATGAGGCAACTGTATAATTGTAACCAGTCAAATACCATCTGCTTTATTTATGTGTGTGTTTTGTAAAATTCTCCCCATTGTCTTCCCTTGATGGAGCTCCTGAATGGCTTCTAGTTTGGAGCTGCATAATTCATGAAATATTTCTTCCTCAAACTCCTTAAAATGTGCCTCAGTTTACCTGATAGCATTAGAAATATAAGTCATTGGCTACACAAGGTGAACAATTCTAAAGGCTAGATGGTAACTCCTCTTGTAAGTCAAGCAATTTTCAGTGTTTTCTTTTCAACAAAATTGAACGACTTGCAGTTGTCGTGTATATAGTTTTTGGTATTTAATTCATGAAGAATTCAAAGAATTAGTGAAATTGCTTAAAAAAATCCTTCTTCCATTCCTATATACATATTCATGGGAACAAAGTCTCTTTTTGACACTTCCATCCACAGAAAGAAAGAAAGAAAAATTGAATTAATAATGAATCCTGCCTCATTCTGTCATTTAGAAATAGTTATTTATGTCTACAAGAGAGAATGAGAGTAAATGAGAGGGGACAGGAACAATACCATGCATCTCATTAAGAAATGTATTTTTTGTGTGTGTGTGTGTCTTTGTGTGTGTGTGAAATGGAGTTTTGCTCTTTTTGCCCTGGCTAGAGTGCAATGTCACAATCTCAGCTCACTGCAACCTCCGCCTCCTGGGTGCAAGCGATTCCCCTGCCTCAGCCTCCTGATTAGCTAGGATTACAAGCATGTGCCACCATGCCTAGCTAATTTTGTATTTTAAGTAGAGACAGGGTTTCTCCATGTTGGTCAGGCTGATCTCAAACTCCCAACCTCAGGTGATCCACCAGTCTTGGCCTCCCAAAGTGCTGAGATTACAGGCATGAGCCACCCTGTACAGGCATGAGCCACCCTGTACAGGCATAAGCCACCATGCCTGGCCAAGAAATGTATTTTAAATAAATATTAACATTGTATGTTTAGCAATTATTTTCCAAAAAACACTTAGCATACTCTTTTCAACCAATTGTATGCTCTATTAATTGAAACTGGCAAGTATGTATATCAAAACAATAAGGGTAGTTTTTTTTTTGTATTGTTGCATTTCATGTTTTTTTTTTTTTATGTCCTTCTTTGTACTTTATGTATTTTTAAATCCTACAGTAGGCACATATCATTTTTCACTGAATAAAGCAATAAGCTATTAAAGTTATTAAAAAATACTTTATCTTGAAAACACCTCCCTAAAGCTATTTATCTTTTTTCTTATTTGCTTATCTCCTTTTCATCATTATTCACTCATCTCATTTTCCACAAGAATCCTGCCCCTACTATTCCACTGAAAACATACTCTTCAAGTTCAACCTAATCATTACAAAATTTTCTGTCTTTACTTCCTTTGACAGCTCTCCACAACATTCAGTATAGTCAAGTTGACTGAGCCTTGCAAAATGTGTCCCTTGGCTATTCATTCCCTTGTTTTCTTTCCCTTTCTGCTTGCATCTTCTCTCTCTCTTTGATTGGCTTTATTATGTCATCTGCTAGTTGTGAAATGTAAACCCAAGCCTAAATATTTAGGATATCACAAGCTATGTGTCTCCAGGTCAGTATATCATGGTTGAATGACCTTCCAGCCTGTATTCGCCATTCAGAGCGTTCCTTGACCTTGAGTCACAGTTCCGTAAATGCCATTTTCAATGGAATATCTTGACACCACCTTAAATTCAACATGTCTAAAACCACGTCTGTTTCTCCAAGTCAGTTTTCCGTCCAGACCATACTTGTTCTACCAAAGAACTAGGTCATAACTTCATTGCTTTTGCAATAGTCTTTGGGAAAAAAACAAGAAAAAGCCACAAAGTGATCGTTAGCTACAGTAGAAAGATGAAAACAGAACACACAGAAAGTCTGAATACAAGAATATTTATTTTTCGAGCTGATTTCGTAGACCAAATCAGACCAATGTATTACTATGTTAGTTTAAGCATAGCCATAAAAGTAAATTTGCCTTCGGATTTGGAGTCAGTCAGTCTCTGGAGAGAAATGTGTTCATTACCAATATTAGCAGCACTTTATCCTCCAAGTCATTTGGGTTAAAAATCATGGGGAGGTACAATTCTCTGTTTTGAACCCTTATTCAGTCTTTTGCCTACTCTTGTCAAGTATTTTTGAATGTCTTTTGTTGTTTGTTATGTTTGCATTCCCAGAAAATACCTAATTCAGGTCATGTTCATCTTACATTAAGACGTTACAACACTCAAACTCTTAACTGATAGACTTGACCTCCACTGTCTTCCATATTCTGTTCCTGTTCATATAAATTCAACCTGCTTTAAAAATTATATTTGGTACTTGATGACTATAAGATAGAGACTGTAAACCTGGGTTTTCAAGGTGTATAAAATCTGATCAGAAGCCACCTTCCAATCTAATCCACAACTGTATTTTTTCACAAACTATGTCTAATTAGCTTTGATAAATGCTAAGTATGAAGGAAATAAAAATGGTGCATACATAGTTAAGGAAACAGAATATTGGAAGCAGAGGTTACGTGGAATCTAGTGAATGTCATAAATAAGTAGAGAGCCTAGGACAAACGTTAAGGGGTTGAATTAAGTAGGAGCTAGTAAAGGACAGTGATAAAGAGAAGTCAGCGAGGTAGGATGAAAACAAAGTTAAATATGACGTTACAAAAGACAAGGGAAGTTGTTCAAACAAAGAGAGAATGATCAACACTTTAAGAGTGATAGATGACCATTAAATTCTAAATATAGAAGTCACTGATGACCTTGACAAAAGCATTATAAATGGAGTGGACAGATTGAAATCTGGAGTGATCTACGGAGTGATCAGAATTTCGAGAAAAAGAAGCAGTGAGTATCAACAACAACAGTTTTCTTTTTCTTTTTCTTTTCTTTTCTTTCTTCCTTTTTTTTGAGATAGAATCTCACTCTATCACCCAGGCCTGAGTGCAGTGGTTCGATCTCGGCTCACTTCAACCTCCGCCTCCGAGGTTAAAGCAATTCTTCTGTACCAGCCTCCACGCCTAGCTAATTTTTGTTGAATTTTTGTATTTTTAGAAGAGACAGGGTTTCACCATGTTGGCCAGGATGGTCTTGATCTCCTGATCCACCCACCTTGGCCTCCCAAACTGCTGGGATTACACGTGTGAGCCATCGCCCCCAGTCAACAATTCTTATAACAGGTTTTGTAGTGAGGAGAGCAGATAAATTAGACTGCAGATAAAGATTTGGTGTGAATAAGTTATTTTCTTATATTGCTTTGAAGACGGTATTATTTTAACATATTTGAGTGTTAACAGACATGATCCAATACGGGAGAAACTGATGTTGCAAGGGAAAGGTGGTGCAACTGAAGGAGCAAAATCCTTGGGAGGTGAAAGAGAATGAGACCCAGTGCAATTGTGGAGGGATTGCCCCGTCATAGGAATGGGGACATTTTTTTGGTTTGAAATAAATAAAAGGGGTATATTAACATGAGGCTTGGAGATGTCACAGCCAAAGACGGAGCAGGCTTCTTTTCATAGCTTCCTCCCATTTTCTCAGTGAGGTATACAACTGGAAATGAGAAGACTGGGACAGGTGGGTATATAAAGTTTAAGGAAAGGGAAGACATGAAAATGAGCTTATAGACAGTGAAAAAGTAAACTTGCTATAGAAAAACAGTGGAAATTCCAGGAAGTATTGAGACCTAATTTGAGTTTGGAGAGCATTAAATTAGGGTGGCTGATGATTTGATTTTCTCCAGCTATGAAGGATAACTGATGTGCAGGGCAAAAATGGGACTCAATTTCATGATTTCTGACTCTAAGACCAGCATTCTTTGTACTATACTATATTAATGATATTTTCTTTTAAATTCACTAGAAAAGTCATAGCTCAGGTTATAATTGAGTAAAATATATTCCTCAAATTAAAAAATATATATCCAAGTGGAGGATGAGCAACAATACCTACACAAATAAATTGAAGAAGCTTACAACATGAAGCCATTTGTAGCTTGTATGCTAATCAGCATACATTTCCCCCTGTAAATATTGCAAAATATCCATATGCTCATGTTGCAAAATCCCTCTTGGAGCCTTGTAATCAGGCCAGTGGACCATGTTGTTAGGCACAATCTAACCTCTTTCATTCTTGGCCCCAAACAAAAGACAGCAGGCTGATAGCACTAGAGCTAATTAGCACACCATTCATCTTGACTTTTGCTTAGAATGCCTAAAGGAAGCTTCTTTTTTTCTGGCTGGTGATAAAACAAAATCAGTCTCTTTTGCTCTCTGATTTGAGTCATTTATTAATCATCATTCTGCAGACCCACTGAGAAGCAAAAATGTATACACATATGTATGCTTATGTTTAAAATGTTTTATAGGAGGGTATATATGTTTTTTAGCAGGTGTGTGTGTGTGTGTGTGTGTGTGTGTATGCTTGGCAACACAATATACTGAAAAGAAAAATGGGAGGGGTTGAGAGAAGCGAAGTCTGGAAACTGAGTACAGCTATTCCTGGAGAGACAGAATGGTGTAAAGTTAAAAGGATGGGCTCTGGAATCAAACTTCTTGGCCTGAATCCTGGCTCTGACACTTTTTAGCCACATGGCCCTGGCCAAGTTACTCACCTTTTCTGGACGTCAGTCACCTTATTTGTAACATATAAATAGTAGTAGTACTTAAAACAAAAAGTTGTTGAAAGAGTTAAATGAGTTGATGTTTGAAACTCTAGTATTTCCCAGCTGGTAATCCTGGGAACATCATTTAAATTCTTAAGGTTCAGTGTCCTTATCAGTAAAATATACCTCCAAAGCCTCCTCTGCTTTTGCAATTGTTTTTTCCTTTCACAAGATTTTACATTTTCCAGTATTTTGGCAACAGATTCATGGTTAAATAATATTGTACTAGGTACAAGATTTCCTCAAAATTCTGTTACCTATACCAAAGTCCTCATCAGTGGCCAGATAAATTTATGGCCATAAATATTTGATTCAAGAATGTCATATGTTGGCTGGGTGCAGTGGGTCACGCCTGTAATCATAGGCCTTTGGGAGGCTGAGGCAAGCAGATCATGATGTCAGGAGTTTCAGACCAGCCTAACCAACATTGTGAAACTTTTGGCTACTACGTATACAAAAAAAAAAATTTAGCTGGCTGTGGTGGTATGCACCTGTAATATCAGCTACTCGGGAGTCTTAGGCAGGGGAATGGCTTGAATCTGCGAAGCAGAGGTTGCAGTGAGACAAGATCAAGCCATTGCACTCCAGCCTGGGTGACAGGTTAAGACTCCATCACAAACAGACAAACAAACAAACAAACAAACAAACAAACAAACAAACAAACGTCATATGTTAACCTGAAAAGCAGATGAGTCTTCGTAAGAATATATCTACATTAATATACAATTTGGTTTGCATTGTTTGAGACTTTCTCAGTGGAATCCAGAAAGGTGTACAACTAATGAAGCTCAGTCTACATAGTGGATTGCATGGAAGATGCCTCATCTACAGAGCTCAGAGGAATTATAGAATTGTCATGATCAACAGACAGCAATTTGTCTACCTCTCATGTGTCTCTCTGTACTTGCTTCATAATAAGAGTAGTCCTATGTCTTGTTCCCTCTGCATTCTCTTGACCAGAGCAGAGTCTGTGACACTAAATAGGTCTAAAAATTGTGTGAAAAGTGAATGAGGAAATGAATGGAGAAAAGCCTCACTTGACCATTTGTCTCGTCTTTCATTTACCTTGCAGCCAATTCTCATTATCCAAAACCTTTTAAGTAATGTTATAATAAACACTTATTCTGATAAGATAGAAGAAGAGTAATGCATATGTTTGAGTAATCAATTCCTGAGCCAAATATTCAGAGGGCTCACAAAAATGCCTGATTATTTACGATACCTAAAGTACCATCTTTGCCTATAGCATAAAATGTTGCTTCTTATAAAAATTTTGGTGCCCCCCTTCACTCACCTCATACACAATACATGGGGGCATGTGCACAAAGACACACACAAGCACATACTCACAATTCCTTCAAGAAAGACTTCAGTAGTGATGAAAGACACATTGTTAAAATGATAAGGAAGAAAGCAAAACAACAAAATGCTGTTTGAGACTTAAGGCTCTGGGCTTCTGGGTTCCATATGGTAACAGCTTGGAACACAGCAAATACAGATACCAAAAGATCATTTTATCCCTCTATTCTGTGGTTTGTGCAGTTAAGCATGTTAGAAAGAATAAGTAACCAGAACAAATCGCTGAAAGGCAAACAGAGAGCAATTTACAATCAGTGAAGAGAATACTTTCCTCAGGCTTAATATTATTATTATTATTATTTTAAACCTATACTGCTGGGCAGGACAAACATAAGTGTACAGAACCCAATCACAGCAGGTGAAATCACGATGAAATAAGACCCTTAATCTTGGATAGAAAGAAGGTGGTCAACATTCTATAAACAAGGGTGGGAGGTAACTCTACAAGAATCTTTTGGATATGGAAAGTCTGGAAATTATTTTTAATACAGTTTTGTGGCTTAACTTGGCTAAACCATAAGCTTAAAAATACTCAGGAGTCATTAACTTTGCAAATTGTTTGGAGGATTCTGAGGAGTTAATCCTGGAAGATAGTATAGTGTACCAAAAAGTCACTTACTATAATTTGTTTTATTACAAATAAGCAAAAAGAAACAAAATAGAAAAGAGGTCCCATGCAGTATAGAGGGTGCTAGACGAGGAGTCAAAAAAATCTGGAGTCCAGTCTTGGTCTAAAGTAAACTAATTCTCCTTCTGTGTGCTTTCTGTTTCCTCTGAATAAAAAAAGGGGTGATGAAAGGAGATGTGCATTGCATCAGTTCCCTCCAAGCTCTACCATCACTATTTTGAAAGTCCTTCCTATTTACAGAACATGCCTTAGTTTACAAAAAGCTCCGTCGATGAAACCTTAAAGCAATACTGTTAATATAATAGTTATTATCCTCATTTACAAATAAGCAAGGAAAAACTCAGAGTGATTAACACATTTCCCCCAAATCTTCCTTCTAGAATGTTGGAAATCCAGTTCTCATATCAAATGCAATGCCCTTACAAGGATCTTATAGTGACTCCCTAATATGATTTATCCTAATATACATAGTATCTCTCAAAATATAAACTATTATGTGACCCACAGAGAAAGGGGCTTTAAAACAGTAATGGATTAGGCCGGGCGCGGTGGCTTACGCCTGTAATCCCAGCACTTTGGGAGGCCGAGGCGGGTGGATCACGAGGCCAGGAGATGGAGACCATCCTGGATAACGCGGTGAAACCCTGTCTCTACTAAAAATACAAAAAAGTAGCCGGGCGTGGTGGCGGGCGCCTGTAGTCCCAGCTACTCGGGATGCTGAGGCAGAAGAATGGTGTGAACCCGGGAGGCGGAGCTTGCAGTGAGCAGAGATTGCGCCACTGTGCTCCAGCCTGGGTGACAGAGCGAGATCCCCCTCAAAAAAAAAAAAAAAAAAAAACAGTAATGGATTTCATTAAACTGGAAATAAATAATTTTAATAAAACATAAGGGTCAGGAAGATATTGGTCAAAGGATACAAAATGTCAGTTAGATAAGAGGGATAAGTTCAAGAGATCTATTTTACAGATAGTATGGTGACTGTGGTTAATGAAAACATTATGTTCTTGTATGTTGCTAAGAAATTAGATTTTAAATATTCTTACCACAAAAAAAGATAAACATGTGAAGTAATGTATATGTTAATTAGCTAGATTTAGCCATCCTACCATATATGTTTTTCAAAACAATATGATATACACAATATATAAGTATATATAATTTTTACTAATCAATTAAAATAAATAAATGTTTAAAAGTGAAATAAAAATAAAAAGCAGTTGGACTTTATACCACTACGTTTTTATGTGGTTATTTGAAAGCTCTCTAGCTGAAGACTATCAGGAACACACGGTAGCTGAATGAATTGGGTTTATTACTCATTACAGTAAGAGAGAATGTACACAATAGAGAACTATTTTATCAATGATTGGGGCACCTCAGTAGGAAGATAATAAAAGGACTTGTTATAGTGTTTGGATTTGTACTGGGTGATTTGGGGGAAATATTGAGGAAGCAAAATTTTTCTCTGGATCGAATACTCTCAGGAAGTAAGGGTAATGTGATGATTAGGTATCTTAATACATCTTATCTATTGTAAGGGCAGTCTAAAGCAAGGGTAAAGCTGTAATTGGTAAAATAAAAAAAGCAGTAACTTATATTGGTCAGGACAATGAGATAACTGGTCATTTTTGTGACTTGCACAATGTTCATGTTCTGTCTGTGTTCAGACATGATTGCAGAGGGGTCTTGTTTTTGCCTTCATCCATCCTGGTCACAGGGTGGCCTCATTTAATGCTGATGTTCCTGAAATAGTAATACCAAGGCCTAGCTGTGAGCACCAAGCCAGCTCCTAGCAACAACTGGGCCTAGCTTGTGAATGTAGGAAGCCGTTTTTCTCTTTCTCAAAACCAGTTAAACATTTTAGGTGAGTGATTTGCCCTGCACCTGGTGAATGAGAAGGAGTTTTCAAAAGCAGAAAAAAATAGAACAAGATATGCTCTTTCTCAAAAGGCATGTTTTCAAACACTACTTCTAGATGGCAAATTATTTCTTATACAAAGTTAAAATATAATGAAGAGATTAGGAGGAAATTCTTACAATATGTATAACAAACAAATGACTATACAAATTTTTTCTATAAATAAAAAACCCGATAGAAATATACAGCAAGAATTCACAGATTGATAACTACAAAGAGATGTGTAAAGATATTCAAATTTACTATGCATGAAGTAAATATAAATTAAAACAGAGAAGCAATTTTCTTCCATTGGATTGACACAAAAAAATGATGAGGGAATAGGAAATCCTAACACTGTTAAATGTGAACAAAGTACAAGTACTTTACAGGATATTTTGGCAATTTCTAGCAAACTTTAAAACGCGCATTAATTTTTAAGAATTTTCCTTTTAGAAAAAAATCCTACACATGTGTACAAAAACATATGATTCAAAAATGTTCATTGTAACATTTGTTAAACAGAAAAATTGGTGAATAACATTTGAACATCAATAGAGACATACCTAAATTTAAAAATGATGTATCCATACTATGAAGTTGTATGCAGGCAATTAAAATATTTACATAGATATGTATGGCAAATATAGAGGAAAAACAAAGATACAGATTTAGACAAGAAAATTAATCTACAAAAAGTTCTTAATATGTCATTTATGTCAAAATATTTACGTAGGCTAGTTGCAGCAGTTCATGCCTGTAATCCTAACACTTCGGGAGGCTGAGCCAGAAGGCTTGCCTGAGTCCAGGATTTCGAGACCAGCCTGGGCAACATAGTGAGACCTCTTCTCTCCAAAAACAAAAACAAAAAAGAGCCGGGTGTGATGATGCATGCGTGTAGTTCCAGCTACCCCCCCAGGAGGCTGAGGTGGGAGAACTGCTTGAGCCTGGGAGGTTGAGGCGGCAGTGAGCTGAGAGCATGCCAGTGCACTCCAGCCTGGGCAACAGAGAAAGACCCTATCTAAAAATATATATATTTATGTATTTGTAATATTTGCATATATGTGTATGACTATATGTATATACACACACATATATATATATATATAAAGTATGTGTGTATATATATTTAAATGAATTTAAAATTATCTGTAATTGGGCATACCAATTATGAGCTGTTTCCTTTCAGGACCAGGAATTCAGTTGAATTTTACAAGAAAGAGGGTGGGGAGAATGGTAGAAATGTAAGTTTTTCCTGTATATACATCTGTACTGCTTGAAATTTTTATAGGAATATATTATTTTCATTATAAAAAGTTAAATAATAATATATTCTCTTAGGAAACATCTAGCTGAGATGGTGTAACTGGTAATGCAGTTATCTTCCTGGTAGAAACAACTGAAAACACTGGACTGTATACATACGTATATCAATGTTTTTAAGTGTTAGAGATTAGGTAGTGAAAGAAAATAATTCCTTAGAGGGGGAAAGCAAAATAAAGCCTTATGATTGTCCAGGCTTACTGCCTGAAAGGAGATTTTGGGCTACATCATATAGAAAGGGAGAACCCAAATGGAATCCAGTAGCCTCCCTAAGGTGAGATGACAGAGCTAGGAGTCCAGAAAGGGAAATACAGCTAGAATTTTCAGGGAAGAATACAAGAGAAAAAAGATACGCACAAAAAATATGACAACTGCAGAGATTTGTTGAAGGTCCTCCTCAGTGCTAGTTGAGCTCGAATCAGTGCATAAATGTGAGGAAACTAACTGAGGCTGGAGAAATAACTATCTAAAAACAGTAGAAGAAACAATTCTTAGTGCTCAAACAGTTCATGTTCCCATAAGTCAGAGTGAAAAACCTTTTACTTCACATGACATTAGGTAGGTTCCTCAGAGGGTATCACCACAGTAGTGGGAAACAAAAATAGCCCAAGATTAATACCTAGTCTAAAAAAGTTCAAAAACAAGCCTTGAAAGAATCAATGTTTTTTTTTTTTTTTCCAAGTAAACTTAAAGCATCTCAGATTTAAGTGTGAAAATAATATTAGGAGAAGAAAAACAGCATCAAAAAAGTAAAATCCATATTGTCTGACATCAAATAAAAAATTACCAAGCATGCATGAAGCCAGGAAAATAAGAGAAAAGCCATTCGACAAAAAGAGACCAGAAAATGGCACATATAAAATGAGTAGACAATAATATTCAAACAGCTACAGATATTCTAACTCTATTATATATGTTCAATAAATACGAGGAAAGGTGGGCCGGGTGCAGTGTCTCATGCCTGTAATCCCAGCATTTTGGGAGGCCGAGGCATGTGGATCAGGAAGTCAGGAGATTGAGACCATCCTGGCTAACGCGGTGAAACTCTGTCTCTACTAAAAATTCAAGGAATTAGCAGGGTTTGGTGTGACATGCCTGTAGTATCAGCTACTTGGAAGGCTGAGGCAGGAGAATCGCTTGCACCCAGGAGGCGGAGGGAGCAGTGAGCCAAGATTGTGCCACTGCACTCCAGCCTGTGTGGCAGAGCAAGATTCTGTCTCAAAAAAAAAAAAAAAAAAAAAAAAAAAGGAAGAGGAAAGGTTGGACATGTTAAGTAAACATATGAAAGACATACCAAAATCAAACTCCTATGGATATAAATTACAGGTCTGAAATGAGAAATAAACTGGGTGTATATATAGCAGATTCAACACTGCAGAAGAAAAGACCAACGCTACAGGTTGAATTTTGTTCCCCCATATTAATATGTTGAAGTTTCAACCCCCAGTGCCACAGAATGTGACATTATTTTAATACAAGATTCTTGCAGATGTGAACTAAGATGAAGTAATTAGGACAAGACTTAATCCAATACGACAATACTACTGGCATTTTAATAACTGGGAAATCTGGATGTAGAGGCACATACCCAGGTAGAATATCATATGAAAACAAAGGCAGAAAAGTCACTGAATCTAGCTAGGCAAGAGAGATTGTAGATTCTGAGAGCCCTCAAAAGAAACCATCCTTGTCAACACCTTGATATTAAACTTACAGCCTCCAGAACTGTGAGAAAACACATGATGCATAAGCCCTCTAGTTTGTGGTGTTTTACTATGGCCAACTTAGCAAACTAAAGCTACCATTAACATTGAAAACATTAGAAGACTAATTTCCACATTAGATGCCAGGAGGAAATATTATTTGAAAACAAAGCTAGAATACCTATATAATATGATATGGTAGATTTCAGAGGCAAGAATATCACACGCAAAATGAGGGACACTGTAAACTGATAAAGGGAGAATTTAGCAAAGAAATGTAAGAATTTAAAAATTTGATATTTAGGCATCCAAAATAACTGTGCTTCAAAATCAACACTGCAAAAATTAATAAAACTTAAAGGAGAAGTAGGCAAATTCACAATTATAGTCAAATATGCCAAAATTCTTCTTTTAATAAATGATAAAAGATTTGGAAAAAATCAGTAAAATATACAGACTTGAAAAACAATATCAAATAACTTGACTTAACTGACTTTGGTATAACACGTGACACAACAACTGTAGAATACAAAGTGTTTTCAAGTGCACACAGAACATATGCCAAGATAAACTAGATGCAGGATCATTAAACAAGTCTGAATAAATGTAAAATGATTGAAGCCATGCAAAGTACATTCTCTGACCACAATCGACTTGAACTAGGAATTAATATCAGAAAAAAAATGTCTAGGAAATTCCCAAGCATTTTAACACTAAATAGCATAGTTCCGGAGAGGAGATGGATCAAGGAAAGAATAAGACACAATTAGAAAGTAATTTGAACTAAATGAGAATGAAAAGACAACCTACCAAAATTTGTGGCACTCAGATTTAACAATATTCGGAGGTAAATTTATAGCCCTAAAATTTCTACATCGTAAAAGATAGGTCTTAGCCAGGCGTGGTGGCTCATGCCTATAACCCTATCACTTTGGGAGGGCCAGGCAGGTGAATTACCTGAGGTCAGCAGTTTAAGACTGGCCTGGCCAACACGGAAAACCTGCCTCTACCAAAAATACAAAAATTAGCAGGGCATGGTTGTGCATGCCTGTAATCCCAGTTACTCAGGAGGCTGGGACAACAGAATCACTTGAACCTAGGAGGTGGAGTTCACACTGAGCCAAGATGGTGCCACTGGACTGCGGCCTGGACATCAGAGAGAGACAAAAAAGATTGCTCTCATAACAACGAGAGCATCTATATTTCTAGGTTTAGAAAATAAGACAAAAGAGCAAATGAAATCCAAAATAAACAGAATGAAGAAAATAATAAAATTAAAGCAGAAATGAAATAGAAAACAAAAATATACTAAGGAAAATCAATGTAATGAAAAGGTAGTTCATTGAAATGATTAATATAACTGATAAACCTATAGCCACATCAATCTGGAAAAAATATACACATTAGGAATGAGGTGCCATCACTAAAGTTCTACATCCATTAAGTGGATAATAATTAAATGTCGTAAACAACTTTATACAAATAAATGCAATAACTGAAATGAATGACAAATACCTTGAAAAGACAAGCTACCAATGCTAACACAAAAATAAATAGATAACCCCAATACTATATCTAAAAACAGAACTGAAATTTTTAAATAAAACTTTCACACAAAGAAAATGTCTGGCCCAGATGACTTTGCGTAAGAATTCGAATGAATATGAAAAGAAGAAATAACGCCAACTCCACACAAAATCTAGAAAATTAAAAGGAGAGAATGCTATCTAACTCATTATACAAGCCCAACATTACCTTGATGCCAAAGCTAGACAAAGAAATTACAAGAAAATCACAAACTAAAGTCTCCCATGAACAAATTCAAAATTTTCTAACCATTTTTTTACTAAAACAGTATACAGAATGGGTAACATATCCATAACCAAGTGAGTTTTGTGCAATGTTGAATTAACTTTAGAAAAATAATCAGTATCACTCAGTATCATTAACAATTAACAGCCTATAAAAGAAAACAAGATAATCTTAATAGACACAGAAAAAGCACTTGACAAAATCCAACATCCATTCTTGATAAAATTTCACTCTTAGCAAATTAGCAATAGAAATGTAATTCTCCCATCTGATAAAAGGCATCGGTAATAAACCCACAGCACCATACTTAGTGATAAAAGGTTGAATGGTTTTCCCTTGAAGACAGAGAAAAAATGAAGATATTAGTGCTGACTACTTCTCTTCAATGTTGTATTAGCGGTTCTCGCCAATGTAATAATGGGAGAAAAAGACATAAAATCTTTCCAGAATGAAAGAAATAACACTGCTTATTAATAGACAATATCATCTAAATTTAAAAAAAATGTTAAAATCTACAAAAATCCTCTAGAACTAATAAGTGGGTTTTTCAAGGTTGTGGAATCTAAGCTCAGTATAAAATGATAAAACAATTAAAACAATGTCACTAACAAACAAAAATATAAAATACATAATAAATGTGACAAAAACTATATAAGACATATACAGCAGAAACAACAAAGTATTATAAAAACAAATTAAAGAAGACCTAAATACATTGAAGCATATTATTATGCATAATATGATAGGGGAAATATCATATATTGATATAGCATATGAATAATGGAAAGGGATAATAGGTCCCTTTTGGGTTCAACTTTAAAAGTAAAACTTTAAAAGTAAAAACACAACTGTAGACTTGTTTTTTACAAATGGCCCATACAAAGTGACCCATACAAAAATGGTCTGCATAAAATTCTGTGGAAAAGGATAGTCATTTCAACAAGTTATGTTAGAAAAATTAGATATCCATATAAAATCAAACCCTAAGAGCTGTGGCATGGCTCTACCCCAAAAATCAAAGTGAGAATGTTTTTTGCAGCCTTGGGGACTCAACCTTCACTCGTGTGTCTGGAATGTGGGACAGGAGTCAAATAATACTATTCTCAGGCCTTAAGATATAATGTTGTTTGTCCTGTTTTGTTTTGAAACCAAAAGCAAACTATCACCCCTTTCCCCTTACCTAATTTTATCTTTTGGATTGGGAATGCCTACCCCATGACTGTCTCACCATGGTATTTTGGAGACATATAACTGGATTGATTTAACAGGCTCACAGTTGGAGGCAAATTTGACTCCAGATGAATCATAGCTTTAGTATCCCCCATATCTGATTTAGATAATATTTGCATGTTCTAGATCAGACTTCGCATATAGACTTTAAAGGTTATGCTGGAATGAGTTAAAACTTTTGGGATACAATTAATGTATTTTTGTATGTGAGGAGAACATGAATTTTGGCCTACCACTGGTGGAGTGCTATGGTTTGAATGTGTCCCTTCCAAAATTCACATGCTGAAATTCACCCCTATGGTGGTGATATTAAAAGGTGAGGTCTTTTGGGAAGTGATTAAGTCATGAGGGACAGATCATCATAAAAGGGAAGGAAGGAACTAACTTAAGACCTTTGGGCTTTTCTTCCACATGAGAATACAGCATTTCTCCCCTTCAGAGATGCAGCAACAAGGTAACAGCTTAGACAAAGTGTGTAACCCTCACTAGACATCAAACCTGCTAGTACAAATGGTTATCAAGACAGACACATATATCACTGAAATGGAATACTGAGTCCAGAAATTGACCCATACATTTCACTTGCCTGGAGCTTTCCCAGGCTGGCATTGCAGTAGTGGCTGTGTAGGCCTGGGGTCTTGGAGGTGGCCTTCACCCAATAACCCCAGTAAACACTGCTCTAGTGGTGGCTGTCTGCAGTATCCATGACCCCTTTGTTCCACTGGGCATTTTCCCTGTGGAGATCCCCTTTGGTAGCCCTGACCCCATGGCTCAACTGGGCATTGCCCTAGTGGAGGGAATGATATGGTTAGGCTTCCTGTCCCCACCCAAATCTCATCTTGGCTTGTAATCCCCCTAATCCCCACACATCAAGGGTGGGATCAGGTGGAAGTAATGGAATCATGGGGGCATTTGATAATGAGTGAGTTATCATGAGATCTGATGGTTTTATAAGGGGCTTGATGTGACCCAGTGGGAAGTAATTTAATCATGGGAGTGGTTACCTCCATATTGTTCTCTTGATAGTGAGTGAGTTCTCACCAGATGGTTTTATAAGGGGATTTTCCTCCTTTGGTCAGGACTTCTTCTTCCTGCTGCCATGTGAAAAAGGACATGTTTGCTTCTCCTTCCATTATGATTGTAAGTTTCCTGATGCCTCCCCAGCCCTGTAGAACTGGGAGTCAATTAAACCTCTTTCCTTTATAAATTACCCAGTCTCAGATATGTCTTTATTGGCAGTTTGAGAATGGACTAACACAGGGCTCTTACCCCTTTACTCAGCACTTCTTTCTGCTGCCTTGTGAGAAGGTGCCTGGCTTCCTGTTTGCCTTCCTCCATCATTGTAAGTTTCCTGAGATTTCCCTATCCATGCTGAACTGTGAGTCAATTAAACCTCTTTCCTTTATAAATTACCCAGTCTCAGGTATGTCTTTATTAGCGTTATGAGAATGAACTAACACAGGGCTCTTAGCCCTTCACTCAGCACTTCTTCTTCCTGCTGCCTTGTGAGAAGGTGCTTTGCTTCCTATTTCCCTCCCTCCATGACTGTAAGTTTCCTGAGATTTCCCCACCCATGGTGAACTGTGAGTCAATTAAATCCATTTCCTTTATAAATTACCCAGGCTTAGGCAGTTCTTTACAGCAATATGAAAACAGGCTAATACAGGCATTCTGCAATGGCCCTTATCCTGCAGTATTTCTCTGACTGGACCCAAAGTTTCTCTGGGGCATTCATTGAAAATTAGGAGGTATCCATACCTCCACAGCTCGTTTGATCTGCGTGACTGCAAAGTTAGCACTACACGAATGCTGTCAATGTTTATAGCCTGTACTTTCCAGAGAAGCTGCCCTTGCTGCACTTGAGCCACAGCTGAGACTGCTGTGGAGCACTGCATTGGAATGGGGGAAGCAGAGACTTGAGGTGGGCCTAGGCAGCAAACCCTGAGGATCTTCAGTCATCCCAGAACCCTTCCTTGAAACTATTCTGCCCTCAAGGACATAGTTCTCTGTGTCTGTCATGAGAGAGGTGTCCTGGAAGACCTCTGTTTTGCCATCAGGATCATTCCTCAATTATTTCGATAAAAGCAATCTGGCTTCTTTCTACCTACACTAATCTCCTCATCAGATGGTCACTTGGCCACACACTTGGTTTTGTCTCCTAAACATAGGTTTTTATTCTTTACTAGGCGAGGTTGACAATTTTCCAAATCTCCACGTTCTTCCCTTTTTAATTCCCTAAGAATTATGAATTCTATCTTGAATATGTTTATCTTTTATTGCATTTTACCATAAGCAGCTAAGCCATGCCATCCAGCACCCTGAACAATTTGCTTATAGACATTTCTTCCACCAAATATTCTACTTTATTCTAGTTCATTACTCTAAATCCTGCCTTCCACAAAACAGAACATGGACACAAGTTCACTGAGTACTTTGCCATTTAGTAACAAGGATGGCTTTTCCTCTAGTTTCCAGTAACATATTCTTCATTTCCATCAGAGACCTCATCAGAATGGCCTTTACTGTCCATATTTCTCTGAACATTCTGTTCATGACCACATAGGTAATCTCTAAAACTGGGGCTTTCTCTATAGCTCTGCTTTCCTAAGCTGTCACCAGAATTGCCCTTAACAATCTGTTCATGGCAATCTAAGCTTTTACTAGCCTGCACCTTAAAATTCTTCCAACCTCTACCCAGTTTCAAAGCCACATTCACATTTTTAGGTATTTGTTAGAGTAGCACATTCACGTGTCAATACCAATTTGTTTAATTTGTGCAGCTATGAAGTACCTTAGATTTAGTAATTTACAGTTCAGGAGGCCAGGAAGTTCAATATCGATGCACAAGCAGATTAGGTGTCTGCTGAGTGCTGCTCTCTATTTCTAAGATGGCACCCTGTAACTGCATCTTCCAGAGGGAAAGAATGCTGTGTCCTCAGCTGCCAAAAGAGCAGAACACTGGTCTTCTATGGCTTTTCCTTGAACATTTCAAGCTGCTTCATACAACAAGGCTGTTGAACTTGGCTATCTCCTCTGCCCAGAACACTCTTCCTCCAGGTATTTACTAACCTAATTCTTTATGTCATTTAAATGTCATCTCTCTGTAGAAGCATTGTTCACCCCCATTCCTTCTGCCAACTCTCTACTCCCTTTTCTTTTATTTACAGCACTGCTTGAAATTAAATATTTGCTTGCTCTTGAGTTGGAAGCTATATGAAGGCAGAAACATTTGGTTAGTTTTATTCACTGCTGAATCACCCAATGCCTGGAAGAGTACTTCACAAATAGGAATCTCTCATGAAACACCTGTTGAATGATTGTATGAGTGATTGTGGACTTACACTGAAAGTGAAAATAAATAAAATGTTAGCTCTTAAGGCAAAAAGATCTTCAGGCAAGGACTGCCAAGTGAATCTGAGCACAGAGCTATTGCAGCCAACTAGAGAAGCTTGGAAGTCATAGATAAGGAAAAAGCTACTGCAGCCAACTAGAGAAACTTGGAAGTCATAGATAAGGAAACACCAAAGAAGACTTTGAAGATTACAGATTAATCCAGTATCTTATGACTAGAGGAGAATGTGAATATCTGTCGTAAGAAGAGATGGTGAGTGGGAAAGTGATGTAATTAGGTATGTTCTGTGCATATCATAATTGTTGTATATAATTATTGGTATTAGTGCCTTAATTTACTCTTTGATAAGCATAGGTCCTACCCTTTCCTCATCAGTTTTCTTCTGAGTTCCCAATATAGTGGATAGTTGAATAGGAAAAATCTGTTTATTTAACTTCGTATTAATCTATTCATATATAACATGTATATATATATATATATATAATGTGTTTGTATATTATATATAATCTACATATATATACATACATTTCTACTAAGTTTATGTTCAATTTTAGCGGTAGTTTCTTTTTCTCCAGTTCTTAATAAAGTAACTAATATTCTGAGGAAAATAGAGTTAAGATACTTACGTTAGGCTGGCCTGGTGGCTCAAGCCTGTAATCTCAGCACTTCGGGAGGCTGAGGTGGGCAGACCATTAGGTCAGCAGTTCGAGACCAGCCTGGCCAACATAGTGAAACCCCATCTCTACTAAAAAGTACAAAAAATTAGCTGGGCATGTTGGCAAACACTACTCATGAGGCTGATGCAGGAGAATTTCTTCAACCCAGGAGGCACAGGTTGCAGTGAGTCGAGATTGTGCCATTGTACTCCAGCCCAGGCAACAGTGTGAGACTCCAAAAAAAAAAAACTTATGTTAACTACTGAGATTAACTTTGTTAAGTATTTTTAATTCGTATCATTTCATTCACTTCTGCAAGGATGTATTTTGCTGTCATTGATTGTATGTTTTTTTGAGATAGGGTCTCACTGTCACCCAGGCTGGAGTGCAGTGGCATGATCTAGGCTCACTGCCACCTACACCTTCCAGGCTCAAGCAATCCTCCCACCTCAGCCTCCTGAGTAGCTGGAACTACATACAGGTGCACACCCTCATGTCCGGCTAATTTTTTGTATTTTTGGTAGAGATGGGCTTTCACCATGTTGCCCAGGCTGGTCTCAATGCCTGAGCTTAAGCAATCTGCCCCCTTTGGGCTCCAAAAGTGCTGGGATTACAGACACGAACCACTGCGCCCAGTCAGTTGCATTCATTTGCAAGCAAATTATTGAGGAAAATTGGCAATAAATATATATACATATATATTTTAAATTTCTTTATTTTTTCTTATTTTGAATGTATCTTTTAAATGATAAAAGTACCCATAGACTTAATGAGAAGAAAAAAAAACAAAACTATTAAATTTTCCCTTCAGTAAAACATTTTGAAACTATAAATAAACAATAAAGCACAAGGTGAAAACAAGCAGGAAACTGGCATTTAAAAATGCATATAAATAAATCTTATCTTCACTGATATCTTCATTTACACCAGTAAACTATTACAAAATCATTTTTTAAATCTGCATTGCCTTTAAAAAAGGAAAATTCAGTGTATCTTTTAAAAATCACCAAAAATATACTTGCAAATATGTTTAAAGATATTTCCGAGATGTTTTTATTGTGATGTTTTTCTTTCATACACAGAAAGCAATTGAGCATTTTCACAGAAAACTTGTTTTTTAATAAATTGGTGGCTGATTGTGCAGGTGTGTGAATGAATTTTCAGAGGATCCCAGCATTCCTGGGGGCTCATCATTCAGTAGACAGATTACAGGGTAGAAGCAGAGGGTTGCAGGCCTCTGAGTCCTCTTTAAATGCAAAAAATGTGAAAATACCACTCTGATTTGCCTATAGCCATCCACAGAAAAACTTACACTATAAAAAAAATGTAAAGGTTGGTTGGGGTGGCTCATGCCTGTAATCCCAAAACTTTGGGAGACTGAGGCGGGTGGATCACGAGGTTGGGAGTTCCAGACCAGCCTGCCCAACATGGTGAAACCTAGTCCCTACTAAAGATAGAAAAAAATTAGCCAGGCGTGGTGGCATGTGCCTATAATCCCAGCTTCGTGAGAGGCTGAGGCAGGAGAATTGCTTGAACCCGGCAGGCGGAGGTTTCAGTGAGCTGAGATCACGCAATTACACTCCAGCCTAGGCAATGGGGGAGACTCTGCCTCAAAAAAAAAAAAAAAAAAAAAAGACAAAAAGAAAAGCCAAATGTCACTGGTATTTTTATAAGATCCAGCAGTAAGTAATACTCAGAATGTTTTGTCCTCTAAGTTTTAATTGGCAATGTTTCTTCTAAACAAATATCCAGAAATATTTTTTAAATAAAGCTTGGGGAGTTGTATACAAAGCACCCACACAAAGCCATTTTAATGTTTTGGAAGAGAACAAGTTATATAACATTTATATTGAATTCAAGGTAATTTTTAAGTAATGAAGTGTCTTACCTCATTTTATTCCAGTCTCCTCATTTTACAGATTTTACAGCCTAGAGAAGAGAAAAAACTTCTGGCAATCCATACTGCCAAATAATGAGAAAACTAACAGTGGAAACCAGGTCTCCTGCCCATGAACTCACCAATCTCCATCCTTTTATCTTTTCACTATACCACTCAATTTACTTTTGGATGCAAAGTAGAAAAAATATAGTGAAAATGTGTATAAGGTAAGTTCCTGATTTTTTAACTAATTATTCTATTTAAGCCTAGGAAGAGAAAAAGAATTTTATTTTATAGTTAATAAACTAAAACATACATTTTTCTTAACCAGAAAGGCAGAAACTAAGTTGACAAGTCCTGTGCACAGTATCATTTTCAAGCATATATCTGATGAAAAAAATATTGAAAGGAACACAAACAACTGTTACATGAAGTGGATAACAAATTGGTAAATGCTTTGGATCCTTCCATCAGGAAGGGACAATGCAGTAGATAACCTCCATACAACTGTGGGAAAATACCCACTGCTTTTTATTCTGGGAAGCTACTTTCTAAATGCAAACACAAAAGAAAAGTAAAATAAATTAAGCAACTCATTCACATACAGCTAAGATGAAAACATGTAGTATATAGTTTACAGATTACAGTGTCAAATGTGAAGTCAGTCACTACCAGAAGAGAAGAGAGCCAGCTAACTAAATCAGGGAAGAAAAACTGGATAAGCAAGACGTATTGAAAAGCATTGTGGGCTACAAATTATGATAGACTCAGTGAGGTTAAGGGCAGTTTTTCAGGTCCTGGACTTGGCTTCAGAACTCAACTGCACAAAATGGGAAGTAGTGGCTTACCAGTAATACATTCAAATAAGACTTGGGGGTTTGAGTAGATAGTTAACATGAATCAATTACCAGTTAAAAATCATATAATCTTAGGTACATATACACTGAAATATGATAACTGTAATAGGAGAAATTCTAGTTCCACTCCACTGTGTGCAGTCACAGGTAAATTACTTAATTTCCACATGCCTCAATTTCCTCATTGTCCAAATGGGGATTTGAATTCCACACTCCTTGTCATATTGTAGGGATTAAATTAATTAATACAAGTAAAGTACTTGGCACAGTACTTGATACTCAATAAAGGCTAGCTTCCATTATTATTAATTATTATTATTATTCAGCTCACCCTAAGACACTGAACTCAGTGATAAATTTTTTAAAACAAGTCCTATTTTATAATGATACCGTTATTTTCATAGCACAAAGATTATTCCTTACAAAATCTATTCTTTAACAGAGATTTGGTTCTTGGAGCCAAATTAAAAAAAAATGCCGCTCAGACACACATACATATGTACTTCTCTTAAAACATTTACTTGTTGTTATTATTTTTATTATTGTTGTTTTTTGAATCTCCCACCATACATATGTACTTCTCTTAAAACATTTACTTGTTGTTATTATTTTTATTATTGTTGTTTTTTGAATCTCCCACTCTTTGGGATCCCCTTGCAAGTAAGTCACCCTCTTTTAAAATCTGTTTCATCATTAACATTTATCAGATATTTACAGACATACCAAATTAAATCATTATATATTCTTCTGATATGACTGAAACATGTTTTGAAGAGATATGCATAAAAATAACTTTTCATTTGAAATATAATCAGTTTTATTCATAGTTGTCTTCACCTTAATTTTTGAAGGTAAGTTTCAAATAATATAAAATTATATTTGAGTATACAATTGAATGGAATTTAATATGTTTATGATGTCGTACAATCATCGTCTATCACTAGTTCCTAAATATTTCTATTGCCCAACCAGAAACTCCATATCTACTAAACAGTTCTTTTTATTTCCCAGGCCCTGACAGGCCATAACCTACCTTTTGCCTCTATGCCCATGTCTTTTTACCACATAGGTTTTGCACTGCATCAGTTTTCAATCCAACATGCCACACTGGTTTTAAAATCGTGCATATTTCTTTTTATTTTTCTTTCCTTTTTTTTTCTTTTGCATTTTGCAATTACTAGGCCCTATGCTCCTCACACCAATGTAGTTATAGTGTGTGTGTCAGGAAGAACATTGGGTTTATTTCAAGGATTGAGGACATTATTTTCTTATTTATTTAAATAATGCTGCAGCGAAGAGATTTTTGCAGCTTACATTGTGTAAGTGAGCGGTCTATATTTTATTTTCACTGGATACATTTCCCAGATTGGGAAGGAAACCCTTTGTGCTAGGTTTTGTTGGTTGCTCAGAGACCAAAGTCCTCTTGTGATGTCGTTGTTACTCAGATTGGGAACCATTGTGATGGCCTAGATTACTTTACCTGCCTAGGCCTTCTGAAGCAGCATTTGAAGCTGCAGTCTTGAAAACCATGCAGGCTGGAAGAGTAGCTAAAGAAATATTTATTTGAGATGGCACATTTTTCTTCAGAAACTCAAGATGTTTCTCCCAAAGATGAATTAACTGGTTCAGAAGCCTCTGCTAGGTCTCCAGTGTGTGAACACACCTTCCCTGGGGACTCAGACTTACGGTCAATGATTGAAGAAAATGCTTTTCAGGTTTTGTCACAAGGGTCCTTGTTAAAAAGGCCACGTTACACAGTTTGTGTCTCTGAACCAGACAAAGATGATGATTTTCTTTCTCTGAACTTTCCCAGGAAACTTTGGAAAATAGTTGAAAGTGACCAATTCAAGTCTATTTCATGGGATGAGAATGGAACTTGCATAGTGATTAATGAAGAACTTTTCAAGAAAGAAATTTTGGAAAGAAAGTCTCCTTCCAGAATATTTCAGACTGATACTATCAAAAGTTTTCTTCGACAGCTCAACCTTTATGGATTTAGTAAAATTCAACAGAATTTTCAACGATCTGCCTTTCTAGCCACATTTCTGGCAGAAGAGAAAGAATCCTCTGTCTTAAGCAAGGTATTTAACATATTTCAGTTACCACTTTATGTAAAATATATATGTAATTTTACTTTGTACATCAGTAAATATGTTAATACATGCAGTAAGACTAGATTTTGAAAATTATGTAAAATATTAAGGTAGAAATTATTTTTTTGAAATTATTGTGTTCAGCTTGAGCATTAACCTTTTAGTGTTTTAAGAAATTTTGCTAACAACTTTGAATCTTACCCGTGAACTCCAAATCAATGTACCAAAGCCACTTAATTAAACATTACTATTAATACATAATGTGTTTTCACTTGAGGGCTTAACAACTTGAGGGGTTTTTCCCAACAAGCACATTCTTAAAAATAGTAAACAATGTCTACAAGTTGTTTGATGACATTAAGTTTGTGTGGTGAAACAGAAATCTGATATTTTGTGTGTTATGTTTGTTATTTTCACTTGTCTCTTGGCTTAAAATGGCACTGAATTCCTTTTTCTTTGGTTTTAGTTAAAGTTCTATTATAATCCAAATTTCAAGCGTGGCTATCCCCAGCTTTTAGTAAGAGTGAAGAGAAGAATTGGTGTTAAAAATACTTCACCTATGTCTACTTTATTCAATGAAGACTTCAACAAGAAGCATTTTAGAGCGGCGGCTAACATGGAGAATCATAATTCTGCCTTAGCTGCTGAAGCTACTGAAGAAAGTTTATTTTCAGCCTCTAAAAATTTAAATATGCCAAGGGAATCTTCTGTCAGACAGATAATTGCAAATTCATCTGTCCCAATGAGAAGTGGTTTCCCTCCTCCTTCACCTTCAACCTCAGTTGGACTGTCAGAACAAATTGCAACAGATCGACATGCTATTTTAAATCAATTGACCACTATTCATATGCACTCTCACAGTACCTACAGCACCTACATGCAAGCAAGGGGCCACATTGTGAATTTTATTACAACCACAACTTCTCAATACCACATCATATCTCCCTTACAAAATGGTTATTTTGGGCTGATAGTGGAACCATCTGCTGTTCCCACAAGATATCCTGTGGTATCAGTCAATCAGGCTCCATATCGTAATATGCTACCAGCAGGCAACCCGTGGTTGCAAATGCCTACGATAGCTGATAGATCAGCTGCCCCTCGTGCCAGGCCAGCTCTTCAACCATCACCACTGGACAAATATCACCCTAACTGCAATGATCTGCCATTAAAGGAGGACCAGATTATGCATGACAATGGAGACTAACATTTATAGTGACAAAAAAAAACCCTAAAAATTTCTGCAATTATCTTATTGAACAATAAAATTGCATGTTTACTTATATGTTTGCTTTTCCTTTATTTCTAAAAGTATGGTTAAGAATAAAATGGCGTTTTGTTTCAGTGGCAGGCTGTAGTACTACTTTTTACCAAAAATATATATGGGCTTTTTGATCATTTGAAAGGAAATTTGACAGGTGCCTTTGTAAGTTAACTAATTTATTTCTCTTAAGAGGAAGAGATAATAAATTCTTTGGGTCCATTTTCTGCTGAAACAACACAATACCACTGTCTGGGTAATTTGTAAAGAAAACTTATTTTGCTCATTTTTCTGGAGGTGGGGAAGTCCAAGGGGCTGCATCTGGTGAGATCTTCTTTCTATGTTACAACATGGCAGGTTGGCCTCCTACAGTGAAGGGCATGCAATGAACAGAAAATCGGGCCAGACTCATCATTTGATCCAAAGCCCACTCACACAATAACTAACTTTTTCTCCATATAATACCATCAAGTCAGTCATGAGGTTGTACCCACATGGCTAATCACCTCTCGAAAGTCCTACCTCCCAACACTATTACAATGGACACAATTTCAATGTGAAATTTGGAGGGGACATAACAAACAATGACAGCAACAAGGGAGAAGCAGCAACCGGAGTTAGGAAAAAATAAGTGACTTCTCAAGTAGTCTGGCATAAATCAAATGAGGGCATACATTTGGGTGGCACAAAGGGAATAAATGCACACATAAACACAGACAAACACACACACACACACACACACAGAGAAAATTTAGAGAATGGCTAACACATACTATATACTTCAGTATTTTCTCAATTACATTTCCCTAGTTATTTTAAACTTGGATTTTAGTTGACAAAGATTGTCTTCATTGCAGTTCATCCCTAGTGAACTCAGTGACCATGACCACAATTATTTGTGTCAGCACTTGAATAATAAAATTTACATCATATTATGCTCATGGATTGCATCACTGTCAGAACATTGTGGAATTTTACAGCTGGCATTAACAGTACACCTTTTTTATCTTACATCAAAGCATTCCAACCTGTTTGTGCCTTTAATTACCTCCTGTTAGGGTCCACCTTTCATGTTTTCTAATGCACATTTCCTTCTGTTTTTTTTTTTTTTTTTTTTTTTTTTTTCTCTGAGACAGTCTCGCCGTGTTACCCCAGCTGGAGAGCAGTGGCATTATTTGAGCTCACTGATACCTCAACCTCTGGGTTCAAGCAATTCTTGTGCCTCAATCTTTTGGTAGGTAAAATTACATATGCCCAACATGTGGGCTAGTTTTTGTACTTTTAGTACAAATGGGGTTTCACCATGTTGGCCAGGATGGTCTTGAACCCCTGGCCTCAGGTGATCCACCCACCATGGCCCCCAAAAGTACTGGGATTACAAGCTTGAGCCACCAAAGCCCATCCCCAATGCAGATTTTCAACACATTGGTTTCATGCTCCATACAAAGTCATATTTAATTGCTTTTGTCAGGATTTATTAACTTTTAGATTCTGTGTCCAGATCACGAGCATGGCTGAACAAATCCCTTCCAGACCTGATAATTTGTTTTCCTTTGAGCTTCATGTCTTTGTGTTTCACCACAGTCCATTTGGAGCAACACTCAGAGAACATCACTTTCAGTCATGCCCTTTACCATCTGGTAACTTGGGTCCCACTTTTACTTGGAGGTAAAAGGCTCTGTCCCTGTTTGCCTACTTAAGACTCATACAATGCAGACATCACTCCTTCTGTGAAGTGCTTCTTATCTATCACATTAGTTTTCTTGTCTGTCTGTCTGTCTTGGACACCCAGCACTGATGTAATACAGTATCTGATACATACAGGTGTGTGTGAGTGTGTGTGTGTGTATACACACACACACACACACACACACGTGTATGTGAATTAGTTGATGTTGACTGTGGACTTACAACCATAAAATCTATTTTCATTGTCAAAAACAAACATTCTTTGTGTTGTGGCATTACTTGTTATTCTTCATTCCTCACCACGACTTTTCATAAAAGGGTACGTCACAGTATCCTTCACTAGAGATGCAATAATTTTGACTTACTGAGGCTAGCGTCCCTGCTTATCCCTTTGACTATCGTGCTTTCCTTTTACATCTAGTTATGATTTTCCCCTGCTTCTTCTGAAAGTTATTTTTCATCTTCTGCTTTGAGTAGCAGGTCCTTGCCTGAAAGAACTAGCTGTATCTTTACCACTCCTTCCTTTATTTGCAGTAGAGATTTCTGGTTGTTGTGCTGAAATAGAATACACTGGGGATCCAGCTGCACAAGTTTTCAGAAGCAGCAGTCACTGTGGATTTGATATATTATGCAGGTTTTTGTGTCACAGGCTAAGGTCTGACAAGATTCATCACTCAGTTTTCTGGGATAACTGAAAATGAGTATGGATTTGGACAGCTAGATTCCTCAGGATGGAAACCTAGTGGTGCCATCTAACCATATGCATATATTTTCAAGTTGTGAATAAGTAGAAAAAGTTTAGAATCCATCATCTAAAAAGGGAATCCTGATTTCCTTTCCTGGAAGATCATGACACAAGACAAAGGTCATTCCACCTATATCCGCATGCTATTAACTTTTTAGTTCTCAAACTGGGTTTTCAGAGGGTAGTGTGATAGACACGGCTTACGGTTAACACGAAGAATGTTTTAAAAAAAATTCCAGCTGGGGGTGGTGTCTCAGGCCTGTAATAACAGCATTTTGGGAGGCCAAGATGGGTAGAAGACCTGAGGTCAAGGGATTGAGACCAACCTGCCCAATATGGTGAAACCCCATCTTTTTTAATATTCAAAAATTGTGAAACGTTGTGATGGGTGCCTGTAATCCAAGCTAGTTAGGAAGCTGAGGCAGAAGAATCGCTTGAACCTGGGAGGTGGAGGTTGCAGTAAGCGGAGATCCTGCTTTTGCACTCCAGCCTGGGTGACAGAGTAAGATTTCATCTCAAAAGAATCCACAACAATAAACAGGCTAATGCCAGATGCAATAAGAAATGAAAAGAATAACTTGGGTGAACAGCAAGGCGAAAAAGAAAATGACGGTTTAGAAAGGGAGGATAAAATACCGAAAGATGGAATGAGACAGGTTAACATATGGAATACATATTGTAAGTGTAAGGCCAGAATAAGACAAGTGTCAAACAAACAACAAAAGCAGCAATAAAACAAGCATAGGGAGGAGGAGAGGGAGTGTGAAGGAGGAAAAAGCGTAAGCAAATGCAAAACATAAAGTGATCAGCATGATTCGAATATCTGTCCATTCCCACCCTCTGCAAATTATTTGTGTTTTGAGGAAGATCTTTACAAGATTTTAATGTAACCAATCACAGAGCAGTCTAACCCAGAAAATATCCTAGCTTCTTCTAGGATTCACACAAAGACATTGTACCTTCTTAAGTATTCTCTCTCTATCTAGGTTAAATTAGCTTAAACTGTTTCAACAACAAAAATTACTTTGAATTTTCTGCCCAAAAGGAATATCATGGACACTATTCATCTTGAGTCATCACTTGAGTAATAAAGTAGATGGAGATGTACTTTCTCCCTCACATAAATACAATTAATATCCCTGTGTGAGATATATAAAGCAAACATAAGACTGAAAGATGGAGCAAGAAGATAAACTGGTGAGGAAATCCAAGATGCAACAAGTGATAAGATGGTTGAGGTCCCTGAATTCTTTTTGCCTGGTGTTATCACAGACTTGATCCTGAAGGAGCTGGTACCCAAAAATGTAAGTAGGAATAGACAAAAACGTACCCCAAAAGCTCCAGCTTCTAAAGACACAGGGCTAGGAAAGGGACACCTTATTAAGACCAAAATCTTTTTACAATAGCCATGCTAATTTAGTCAAAGATTACAACACAAAACAAAGCAACTCAAAAAAGCTAGCCAGGACGACAAAGTTTAAGTTGGAACATAGAGAGCACCAGGCATTAATGAAGCACCCCAACCCTCTGCTGGAGTGGAATCAGAGAAGGGAAAGTAGAGAGCTAGAGTTTTCAACCCTGCCATGTGGTAACAAGACACCCTTCAACTTCTAGTCAGGAAGGTACAAGTAATGTCTAGGTTGAAGCTGGAATCCACATATTTATTTATCAGTAATGAGGAGCACTGCTTTGGGTGTCAAAGGAAGTGAAGAAGGGAAGTTGGAATTGTGCCCCTACTTGACAAGTGTACACTTTCCTCTGTTAGGGTGGTATCAGACAAAGCCAGCTACAAATGAACAAATAGGATGTCAAAATATGGTCGGGAGTCTCCTAACAGTCCCCTAAATGTTTAACTTCCAAATAAAAATCTGAGACAGAAATTCTAGTGCTACTGTTACAGGATCTCTGTGGTGTCAATTTTACTTGCCAGGAACCTCTGTGACCACGATGCCTTTCCTTGAGTTCTTGTCCTGTGTGCAGGGAGAATGAGATACAGAGAAAAGTGAAGGGTAAAGAAGAAGAAGAAGGGTTCTATTTCGTGTTAAAATGGTTCAAAGTGTTGAGGTTCACTCAGGATGGTGGCAGAAATATTAAAGGGAAATATTAGCGAAAGATATAGGGAATAATCACAAACCTTTTGGAAGGCCGAAAGGTTACATAGCCTGTAATAACAGAACAGGCCGAAGGCAGCCAGTTCTTACCTTAGAGCATTAGGTCATAGGATAAATACTAGGTACAATAGAGGCTTCCCCAGTTAAGCTTGTTTACCTTACCTCCATTAACTAACCTTTAAGCCACATTGCCCTCTTGGAGGGAGGTTGACCAAGGATATTGCCGTTTAATGGAATTTACTTTAGACCACGGTACCTGAGCTTTAATCATTCATAGAACTACTCTCTCAACCATGTTAATTATCCACAAGTGTGCTGACTCAGAGCTTCTTTTGTTAATCATATACTAAATAAATGACTGGAGTGCAAACTTCCCAGTGCCGGTCACAGTAAAAAAAACATTTCTTGATGTGCAGGCGCTTGGACACCCAGCTGTACCGGCAAAGCAGAATATCTGTCAGTTTGTGCTTTATTCATCCATCTTTTGGGTCATAAGAGGAGCAATACCTCACAAAGGAGTAGGTAGCTCTTCTCTATAGGCAGGTCTTCCCATGGTGTGTTCACTTTACAGAGGGAGGCTCGTGTCTGTAGGCAAGTCATTCAGATGTCTCTGCAGGTCTCTGCAGCTCTCTGCTGCAGCTGCTGCTCTCAGCAGAGAGGGTGCTGCTCTCCTCCCACGGTCTGCAGTGATCAGCAGGAAGGGTGCCCCTTTCTGCAGCAGACTGGCTTTTTAGTGTCTTCATAAGAACTTTCACAGCAATAGTTTTTAATTTTGATTTGATCCAGTTTATCGGTTTTCCTTTTATGGCTACACTTTGCTACAACTAAGAGGCTTCAATTTTCTTATGATTCTTTTTTCTGAAAATGTTTTATAAAATGTGTCATAATTTTATATGACATTGAAGTTGATGAGCCATTTTGAGACCATTTCTGTAGAGTAAGGTTTATGTTAAGGTTTTATTTCTTAAATTGTTGGATGTCCACTTGCGTAGCACCATTTGCTGAAAGGCTGTTTTTCCTCCACTGATTTTTGCTTGCCACATTTATGTCATATTACTTGGTCATATCCACACTAGTGTGGCTCTATTCCTGGGCTTTCTCTTTTGCTCAATTTTTACACGCATCTATCCCTATGCCAATACTAAACTGTCATGATCACTTTAGCTGTTTAATAAGTCTTTGAAATGTTGTTGATGGATTTCTCCCACTATATACTTATATACTAATAATTGTAGGAGCTAGCCTAGTAAGTTTGCATTGTTTGCAAAAATTCTTGCTGAGATATTGATAGGAATTGCATCAAATATATAGATCAAGCTGGGGAAAATTAACATGATATATCATGTCTTTATATCCATGAACACAGTGTATCTCTTATTTTTTCTATTTGATTTCTTTCTCCAGTATATTTTATGTTTCAGCATACAGATCTCATACCTGTTTTCTTTTGTTTCAATGCATATCAAAACATTTGATGTTCTTTGGAGCGGTTGTAGATGGTACAGTTGCTAATTTGGGGAAATAGCAGAGTGCTAACTAGTTTAGATTTACTTCGACTGTTCAGTTCCTAAGAGGGTGGGTGGCGGTAGATGGTTAACTCCTCCCACTGAAGCCTTCTGACAGGATAGGGTAGAGGAGGGTAGTGGGGACAGCAGTCAAGACACACAGTGCAATCTGTCCTACTTAGCTCTGGCTCTTCAAAAACCGTGGTTGTTGGGTCGACCTGTATGCTCAGCTTGCTACCGGAGTCTGCTGGCATAAGGGAATTGGAATGCTCTCCTCTGCTTTCTCCAGGATGGTGATAGAAGATTCTCTCTGGCAGGGCGCAGTGGCTCGTGCCTGTAATCCCAGCATTTTGGGAGGCCAAAGTGGGTGGATCACCTGAGGTCAGTAGTTCCAGACCAGCCTGATCAACATGGAGAAACACCAACTCTATTAAAAATACAAAGTCAGCCGGGTGTCGTGCCACAGGCCTCTAATCCCAGCTACTTGGGAGGATGAGGCAGGAGAATCATTTGAACCAGGGAGGCGAAGCTCGTAGAGAGCTGAGCTTGTGTATCATTGCACTTCAGCATGGGCAACAGAGAAAAACTCCAACTCAGAAAAAAAAAGAAAAGAAGAAAAGAAAAGAAAAAAAAGATTTGCTGCCTGGTTTGACTTTGACTTTACGGAGAATCAGAGCATCACTGACGTGTTGAGAAGATTGTCTCTGTACATGACTCCACAGAAATGGCAATACTAATTTATTTTATTTTATTTTTTTCTGGTAGCGTTTACCTGCAACAGCTTGGTTATTACCTTTAGAAGTGTTTTATGCTATTGTGTGCAGTTAGGTCATCCTCTCCTTGTCCTTTGGTTGAGAGAGAAGAGGATTTCCTTGAAGTCCTTTTCTTCTGTGCCTATTGGAGATTCTGGATTGGAAACTTCTACAGTCCATCATCTGTGATATATGGAAGACACTAGGAAAACCAAGTAAAGTGACCATAACATCACTCTGCAGGTCCTGATATCCCTACACAAACTGTCTTTCTTTTTCTGTCTTTCAGATCCTGTCCTTGTTTTTGTCATTACATCTGTGGTGTTTCAGTTGTTCAGAGGAAACAATGGCGTGTTGTATTGTAACTAGAAATCCTAGGAAGTGAAAGTTTGAGAATGGCTTTTAGAGCACCATGCCAACCAAATCTCATAATGCAAAACATGGGAAGATATGACCACAGAGAATGACACGATATAATTTACCTAAAATAAAGACATTTTTATAAAATAAAGTTCACCAAATTTAAATAATCTCAGAGAAGTCTGCTGAGATCAGCTTGGTCATGGAGACCCTAACCCAGTTGTGCTAGAGGAATTAAAGACACACACACAGAATTACAATGTACAGAGTGGGAATCAGTGGGCTGACAGCCCTCAGAGCTGACAGCCATGAACAGAGCTTTACCTACGTATTTATTGACAGTAAACCAGTGATAAGCATTGCTTCTATAGATTGTAGATTCAGTAAAAAGGAAGACAAAGGGTTGGGTTCTCACTAGCTTTCTGCAGCAGGAACAGGTCCTTGAGGCATAGATCACTCATGATATTGTTTGTGGTTCAGGAATGCCTTAAGTGGTTTTCTGCCCTGGGTGGGCCAGGTGTTCCTTGCCCTCATTCTAGTAAACCCACAACCCTCAGTGTGAGTGTTGTGCCCATCACGAGCATGTCATAGTGCTTCAGAGATTTTGTTTATGACCAGTCTGGGGGCCTGTCTATGGCCAGATTTGGGGGTCTGTTCCCTACATATTCCTCTTTTTTGTTTTTCCAAGATGATAAAAGCAAAGGTGGCTTTATCACAGTGAACTACATCTCACAGGAGTGAGATCTGCATCTGCAGACTATACAAAGACAAAGAACACAGATTAAAAGCACAATCATCATTTAAATCAGAGTCTCCAAGTGTTTTTGTCCATTTTAATGGGTTAATAGCAGCTAATCCGTCTGCAGCTTTTTCAAGCACTCCTGTTCCTGGCATTAAGAGCAAGTGTGCCTGGCGTAATTTAAATATTGGCTCCTTTTAATTTCGCAATATCCAAAGACATATTTGTAGACTGTCCTAGATGCTTTTTTATTCTTTCCCAAATTTTGATCAGATTGTCCTTCTAGATGCTTTTTTATTCTTTCCCAAATTTTGATCTTATTAAGAGCCAATAATAGTTTCCACAAATCCTAATGTTTAGCTCCTAGAGCGGGCCATATCATTTGATGTTGAGGTGCCATTTTACCTCCATGTTTCCAGAGGATCTCTTACCATTTCTACCATCTGATCATTTTGGTCAGACAAGCTGAACATAGTGTGGCCTTGGCACACAGACTGAGAGGTGCAATTTAAGCTAAACATCCTCTTAGGGGATGCATCAATAAATATTCCATAGGAATCGTTGCACAGCACCTCTGCATGTTCTGCAATGCAATTTTCTGAAACAAGTACATTCATTTTTTCTGGCCATGTCCATTTCTGTCTACAATTAGATTCTTGAGGGCAGTGAGCCTTAATTATAGGAGCAGATTTATTATGATAAACACTGAGACCAGAAAGCATGTGTAACTGTGTCAGCCCTGCTAAAGGAATACTCATGGCAATGGTGATCACTGCTATCATAGCTATCATTAAATTATTCATTGGGACTGGTTGTCCCGCTTTCCTCAGGTTTTCTTCGGCCATCTGTGACAGCTTCTTGATCTGTCCCCAGGTAGGTGGCTGTGTTCAATGGGTGTTGCTCATGATATTTGGGGTACTCCTCAGCATCAACTTAGACAATGCTGCCACCGATGGGCCTTTGAGATCCTCCTAACACCTCTTCCTGGGTATCTGGCTCATAGTAGGGCTTTAGACATCTCAATGGCACCCACATTGGCCGTTGATTCAGTCCTGGAGAAACGCAAGCATAACCTCTACCCTATGTTATTATTTTACCTCTTTCCTCACTTTCTGTTATTGGATCTCTCCACCAAACCAGTTTTTCTGCTTCAGTCTTTGCAGCTGGCTTCTGTAGATGCTGTTCAGCTGCTGATAGCATCTGGCCTCTAGACAGGCTCAAAAACTTTAGAGCCAATAATGCTACATTCAATTTCCTATGTGGTATCCTGTAGTCCTTGTTTCCCCCTTTTGCTTTTGCAACTGCTGTTTCAGGGAGAGATTCATGCTTTCCACTATGGCTTGTCCTTGAAAATTGTGTGAGATACAAGTAATGTGTTTAATATTCCATGCAGAGAAAAATGTTGCTAGAGCTTCACTATCACAGCCTAGGGCATGGTCCATTTTAATAAAAGCTGGAATGCCCATCAAACGAAACACTGCAAAAGGTAACATTTAACAGAGGCAGAAGACTCTCCTAATTGGCATGTAGCCCAGACAAAGTGAGAAAAGGTGTTTACACATACATATACATAAGTTAGTCTCCCAAATGAAGGAACACGTGTGACATCCATTTGCCAAAGATCATTAGGTTCCAATCCTCAAGGATTAACTCCTCCTGTAAAAGATGGGGAATGCACCGTTTGGCAAATTGGGTATTGCTGGATAATAGCCTTTATCTTATTTCCAGGTAATGCTGTATCTGCATTTGAGACCAAAGGCTTTAACATGGGTTAAATTGTGAAAGTGCTTGACATTAGATATTGTAGCAGCAAATAGGTGATCAGCCATTTGATTCCCTGCAGTCAAAGGTCCTGGAAGAGATGTATGAGCTCTAATATGAGTAATGTAAAAAGGGGGCATTCGACACCTAGCTGCTCTTTGTAATTGAGTAAATTCATCAGTTGCTCATCTGTGTGGAATCGTGCTGAGCATTTTCAACTAACTGTGTACAATGAACCACATATGAAGAATCAGAAATCACATTTATAGGCATATTAAAAGCAGTCCATACCTCAATTACAGTTACAAGCTCCGCCTTTTGAGCTGAAGTATAGGGCATTCGGACAACTTTACCTTTCGAGCCAGAATAAAAAGCTTTGCTATTATCAGAATCATTTGTGAAGATATTTTTAGCATTTTCAATAGGTTTAAATTTAGTTATTTTAAGGAGAATCCAATGAGTTAACTTCAAAAATTGAAATAATTTTGTTTTTGGAAAATGGTTATCAAGAATACAAAGTCAGCTAAATGTTATTTTCAAGTAAGACTGTTTGTAAAAGCCTGTTGTATTTGTGCCTTTGTAAGGGGGACAATAATTTTGCCAGGATGATATCCATGTAATTTAATGATCTAAGTGTTTCCATTTCCTATCATGGTAGTTATTTGATCCAAATAAGGAGTCAAAGTCCATCAATTAGTATGTGGAAAAACAAATCCATTCGACAAGATATTGCCCTTGAACAATAACACCAGTAGGTGAATGCTGAGTTGAAAAAAAAAAAAAAAATCAACAAATCTAGAACCAGAGCCCACACCTGTCCCATTGTTACCCTGATGCTTCTGAGCTCCCCTACTTACTCAACATGGGGATTTCTTAAGAGTACCCAGGTGTCCTCCAGTGTAGTTCCACATTCTCCTACCATAGCTCTGGCAACTCGTTGACCTGGGATTGATTCCCCTGTATGGTCACGACTTGCTAAAGCCAGATCAGTCATGGAGACCATAACCCAGTAGTGCTAGTGGCGTTAAAGACACACACGCAGAACTATAGAGTGCGGAGTGGGAATCAGGGGGCTGACAGCCTTCAGAGCCGAGAGCCTTGAACAGAGTTTACCCACATATGTATTGACAGCAAGCCTGTGATAAGCATTATTTCTATAGATTATAGATTAACTAAAATGCGAGACAAAGGGTGGGCTCTGGCTACTTATCTGCAGCAATAATATGTCCTTGAGGCAGATTCAGGAATGCCTTAAGCAGTTTTCTGCCCTGGGTGTGCCAGCTGTTCCTTGCCCTCATTCTGGTAAACAACAACTTTCAGCGTGGGCATCATAGCAATCACAATTATGGCCTGTTCCCAACAAATTTGTTATAATATATGTAAGATAGCCAATGATTTATAGCATATTAATAATATGGATCAATGAAGAAATGACAAAATACCTCTCCTACACTTGGAAATGAAATAAAGTTTGCAAGGCTTTCAGAAAATGCAATAAAAAATATGTACTTCCTCAACTGCAGAAGGGTTATAGTAAAAATACCTTTGCAAAAGGTTTTATTTGTTAAGTGACAAGTGATTTAATAGAAATCAAGCACTTATTTCTAGTTCACTGGAGCAAAGTTAAAAGTTGCAAAAGCAACTCTTAGAAAGCCAGAGATTATAACTGTATGACAAATTTTGAAAAATCACACTGACTATCAAGAAAAGAAACATCTCTGAGGTTTGGACTTCAGCCATATTGGTTTGAGATTAAACTTGGTAGTTCATTGAAACAGTCAACAGAGTAGTAAGTTTAGATATATTCCCAGGAAGGAGACCATTTCTGTGTTCAGTGGGGTTGGGCTCCCTGCCTAAATAACTGGTGAAAGAAACTGTGGTTCAGACATTTAAATAAAATATTTAAGTCAGTATAGGATGTCATGTCCTGGGTCTAGTAGGATCTAACACAGAATGAGGTTTGTACTGAAATTGATGAGAAAAGATCTTTATCTCAACCTCTGTCCTGTGGGATATGCAAGATTGAGATCAGATTGTTCATGTTACCTACATAATATAACTACTCCCAATGCAGAAACTGGTATAAAATACTAGATTGCACAATTAAGTTCCTAAAAACCTGAAAAGATTAACATAAAACTGCCCCCCTAAGTATCACTTTACACTCAAGAACTAAAGATTGCTTTAACACTTCACAGACAACATTAACAATTCACTGATGGATGTTCCACATCCTAGGAGGTAGACAAGGAAGACACACTTAAGGGTCATACTCAAGGATAAAAAGTTGAATCAAAAATGAGTAGGTTTAGGGGTTCTCTGAGATGAAAACATGGAATCTAAAAGCAAAAACACGTGGGTAGGAGGACAAAAATAAATTTTTAAAATAGACAATTATATGTTTTTGAAAAATGAACCATATATGAAGGTTCATGAACCATATATTATAGGAATTCAAATATTTTTTGTTTGTTTTTTATGCAGTAGATTCCACACAAATATAGCAAGAATAAGTACTTTCCTAAGTAGATCTGTAAGGAAGTTTGCCAGGTTCAGGGTGATAATAATACATTTGAAATGTTACCTTTCAAATTAAATTTGATTACTTGTGGCCAGGCGCGGTGGCTGATGCCTGTAATCCCAGCGCTTTGTGAGGCCGAGGCGGACAGATCAGGAGTTCAGGAGATCGAGACCATCCTGGCTAACATGCTGAAATCCCGTGTCTACTAAAAATACCAAGAATTAGCCAGGCGTGGTGTCAGTGGCCTGTAGTCCCATCTACTCAGAAGGCTGATGCAGGAGAATTGCGTGAACCCAGGAGGCAGAACTTGCAGTGGGCGGAGATCATGCCACTGCACTCCAGCCTTGGTGACAGTGCAAGACTCCACCTCAAAAAAAAAAAAAAAAAAAAAAAAAATTGATTACTTGTTGACATACAACAAAGAATTTGTTTTCAGTATGAGCCTGTCTCATGCGATATTGAGAATATTACTAAACTACTAGAATATTGAGATTATACTAAAATGCTATTTGTTGCTTATTTAAAATGAAAATGTAACTGGTAATCCTGTATTGTATCTGGTGACCATAGATGAAACAGAAGTTAGGAAAGTTGAACTCAGTGGTGGAAGCTTTTATATATATTTGCAAGATACAACAGAAGACAAAAATATACAGAAAGAGAAACACACAGACTATGAAAATAATCTCTACACAAAATATTTATCCACATAAGTTATCATTTACTAAAAATATATTGTTTAACTCACAAAGACTATGCCAATATTAAAGAGTTATCAAAAGACCAAGGAAAAGAAACATAAAAGATATTTTATTTTAGCAAAGAGAAAAACAAATCTCAAAATAAAAGAGGTATGCAGGAAGGTTTTTTTGTTTATTTGCTTTTGTTTGTTTGTTTGTTTTCCTAACGGGGTTGGAAATACGTTTTACTTTCTTAAAAATAATGCCAACCAGTTGGGTTCTTCTGATTAACTACAGAAAGTGTAGAAATATGTTGATTAATGTCAAAAGCAGGAAAAGAAAAAATATGAGTAAGAATAGTAAATGAATACAATTAGGAAAACAGGTGGCAAGTGGGGAGAAGGAGAGAAGAATGAAGTCAGATAGGAGGCCAAGGCAGAGACAAAGAAAATCCAGGGTAAATAAAAAACTCGCTAAGCAGGTATTAGTTATATATATAAGAGTGTAATCACATTAGATGTAAGCAGTTTAAAGTCATGTGTTAAAATATAAAATATAAAAATTTGCTTTCACCTAGGAATAATCACACTAATATATGGAAAATAGAGGTTTGGAGAAAGTCAGCAAGTATTTATCAAAAAAGTTAGGCCACTGTTATTGTATAAGGCAAAGGAGAATTTTACAAAAAATGCAAGGAATAAAGAGGGATGACTATAGATAACTTAAAAGATGACAGACAAAACATGAAATATCAAAATACAGAAAAAATTAAATATAACAGTCACATATGTAAATTCCTCAGTAGCATTGTCTCAATATACACCTGAGGCAAATTTTATGAATATCTACGTAGACAAGTCTCAAATGTAGTGGGAGGTGATATGTGTGTATATATATATATATATACACACATATATATAATTCCTCTAGACTGATGACTATGCAGACATTTAGTATTTAATAGAAATAGTTTGCAATGTTTTTGTACTTACTTTTCTTCAGTTTTTAAAGGTGAAGCCAAGTAGTAGAGCACATTTCCAGGATTTCATAGCTCTGCAATGGAGCAAGTATTAATACAGAATAACCTTTGTCCCGTTTATAGTCAAGTCCACCTCATGTACCTGGCACCATGCTTTGCCTTCTCACATGCTCTCTAGACATCATACTCCACCTTTCTCTTCCAGATCCACTTCCTCATGATATTGTCTTCTAACAGGGCTTACTCAGATGCCAGCATAATGCAGGCTTATCAGTATTTTCAAGCAAAGAATGAACAGAAACTGCAAGATATTTAGTCGTAGTAAAATGATTAACTCAATTCTTACATATAAATATTTGCCAGAGTGTTTCATCTGAAGCATTTATGCCTCTTACCAATAATCACACAGCTGGTCTGCAGTACAGATGCATATTCCACCAGACAAATGTAGATATTCAAATACCTCATTTTCTGTCTCAAGCTACTGGGATGTACCGCCAAGGAAAACTTTCCAGTGGGTAAATCTTTGTATCTAGAACAAATATTGGAGGTTTTAAGTTAGCAGCTTTAAAGGCAACACTTTGTCAAAATGATTGTTCATACTTTGGAAATTTGTGGCATATTCACAATTACTGTTAGCACAGTTCTACCAAGACACTCATTCGAATATGGGATACTCCTTGATAGAGACCTGTAACATGCCAGCATGAAGGGATGAGACCACGAATTCACATATATACCATCTCTCCGCAAATAACTGCTATCTACCTAGGAAATAAAATGGAATTGATGGGAAGTTTCAATTGTTACAGCTGACATTTATTAATCTTTCCTCAAAGATAATGTGATTTTTATAACTGACTTTTCAAATTAGCTTTTCTTCCCAAGTCCCAGCCCCCTTAATTTCCTCACCCAGTAAGAAAATATTTTTCAACAACGCAAAAATTAACTACAATTATGCTGAGTCTACTACTAAAGAATTTGGATTCTGACTCATTGATAAGCTTTCCAGAAACAATTTTATAATCTACTACTAAAGGATCTGGATTCTGACTCATTGACTAGCTTTCCAAAAGCAATGTTATAATAGGTTATATTTCAAGAACATACTCATCCAGTTTTCATTATCCTTGGGAAATAAATGCCAGCTCCACCTTAAGGAGTATTTGTTTAAATTTTTAAGAATTTATATCACAACCACAGACCTAAGTATCTTTCACAGAATTTTGTTCTATAAATATTTTTCTTAATTAAAAAGTGTTACCTTATTAAAATGACCCCGTTTTTAACCATTTATTCCGTGGTCTGGGTAAACAGTTTCATACCAGCTCTCTAAAACTAATTTCAAACTGACCACAGACCACTAATCTCTTACTTTCATAGACTTGAAGACATAATATAATTGGGGTTAGTATTTAATTTTTTAGTGTAATCTTAGTTTCTTGGAATAATAAATTTTGATGTTCAGCAAGAAAATGACTTGAGTTTAAGCCATTTACAAAACAAGCTTGCCTTTTGCATTATTATTGTGTTCCAGACATTAAGTTACGACAGGTACTTGGTATTAGTGATGGTAGACTTTGTGTTTTTCATTATGAAATAATGTATGTAACTGTTGGGTACATCAGTGTTTTTAAATAGGCTGCTTAATTTAGGATTAACTATGTATATTCATGTTAAGAACTAACTTGTGATTTGGCTGTTTCCTTTATTTTATAATATACATGTGCAGAAATGTATTCAAAATTGAGGAAGGAAGCACACGTTTATCAGGGTGCTATTAAACTTCAACATCAAGTATCATATATCAGTTGAGGTTTTTTTTTATTACTCGGTAAAAACGCCTATTTGGAATTCTTTTTTTTAATTGGGAGAAGCTCTCTTCTGTGTAGAACGGCTGTTTCAAAATATTTCAGTGTTTTGTCTTCCTGTTGCATGACAGATTTAACTATTTTTTTCCAGCAGTCATGGTGCATCAGAGTCCAGTGTTCTAGAAGAGACAATGTCTCTACCCTAATTTTACTTTTCTAATTCTGATAGCTACAGGATTTTTTGAAAGTTTTGTTTAAGTAGTCTTAACATTTTTTTATGTAAAGAGCATTAAAATGTGCTATGTATAAATTTTCAAAATCTATAAGTGAATCAACATTTTCAATCCTTGAATCCTAGCATTTTTGGGAGGCTAAGGTGGGTGGATCACGAGGTTAGGAGATCGAGATCATCCTGGCTAACACGGTAAAACCAAGTTTCTACTAAAAAGTCAAAAAATTAGCCAGGCATGGTAGTGGGCCCCTATAGTCCCAGCTACTCCAAAGGCTGAGGCCAGAGAATGGCATGAACCTGGGAGGCGGAGCTTACAGTGAACTGAAGTCCCACCAATGCACTCCAGTCTGGGCAACAGAGTGACACTCTGTCTAAAAAATAAATAAATAAATAAATAAATAAATAAATAAATAAATAAATAAATACAATAAGAAAAAAAGAAAACATTTTCAATCAGTGCCAAGGGCTTCTTGAAGTTCCAATCAAGTGCTACAATAAATATTTGTAGATAATAGTCAATACTTATGCATGCTTATTTTAAAGATATATTTAGGTGCAAATAGTTGTGAATGTATTAAGAGTAATGAAATTGAATTACAGCTTCATTTACTTGCCTTTTTACCATATATCAATCCTATCTTTTTTTTGTCCTCAGTATGGTTTCACATTTGAATAATGTGCATAGTAAAGATTTCACATTGCTATAAAAATCAAGTCTGTGAATGCTACTTGTTTTATTTCTGGCAAAAATCTCTTCAGCAATTTAAGAAAATATTATAATCCACTGGTGTAGTATTGGGCATAAAATTGCCACTAGCACTTTGTAGTTATCTGTATAAAGTTATAAGTTTTCTGACTAGTTTTTCAACAAATTAAATCCATCTACCTATAAGATTAACAAGGCTGAAACTTGGGCAAAGTACAAAATAAGGGCCCCTGTGGAGTTGGTTATTTTTCCAAATGGATGGTACAAAAGTCTATGGAAAGATTTACTCAGGAATATAAAGAAACCTAGTTCTAATAGTTACTCTCTAGAGTAGCAGAACTAAATGTGTTCCTCAAGATTTTATTTAACCTGTGAAATTATTAAGGGAAAGACCAGAGTTATAATAGAAAAAAAATCAAAAATTTTGTCTCAGGTTTATTTGGTATCTTCATAATGTTCTCAGTTTCTTCCCTGGGGAGTTTCTGCCTTAGCTTACAGGTTTTTATAGTTAGAATTCTTAATGATTGAATAAATTCTTTAATTCAAATTTCTAATAGTTTCTCTTGGCTGATTAAATGAACGATTAAGAGTTTGTGTATGGAACATGCTGTGTTGGGAAACCAGGTACATTTTGACTTTGTCACTAGATTGAAGCATTTCTCTAGTGAGATTCTTGGGCCATCCTTCTTGAGCACTGATTACATGGGGGAAAGGGAATGATTTTGAAATTAGGTATGTATTAATTTTATAAAATATATTGCTCAAGGAACCATTATTGGAACATATACATAATTTAAAAGCCTAAAAACTGTGGTGACTTATAAAAATGAAATTTAGCAAGCACATCAAAATAAACCATCAGGTATGCTTTTAACACCAGGATACTTCAGACTTACATAAAATATTAATGTCAGTACTCGTGTACTTGTTATGATGATGACAGGTCTTTTCTTTCTTATTCCTAAAATAGTAAGTCATCTCAACCTTTACAAACTTTGACAAATCAAAATCTCTTATTTTATCTTGAGCAAAAAGCTATAAATTTTTCTCAAAAGAGTGAAACATTTAAAAGACTCAAGGATCCATATAAACTTTGGATTTTTAATGCCTTTTACCTTCTTGTCTTCAATGGGGAAGAAAGATTCCCATTCCAAGAAGTTAAAATAAACCACAGAAGCCCTGGATGTCTTCCAACCACAGATTCCCCTGTCCATGGGCATTGGCAACTTATCTATTGACTCCTGGTCTTGCTTCCACTGGAAGATTTTTTTCTCTAAAGAATTTTCACTGTGAGCAGATTTGTCTTTTGTTTCTTCATTACTCATTCTTAATTCTTTTTTAATTTAATTCATTTTTTTCAATATTCACTTATTCCTGAATCATCCTCTTTAAAACACAGTGGCACCAAAGCAGGAAATACACAAACACATTTGGAAAATATTTTAAGTGTTTAAAAATGCAGTAATATAATCCTAATTCTTAAATTACAGCATGTAGATCCATGAACTAATTTTTAAAATTGAAGTCATTGCTATCATCCACGGGAGACAAATAGCTCATCTCAATGAAGGAAGCAATTAATTTCCTTCAAGTGGCCTGTGCTTTAGATGTGAATTAACCAGGAGTCTTGGGAACATCATATGTTGGTGTAATTCAAGCAAGACTTAGAATGCGTGTTAATCGGACAGAGAAATTTATCTGCTAGGCCAGAATCAGAACACAGAAGGGAAGCAGAGGTCCAGAGGAAGGAGGGAGGCAGTGTATGCCCCTGTAAGCAACCTTGGAATGGAAGCCACCTCCGCCCTTGGTTTCTTCTACTGCCTGCTATCTGACATTGACAGCCTCTTGTTCAAGCTCTTTTTTTTGTTTATTGGTTTTTGTTTATGTTTTTTGTTTGTTTTGTTTTGTTTTGAAATGGAGTCCTGCAAGTGGACGGCAGCCCTTCCTAGGTTTTTATCAATTACTCGGATGTGGACCCTTTCCATATCTTTTATTCTACTCCTGATCTCTTTACATAGCCTTACATCCACATTTCTGATACTTTCCCTCCATACACATGTAGAAACTCCACAGCACCAGCTTCATCACAGGAGTGATAGTCCCAGTCCTTCGCTCATGCTCTATCTTCTATCCACCCAGTAATGAGAGCTGGCACATTCACACTCCCTGTCCTGTGACTGCAACAGCGTTCTTCCTCACCATCTCCCTGGAATACTGAGAGAGCCCTGTCAAGGATCTCCCTGAATTCAGTCCCTGCCTGCCAGATACCTGTGGTCATCTGCACCAGGCATTCCCTGAAGGGAAAATATGTATCTCATGTGCAGTGTCTCTGCTCTGGTAGAGTCCAATGCCATGGTATTCTGGGCTCTGATAATCTGCCTTTTTCTTTCCAGATTGATTTCCTATAACACCACCAATGTTGTACTAGAAATGTTTCATCTGTACCAACCCAATTGCTGGGGCCAAGCTATGGCTGTATCTTCCTTGCTTGGCATTTGCCTTCACCGTCTCCTCAACCTGTGGCACTCTCATTCTGTCGTAAAGGCTGATAATGCTGTTGGAGATCCAAATGAAATTTCATCTCCTCCTTATTTCTGAAGTGAAAAGTAACCACTCCAGCACCTTACTTGCACAATACCTTGTACCTGCTTCTTGAAATTATACACATATTTGTTTCTCCTATTTCTATTTTTTCCAGGGAAGGCCCATATTTTAAGAAATTGTCTTTTCCCTCTGAATCTTGGCACGGGTCCCTGCATCTCAAATGTTAAAATAGACCTCATTCTCAGAGACAACTATGCTGACCTTTCTCTTCCAGTTCTAACCATAATCTATTTTTTGTAAGTCAGCAATGCAAATAAGCAGAAAAATATATAGGTTCACCATAGGACTCTGAACTTTTTGCTCACCTTGTTCTAAAGTCATTAGCAGGGACTGAGTTAGTTTCAAAAACAGGAGAAAAACAACACAGTTTTTTCTCTATCTACACCTGCCATCTCTTCTCAATCCTTTTCATAAAATTAAAATACCTGAAGAGACAGTCGATCACTTCTGCAGGCAGAATTGCAACATCCTCTGTGCTAGGAGAACAAGAAGAAAAAAGTTACTCATAAATGAGATTTCTTTCTACTATGGAATAGTAATTTCAAGATAGCAATGTTATTTAAGCACCTCTTTATTAAGAAAGCAAGAGGAAGAAAAACTACTTCTTTGCTCTGGTGTATATTTTGTAACTACATGGTGGAATACTGAAAGATCTTTGGACACAACGGAAAGAAATGAAGTATGTCCATTGGGCACCTTATATCAGAAACAGTAAATTTCAGACTTTTCAATTTCCTTTGAGCCCAAATGGACAAGTGAAATGAGGAATACAAAAATTTCTCGATAACACCAATGCTACTCACTGTGCTGTTTAATAATTTATTTTTATTATTATTATTATTTTTGACACGGACTCTCACACACTTGCCCAGGCTGGAATACAGTTGAGTGGTCAGCTCAATGCAACCTCTGCCTCCTGGGTTCAAGTGATGCTTCTGCTTCAGCATCCCAAATAGCTGGCACTACAGGTGCATGCCACCACGCATGGCTTATTTTTGTTTTTTTAGTAGAGATCTAGTTTCACCATGTTAACCAGGATGGTCTTGATCTCCTGACCTCATGATCCACTCACCTCAGCCTCCCAAAATGCTGTGGTTACAGACACGAGCCACTGTGCCCGGTCAATAATTTTTAAAGCCAATATTATAATCTACATTCCATCTCAGAGGCAGAACACCAAATTATTCAGTTGAATTCCCTCATGTTATTGTGTTATTTTTACTCCCGTTCCCAGGTCTGTGACAAATGGCTGCCTGTCAGAAACTCTCTCTTGCGGCCATGGCCCCTAGTCACCTGCTTCAGCCCACCCCTGCTGCAGTACTGGGTAATAGCTTACTGCCATCTGCCTCAGTGTCTAGAATTTCAGGATGACATGAGCTTGGTTTGATTCACTGTCGTATAATCAGCCCCAAGGAAACTGCCCAGCAGAGACAGGCTCTAGATCAGGACTTACAGAGTGCTTCCAGAGCACATTTACTCTTGAATCAGCAAATCAAATCTCTCAAAACCCTTTGTACCTTTAAGTAATTCTGTATATTTCTGAATGCCATGACTTTAACCAGAAAACCGCTAACCAGATGTTTTGGAAATGTTTGTAAGATGATGTATTTCCAACATTTGGGAGGGACAAAGAGGTGGCCTTACTTCTGAAAATATCTTTCATATTTGAAGAGTAAACACTATGGTCCCAGAAGAAAAGGGCCTGGCTGTTTGCTCATCCCTAGAATAAAGGACAAATCTCCTACTCTTGTGGGAATTAAGGGATAGGAGAGACCAGTGAGTGGAACAGGAGGATTTTATTGGGGGTAGCATGACTTAGTGGAATAACATTTAAAGGCTGAGCCCTGAACAAAGACATGGCTTGACTTTTATACAAATGCCCAAAGAGTGCTGGCCAGCTAGTGGCATGAAATCTGCAGGACGGGCAAGCAAGTTTATAGAAGCAGAACAAAGACAGTTGTTTTTTTTAAAGTGACAGGTGTTGCAACTCATGCATGTCTCATGACCTTTGCAATAATACTTGGATAGAAAAACAGCAACTTACAAAATTTTTGTAAACCTCCAGAAGTAGTTATAAAAATAGCTGTGAGAGCAGAACAAAGAATACTGGCATGGAGTGAGATTTCTAAAGAGGGGAAATTGATAAAAAGAACTTGTTTTTCTCATTCCTGCTCCTCAAATCCATTCTTTAGAGGCCCTAGCTCTGCTAATAGTGCTATTAGAGCCCCAACAGGGTCTGGCTTATTGCTGGGTGTTGGAGTGAGTCACCTCAGTACAGGGAAAATGGTTTTTTTTTTTTTTTTTGGGGGTGGTGATGTTGTTTAACATTCCCCACTTCATTTCCACCTTTGATGCTTTTCTTAAACGAAGTTTAATAGAGAATATAATCACCATTTAATTCTTCAAGGTGGGGCAGTTCCCTATTTGTCAGGAGTTGGTATTTAGTTAGAGCCATTAGTTGAGTGGTCGTGTGTTTGTTCACAAGAGTCTCCATGGCTGCTTGAATGTTTTAAACGAGGAAGGTAAGAGACAAGAGAGAACAAGGGAGAATCCTAGTATGGCTAGAACTATTTTTACTAAGGTCTTAAATTCTTCAAGGGATGAAAACGAGTCCCTGAAGAGGAAAACTGGAGACTATCCTTCCCAGGTCTGGGCTGCGACATGGTCCAATTTTGGGATTTTGGCAGGAATATTCTTGATGACCTTTAATTTGATATTAATTTCTAAGCAGCAATTCATTAGATTGAACTTTCCACATACCCCTCCTTCCTGGACTAGGAGGTAGTTTAAGGCTAGTCTATTTTGATGACTAGTATTGTTCATTTTTGTGGCTTGTTGGGCCAGCAGTTTTAGGGCATTTGCAGTGTTATTAATAATAATTTTCGGCACCCCCCCGTAATCTTATGATGTGGTAGAGCATGAAAATAGGGGTGCAGTATCACCAAATTCTATTTTCTGCCTGGGTGGCCAGGCCATGGTATTCGATTTTTTTTAGGGGGCCATTTATTGTTTTACCAATTTCTTATGGTTACGTCTTTTGATTATTTGTTTTGTTTGTTTGTTTTATATTTGTTTTATCATAGACGGGATACCCTAAAGATTCTCCCTGTCCCAAGGGGATTAGAAAGAAGACAGCTTAATTGTTCCTAGTACCTAGGCCCTTGACCATTTAGCCAGCAACAGCCAATATGCCTATGGCCCACAGATACAGTAGAGGGCAGTGGACACCTGCCAGGTATTGGGAGCATTAAGTTGGTACGAACAATGGTTTAGAGAAGGGCATCAGGAAAATTGGCTTGGTTGGGGTGGTTTGGAAGTATTTTTACCTCAACAGAGAGTGTTTCCTAGTGTTTTAGTGTAATATTGTTGTTCTAGGCAAGTTGACTTTCCTGCTGGGTCTGTAAAGGTTTTACTCTGACGAGCAATGCAGAATTTTCTGATAATGGAGGTCTTTAAGAACAAGATGCTCTGGCTTGTGAACACAGGTTTGGGGGAAGAGACAGTAAGAGTGAAGTTACCTTGGGGCATTAGCTTTCTTGCCTCCCATGGCCATTGGCGCCCCATGTTGGTTCCCCGTCAAACAGAGCACGAGGAGACATGTAGGCTGCTGGCTATGTTTTCAGCCAATTGAGCAAACAGGATTCTGGTTACGGCAGAGGGCTCAAATATTTTCTGGTTGATATTTTTATAGAATGACTTAAAAACTTGGAGTTTTTGAATGGAATGTATCCAAGATTTCTTGATAATAAATCAATAGACTTTTGAGTCTGTTTTCTGGCCACGACCTTGTATTCCTAGCAAAGCCTTTAAACCTGTAGTCCATATGGCAGATCCAGTTTCAAGATGGTGAGATTTACAAGATTGCAACAGCTTGCCTAACAATTTCTTTTTTCAGGTATTTTGGTAAGTATGACTGGCCCTGGTGATTGCAGGTTAGAGGACTGAATTGTGCAGTTCCAGCAAGTTGTCTGAGAAATTGGCAAAGCAAGCAAGGGGTGCACATATATTTTTGTGACAACTATTACGGTGCTCTTCAGAATGGGAGATTATGGAAAAGTTCGTGCCCATCAACGTTAACTGGCACATATTAAAGGATAATGACATAACTCCCCTGTGGGAGGGTGAGACCTTGGTTTGGTGTAGCAGGTTTCCTTCTTTTGACCCGTGAACTTTAAAAGAGGTCCCAGGTAGGAATTTTGGGTTGTAACATGCATAACGCTGGCCATTTCCTGGATCACAGACTGAGTAAGTTGTCTGGTTGTGAGCACAAGTTCCTAGGCGGGTCCCTGTACACTTTTAATAAGTGTGGTATAACAGGGTTTTGGTTATGGTGCTCCCTGACCGAGTACTGTGAGTGCAGTGGGGGCACTCTTCTATGGTCTCCTTTTCTGACACAAATAAGGGGAGTATTACAGTTAGGAGGCAAAGAAGTGGGCTCAGTTTTCCTTGTGCCTGGAGTAAGAACTAAGTAAAGAGTAACATGTTTATATCCAGGAGGAAAAGAAGGGGCTTTTACCTGGGAGAGGAGTTTGAAGAAAGCGACAGAACAACATTAAAACAACAATTTGATTTAAGATTTTTACCATTATTTTATGATTATTTTACTCCAGCTTCGACCGTACATAGACTAGTCAGCTTCCAGGACGACTAGAGCGGGGCTGTTGACTCCTCAAGTATTAGCTGAGCAGAGACCGGTCAGCTTTCGGAGGGACCAGAGCAGGGCCGTCATCCTTTCTCATGGCAACTTGGTCGTCTCATAGGATTAGCTGGCTCCAGTGATCTGGGTCATGTTGGCTGCCAGTTTTAACTGACTGTGGTGGATCCAACGCACAGTTTCTGCAACTGTAACTGCAGTGGAAGTGGGCAAGGTTAGAGTATGGGGCCCATCCCATGTGGGTCCTAAAGCGGTTGGATTTTATTTCTTACGTGCACAAAGTCCCCAGGTCTAAAGTGGTGTGCTGGGTTTGTTAGGCTTATGGGCAGTTTTTCCCATACTCAGCCATGGACCACTTGCATGGCTGTCTGTAAGGCCTGCATTTGCCTTCTTAAAGTTAATTTCCCTAGTTCGCAAAGGTCACCCCTTATTTGAGCTATGATTGGGGGTGGCCGGCAGAAGACTCCATAGGACAAATATCCAGTTTGTTTTGTGGGGCTGTACCTGACTCAGAGGAGGACCATGGGCAGGACTTGATTCCATTCCAGATGGGTTTGTCGGCAATATTTTTTAGAAGCTGTTTGAGTGTCTAGTTCATGTATCCTACTTTTCCCGAGCTTTGTTGCAGGCAGGCTGTATTTAGTTTCCATTTTATTTTTAACAGCCATGTTAGTCCCTGAATTATCTCGGCCGTAAATTCCAGCCCATTTTCTGACCTTAGAGTTACAGGCAGTCTAAATCTGGGGATAATATCTCTTAACCATACTTCAGTTACTTCTCCTGATTTCTCTGTTGGGGTGAGGAAAGCCTCAACCCATCCCGAAAAAGTACAGACAAGCACCAGTATGTACTGATAGCCCACTGATAGGGGCAGTTTGGTGAAGTTTATAAGAAGGTTTTCACAGGGTGTGGCTCCCATTTCCTGAATTCCCAGGGGCCAAGTGGGCCCTTGTCATAGCTTGTTCTGGGCACAGCTTAGACATTGTTTGCAGATGGATCAAGCGATGGCAGGGAGCCGCAGCACATAAAAATGGTATCCTAATACTGTTTCCAGTGACGTTTTACCCATATGGGTTCCTTGATGGAATTGTCTTACAAATTTTAGGGCCACTGTTACATGGTTGGCTAGCCTCCTGTGGGAGAATTTTCACCATAACATTTTATTTCTTTTCCAGACTCTTGGGCAAAGCAGGGCTTCTTATTTGGAGGTAACATGAAACCTCTGAGAGGAGAGGCTTTGGAAGTAGAGGCATAGTTACGGCTTTCTTCTTAAACTGCAGGATAGTCATTGCTGCCCCTCTTACCTCTCTGTCTATCTTTTTGTTCCTTTTTGGCCTCCAGTGTTCCTGACTTTTGGTGCCCCCTGCAGTGCATAACAGCCATCTTCTTTGAAGCACATACAGCATCTAAGAGTTGCAGAATTTTTTTCTTTGTACTGTTTTTTTTTTTTTTTGCCCACAGCCGTTGAGTCCTTTTTCTTTATACATAGCCCCATTGTCATGCAACGTGGCAAAAGTATGTTTGGAATATGTGTAAACATTGACCATTTCACCTTTCGCTAGCAAAATGCTCTCCTTAGGGCTATTAGCTCTGCCTTTTGGGCTGACGTTCTGCTGGGCAGTGACTCAAATTCTACCACTGAGTCTAATGTCACACCGCATACCCAGCTGGCCAGACCCCTTTCAGTATAAAGCTGCTTCTATATGTATAGTATTTAACATCTGGGTTCCAAAGGGGTTGCTCTGTAAGGTCTCTCTGGATTCAGAGTACCACATCTACTGTTTCCATAGAGTCATGAAAGGGGACTCCAGGTTCGATCGGGAACAGGATAGCCAGGTTAAGGGTGTTTATTATTTTGAAAGTTATGTGGGAAATTTTGCATAAGAGCACCTGGTACTGAGTCATTCTCAGACTTGATAACCAATGGTGCCCTGTCTAATCTATTAAAGTTAGAACTGAATGTGGTACCTGGATGGTTAGTTGTTGTCTTAGAGTCAGTTTTTTAGCTTCTTCTTCCAATAGGGAGGTGGCAGCTAGTGCCCTAAGGCAAGGAGGCTACCCTAGGGCCATGGAGTTCATTTGTGTGGCTAAGTACATCACTGGGTAATGTCATGATCTCACAACTTGAGTCAGGACCCCTATAGCCAAATCCTTTTGGTCATGAAGAGAGGCTTGATTATATTTGGTAGTCCTATGGCTGGGGCCTGAGTTAAGGCTTCTTTGAGCTGTTTAAACACCTTCTTGTCCTGGACAACCTCACAAAGGAGGGGTTCCCTTTCCCCCCTTTGTGCCTTTAATAAGGGCTTGGCCATTAGTAAGAAATTTGGGATCCATATACAGCAGAACCCTGATTTCCCCAAGAATTTTCTTATTTGGCACTGGGTGGCCTGAGTTGGGAATGCATAAACACATTGCTTTTGCTCACTGTTAAGCCAGTGTTCCCCTTGGCTTACTATGAAGCCCAGATATTTGATGATTTCTTGGCAAAGTTGGGCCTTCTTTCTGAACACCTTATAACCAGTTTTCCATAAACATGATGGAGGAAGACTTGGGTTCCTTGGTAGCAGTCCCCTGGGGTTGGGTCTGCCAGGAGAAGGTCATTTATATATTGTAGCAATGAGCAGCTGTCATTTGGTGCAATGTGGGCCTTGAGGTCTGATGCCAGTGTGTTTCCAAAGACTGTGGGAGTCTAGTCCATGTGAGCTGCTCCCCCATGCCTGTGACTGAATCGTGCCATTGAAATGCCAAGATGGGCTGACTAATTGGTGCCAAGTGAAGACAGAAAGAAGTATTTGTTAACTCTAGGCTAGTAAATTAGGCAGCACTTGCCAAAATGAGTTCTATTGGTGTGTATGGGTTTGGTGCCATCAGGTGGATGGTTACAGTATCCTGGTTCACATCATGTAAGTTTTGCACTGGCTTATATTTACCAGACCCTGGATTTTGTATTGGTAGGAGTAGAGTGTTCCAGGTTGACTGGCACCAGGCTAAGATTCTGTGTTCGAAGAGTCACTTTAAATGTTTGCGAATGCCCCGTGTGTCTTCTCAGGGAAATGGGTATTGGTGAACCTCAACTGTAGTTGCTCCCGGTTTTAGCTTTACTATTACCGGTGCCTGATTTACAGCCAGCCCCAGTGGGTTATTCTTAGCCCATACTACAAAAATTTTACTAGGTAGCCTAAATAACTTCTCCAGCCCTGGCTTATGAGACAGTTCAAGTGACTGTTATGTGTACATTCTTTATTTCTCAGCCTGCGTAATGATGAAGATTAACACCATGACCTTTGGGTGAGTTAGGTTTAAAGCTATATCCTAGTGTGTCCCAACGGCAATCTGTGCTTGCAGTTTCTGGAGCAGGTCCCATCCAAGTAAGGGAACTCGGCAATTTGGGAGGTATAGGAATTCATGTTGGACTTCTTTCTTTTTTTTTTTTTTTTTTTGAGACCGAGTCTCGCTCTGTCGCCCAGGCTGGAGTGCAGTGGCACAATCGCGGCTCACTGCAAGCTCCGCCTCCCGGGTTCACGCCATTCTCCTGCCTCAGCCTCTCCAAGTAGCTGGGACTACAGGCGCCCGCCACCGCGCCCGGCTAATTTTTTGTATTTTTAGTAGAGACGGGGTTTCACCGTGGTCTCGATCTCCTGACCTCGTGATCCGCCCGCCTCGGCCTTCCAAAGTGCTGGGATTACAAGTGTGAGCCACCGCGCCCAGCCCATGTTGGACTTCTTGTCCCCCTATGACACACCTCCTTGGCCAGAAAAATGGCCTCTTTTCTGGGACCTCTGTAGCCCCAATAATAGTTGCATCATGTTTAGATAGTGGCTCTATGGGCTGTGCCACTACTGAGTGTTTAGCACTAGTGTTCACCATAAAGTCCATCCATTGCTCCCTACTTCTTCTGTTATCATGGGCTCCTGGGAGCCTTGGGAGATGGAGCCCAGTCTTGCATTGTCTTCATATATTTCAGTCTCTGCCAGCCTGATCCAGCTGATGCCTGGCCCCCTTAGGGTGTGGTGGTCCTTGGCTGGCCGTTTTATAGATTTATGTCCACTGTTATTTCTTTTACTGCCCTCTAAACACTTATTTTTCCAGTGTCCCCTCATTTTGCATTGTGCACGTTGATCCCTATCTAGTCTCAGCTGACTTTTGAGTCTCTGCCCTGTTTGGCCACTTCCACATCTGCGTCTGCATCTGTGTCCACTTGTGATGCTAGCTTCCCTTTCCATGAGGGCTGCCACTAGCAGATTGGCCTTCTTTTTGAGTCTCCAATCAGCCTCCCTTTGTGCCTCCTGGTCACAGTTAATGTACACCTTGGTGGCCACTTCTAAAAGCTGGGTTGCATTTATTCTTGCAAAACCATCTAGCTTTTGCAGTTTTTAGCTGGTATCCCCCTGGGCTTGTCCTACAAATGCTGCATTTACCATCTGCTGATTCTTAGTATCCTCAGGGTCAAATGGAGTGTAAAGCCAGAATGCCTCACAGAGTTTCTAATAAAATTGACTAGGGCTCTCATCAGTTTCCGGAAGCACTTTTGAGATTTTTCCTATATTGACTGCCTGTTTTCCGCCTTCCTTTAGACTTTGCAGGAGTGCTCCTCCGTACCTCTGTAGGTGCTGACACTGGGTCAAAGCATGTGAGTCCCAGTGGGGGTCTTCTTCTGGGAACTGGAACTGAGCGTATGCGTGGAATGGCACATTGGCTTCTAGCCAGTGGAGTGTTGACTGAGCCAGCCATCGGTGCTCTTTGATGTTAAACAGCAGCAAGAGAAGCTGTTTACTATCCGGCCAAGTTGGATTATGTGTCTGGAAAATAGACTGCATCAGATCTAAGAGGGCCTGGGGCTTCTCCGTGTAGGAGGGAATGTGGTGTTTCCAGTTTAGGGGATCAGTGATTGAAATAGGCTGGTAGATGGAGGTCCGTTGCCCCCCTTGAATATGGCCCCTTGAATATCATAGTAGAGGGGTCCCCAAGTCTCCTTGAGAGGCATCTGCAGAAGGAGGGCCTGGCCAGACAGGAGGCAGCTCTCTTGATTATTGTGAGAGTCCTCCTTGACCCCCTGGGGCAGGGGCTCTGATTTCTCCCTTTGGGGTGAAACCCGGGGTGTGTCACCTTCTGAATTGACTCCTCAGATGCCATTGGCCTTGGTAAAGGGAGGCAGATAGGAGTATAGGGAGGAGGGATTTCTGTCTCCTCTTGTGGTTTCTGTAAAGACAGTTTTTCTTGCTCTTCTTGTGGCTTTTCCTTTTTCTCCATAGCTGCTGGTGAAGCTAATTTGTCTTTTACTTTAGGCTCGGCTCCAGCCACAAGTGTTTTGCAACAAGCCATCAGGCAGGACCGTAGCCATCCTACTCGAGTTTGGAGGATATTTAGCCATGAGTGAAGATAAGAAAATTAGTCTAGATGCCCTGGCTGTCCTCCGACCCCAGCCACCACTTGATGTACATGGCCAATTGTTCCCCTATCTGTTGTTCTTTCAGCTGGCCACATGACACTAAAAGAGGGCTACTCTATTTCACAAAGAGTCTTTTATCTCTGGGGAGGCAACTGGATCCTATAATTGCCTTCTTAAACTTTATAACATACATTATAATGGTGGGTTTTGATGACTTCCCTCCCATTTCCTCGCAGTTATGGTGCCATGCACTTACAATTTTACTTTTGCTTCAGACTGATTAGACAGCCTCCCTTGTGGGAGTATTTCAGATGCTGCTTAGCTTTAACGGAGGGTTTGTATAAACCCTGCACCACCAGAATCACTAAATTGTGGGGTGCCTCACTAAGCTATATGTGCTAGTTCCAGAGGATGTTTGCCAGTAGTCCTGGTCAGTCCCACACTTCACTCAGGATGTACAGTCTACGCTAAGAGGCCGGCAGCCCCACACACATCACCCTACTCTTGCACATGCATTCACACACTTTCCCACTCTCATTTTCTCTTCATAAGTTGGGGTGGAGGTTTCATTTGAACTAGTGAGCACATCTTGCATCCTGTGTCAGATAACTAGATACACCCTGGGAGGTGATCAGGCTCCCATTCCATCTTTATGTGATGGGTCCTTCCTTGGGCCCCAAACCTTCCCATGCTTCAGCAGCACACTGCCCGTGGAATTGTTCTGTAACCCCTTAGGTTCCATTGTGCTGGAATAGCTTCGTTACTCCTTCTAGAAGTGTTTTTTGGGTTTGTGTGTTGGGAAGGTCATACTCTCCTGGTGTTTTGACTGGGAGAGAACAGGATTTCCTTGAAGTCCTTTTTATCTGTGCCTATTGGAGATTCTCAATTGAAAGCTCCTACAGTCCATCAACTGGGATATATGGAAGACCTAAAAGAGTCCAGTAAATTTATCACACTATCACTCTTCAAGTCATGAAGTCTCTAGAGAAACTGTCTTCCTCTTTCTATGTTTCAGAGTCTTTGTTTTCTGACATTATGTCAGAAACACTGGCGTGTCACATTGTAACTGGAAATTCTAAAAAGTGAAAGTTATAGAAAGGCTTTTAAAGTACCATGGAAAACAAATCTCGTAATGCAAATCATGGGAAGATATTATTACAAAGAAAGACATGATGTGATTTACCTAGAATAAAATGATTGTAAAAAATAAAGTCTTCACCCAAATTAAATAATCTCAAAGAAGCCTTTATAATATATGTGAAATAGCCAGTGATTGATAGCATATAAATAATACGGGTCAAGGAAGAAAACATAGAATACCTGCCATACACTTGGGAAGATAATATAGTTGGCAATGCTTCCAGAAAAATGTAAGGAAAAATATGTCTTGCCACAATTGCTGAAAGGATATAGTAATAACACCTTTCTAAGAGGTTTTATTTCTTAAGTAATGAGTGAATTAAAAGAAATCAAGCACTTATTTCTAGCTCTCTGGAGCAAAGTGAAAATTTGCAAAAGCATCTCTTACGAAAGCAAGGGATTATAAGTGTAAGACGTGATTATTTTTAAAATAAACTCAATATCAAGAAAGAAATCATTTCTGAGGTTTGGACTCCAATAATATTAGTTTGAGATCAACATTGGTAGTTTGTTGAAATAGTTAATTGAGGAGTAATGTTGGATATATCCCCAGGAAAGAGACCATTTCTTTGTTCACTGGGGCTGGACACCCTTCCTAAATAATTGGTGAAAGTAGGTGTTGTTCAGACATTTAGTGGGAACATTTGAGTCAATACCAAAAGCCATGCCCACAGATTCTAGGATCTAACACAGAATGAGGTTTTTATTCAAAGCCATGGGAGAAAAGATTCATATCTCAACCTCTATCCTGTGTGATCTTCTAGACTGAGGAGAGGATTTTCATATAACCTAAAATATATAACTTTCTCAAAATCAGACTGGTATAAAATACTAGGTATGAACAATTAAGTTCTTAAAAACCTGGAAAGATTAATGTAATACTGCTCCCCCTCCACAAGAATAACTTTACATTCAAGAACTTAAGATTGCTTTACCACTTCAAAGGCAACATTGCTAATTCAATGGTGGACATTCCATGCCCTACGGGCTAGTCTAGGAAGACACTTAGGCATCACACTCGAAAATAAAAAGTTAAATCACGAGTCTTCATAGTAAGTAGGCTTAGGTATTGTTTGAGATGAAGAAATAGAATCTAAAGGCAAAAACAGGTGGGTAGCAGGACACAAATCTTTTAGATAGACAATTATTCATCATTGAAAAGTGAAGCACATACTAAAGGAAATCAAAGAATTTTTTGTTTCTTATACAGTAGATTCAGCAAAATATAGCAAGAACAGGTAGTTTCCTAAGTAGATCTCAAAGTAGGTTGCCACATGTAGGGGGAAGATAGAGGAATTTAAATGTCACATTCTAATTTGAAATTTGACAATTTATTGAGAAAAAACAAATAATTATTTTTAGTATAAGTCTGTCCATGCAATATTGAGAATATCACTGAATTATAAGAACACTGAGAATTATACTAAAAATGCTTTTTGTTGGTTATTTGAAATGAAAAGGTAACTGAGAAGCCTTCATTTTATCTGGTGACCATATATGAAAGAGAAGTTATGAGTCAAGCTCAGAGTACGAAGCTTTCATCTACATTTATAAAAAACACCGTAAGACAAAAATGTGTAGAAAGGGCAACAGGCAGAATACAAAAATAATCTCTATACAGAATATGATTCCACATACATTGTTGGTATTTAAAAATAAGTTTTCAACTCACAAAGGTTACGCAAATATCAAAGACTTATCAAAAGACCAAGGAAAAGAAGAATAAAAGTTTCCTTCTTTCTTTTGTTAGGATGAAGGTAATAAACCTCTAACTGAAGGAGATTTTACAAGAATTTTTTTTATGGGGCTAATAAATGTTTTACTTTGTTAGAAAAAAGTCAACTAACTGGGTCCTACTGACTAACTACAGAAAGAGTAGAAATATCGTGATTAATATCAAAAGCAGGAAAATAACTAAATGTGAGTAAGAAAATTAAATCAACACAGTTAGGGAAAACAGGTGGTGGGTGGGGAGAGGAGGAGAAAAACTAAGGCAAATAGGAGACAAAGGCAGAGACAAAGAAAATCTAGGGTAGAACAACTGTCTAATCAGATATTGGTTATGTAGATAATACAGTAACCATATTAGATGTAAACTGTTTAAATTTCTGTGTTGAAATATAAAATACTCATATTAGATTGAGAAAAAAATGCTGTTACCTAGAAATAATCACACTGAAATATTGAAAATAAAGGTTTAGAGAAAATTAACAAGTATTTATCAAAAAGGTAAGGCCACTGATATTACATGAGGCAAAGGAGATTTTTAAGAAAAATGAAAGCAATAAAGAGGGATAGTAATACATAACTTGTAAGGTGACAGACAAAATAAGAAATATCAACATATGAAAAAACTTTTAAAGATAATATGACAGTCAGATATTTAAATGCCTCAGTAGCATTGACTCAAAATATACCTGGACAAATTTTATGAATATCTATTTAGGTAGACAAATCCCAATTGTAGTGAGAGGTGTTTATTATATTACTCACCTAGACTGATGAGTATACAGACATTTAAGAGTGCATAGAAATACTTTGCAGTGTTTGTGTACTTACTTTTCTTCAGTTTTTTAATGTGAAGCCAAGTAGTAGAGCACATTTTTAGGATTCTACTAGCTCTGCTAGCTGAGCAAGTATTATTACAGAATAACCCTCTTCCCCTTTAAAATCAACTACATCTAATCTAACTAGCACTTTGTTTTGCTTTCTCACATGCTCCAATAAATCAAATAAATGCGGTAAAAATGATCGTAGCTATTTCACACAAGGACACAAGACAAAACTTAGAATTAGTTGCCTAAATTTAATTCAGAATGGAACAAAATCTTTCAAGTGCTCACCATTAGCACAGGTTGTATAACCTGATTCTCAATGGACATTACCTATTTTACGGTAAGGTCTTATTATAGAAACAAGGAGACCATTCCCAGCCTACTCTGGTGTGTCGTCTCAGCCTCCCAAAATGCTGAGATTACAGGCATGAGCCACCATGCCCAGACCAATTCCAAAGGTCTTCTTAAAGCTCTGTGACTTCCTCCACCTTCTTCTCACCCAAAACACAAGCATTATTGAGAATTCCAATCTATAATACAAATAAAGCAACTGCCGTGACCAAAGTACCTACACTGATATGAGTGTGTATTGATGGTATGTGCCCTTTTTTTTAATTGCATTAAGTAGAGGCCTTTTATGTATCTAAAAGGCTGAGTACAAATGTTAATGTAATCCTGGATTTTCTTTGACAAGTCTCCTAAACACTGCCTTACAACTTTTTGCTAGTATGAGTGTCAACGATTTACTCTCTGAGGGAAAGGAAATAATCAGCAGGACCACTATTCCTGGACACTGGCAGAAGCACACATGCGACATTTAGCATCGCACACCTGTTTCCTTGACTTCTTGAGAACTGCTGTGTATACTGCCTATATATTTTTATAACATCTCTAAATGTGTAAATGAACTAATGTGAATGTATTCACATTATATTCCCAACTGCAGAATAGGTTAGTTTTAAAGCTATCTACCAAATCTTGACTCAGATATTTATTTTTGGATCGTCACATTAAAATCAACTACCTGGGACCATCACCATGGCTCACGCCTGTAATCCCAGGGCTTTGGAAAGCAGAGGAGGGTAAATCACCTGAGGTCAGGAGTTCGAGACCAGTCTGGCTAACGTGGTGAAATCCCATCTCTACTAAAAATACAAAAATTCAGCACACATGGTGTTGGGGCCTGTAGTTGCAGCTACTCCAGAGACGGAGGCAAGAGACTCACATGAACCTGGAAGGCAAATGTTGCAGTGAGCCAAGGTCATGCCATTGCACTCCAGCCTGAGCAACAGAGACTTCGTCACAACAACAATAACAACAATAAAATCACAAATAAACAAACAAACCAAATAAACAAGTGACATTCTTCTTGAATGACTATTTGATCATAGGAAACTGAATTCCTGCCAGTTCATGATCTCTATTAATAGCACAGCAGCTTATTTGAAAGTAGATGGAAATATTTCAGATTACATTTCTAATTAGTTTTCCCTTATATAGGCTGCTTCCTTGCTCTCTTTAGGGTTCCCTAATAAACTCAACTATAAATACTAAGATGGAAAACACAAAAACAATTTGCCTTCAGAATATTCTACAAATTACTATTGTAAGTTGTGTTCCTAAATACCAATTCAACTGGCTGTGAAGACTCGCTTACCAAGGGAGTTGACAGAGATAGTTCTGATGAGAAAAGGCAGTCTGAAAGGTAAGCTGTGCAGCCTCAGAAAGTTACTTCAAAAGGCCAGTTTCCTGACAAAGATCAAATCTTTCATTCTATCATCGGATTTTTAAAATTATAGAATTTTAAAAATTACCTTTATATGCAAATCATAAACATCAGTAAAGAAGTGATTGATTCCGTCTTCTTGCCGTATGCCATGAAGCATAATAAATCTCACATGTGACATGATTAAGGCAATATTTTTCCTAGAAATGAAAAAACAAAAGGAAACCGGTTAATTGATACCACATTCTTCAAGTTAGTCACATGCCATGTATTTGTCATGGAAGAGTTGAATACATTAACTGGACTTAAAATTACTTGGTTTTACCAGAAAGAGAACATTAGCATTCTAAGCGAAAAAATAACTACAAAATAAAGTAACATCACCCTTTATATGATTCAGATAAACTTTTTGGTGTGTATGAGACTTAGTTTAAAAATTAGCTGTTCAACAAAATATTTTTCTCCCCTGATAAAACAGAAGTAGCCCCATAAATGGAAACTTTTACATTCATACAAATTATGAAGTGTACAGTCTCAGAGCCTGGCATCTGTGTTCCATGTTCTTCTAGTTTGTGAACCTGAACATTAGTTAATTATCTTTAGTAAAAAGGTAAAGTTATGTCCTGCAGTAATGAATGCTGACACAAACCACTTGCTGGACTTGTCCTCACTTCTCAGGTACCTGTTTTTCAAAAGCCACACGTTCTCATCTATGAGGTAGAGCGCAGCATGAGATATGAACTGGTGCAGATGACGATGGTTGTCGTAAATGACAGTGTGAGCAACAACAGATTATTAAATTAATGTATCCACATGGAATGAAGAATGCCGACATTTCATTCTGTAAATTCTGTGGATGGTTTTCTTGTGCAGAAAAAAAAGAAAAAACAGTTTGCTTTTGCTTTGTTATTGTCAAGAGACGTATATACAAGAGATCTGTTTTCACATTATATTCTATTTTTAAATTTCATATCTAAAACTCAAAGAACAGAAACAGTCAATTAATAAATGATACACACACACACACATACACATCCTGTGGCGAAGAGGTGCTATTCACACCAGGCCTCAAGGTCTGAGAGGAAGTAGAGAGGGCTGGGCTTTATGCAAATTAGCACTAGGTAGAACCAGGTAAGCAGTAGAGATGGTTGAAATGGCACTTAGAAGGGCTACAGAGGCCTTTATTCAGTGCATGGAGTTTCCATGGCAGTGGGTCCTGGGCGTAGTTGGAGATGATGCTCGGACTCCACTGTGAGCAGTCATCTGTGTCAACAAAAGGAAAAAATTCTGTTAGAGCTGGGAGTGTCCGTTTCCTCGGCTGACATGGCTAAAGTGAACAGAAGGTGGAACTGTCTGACCATATTATGAAGAAGAAATTTACAACTTGGGATGCAATCTTACACCAATGTAATTCTTTCTTTAAAAATATAGATTTAAAATCACACCTTAGTTGCAGGTTGATATATATTCTCTCCAAAATTCCTTTGTTGATGTCCTAAGTGACAGTACCACAAAATGTGGCCTCATTAGGAAAGAGAGGATACACATACATGCGGTCACTTTATGAAATATGTGGTATATATTTCAGATGAGGTCATTTTAGAGTAGGGTGGGCCCCTAAAAAAACCACTGATGTATTAAGACAAAGGGAACATTTGGAGACGCACACACGGAGAAAAATGACACAGGAAGACTGGAGTTACATTGCCACAAGCCAGGGAACTTCCAGAAGTTGAGAGATAAACCAAATAGATCCTTACCTTACCTTAGGACCTGCATAGGAAGATGGTACCACTGACACTTTGATTTTAGACACTGGCCCTCAGAAATGAGGCAATAAATTTCTGCTGTACAAAGCCACTACATTTTTGGTACATTCTTACAACAGCCAGAGGAAACAGAGACAGTCTCCTCGCCAAGGAAGCTGTTCCCAATCCTGGAACAGGATTGTGCTGAGGAGTGTGTCCTATTGCCACAAAATCCCTCAGACACCTGAAGCACGTTTTACTTCACTCACGTTGTCACGACAAACCTAAGTGAATCCTTAGAAAAACGGATGTTTTTGTGTCTCAATCATGCAGTGGTTTCTTATAGAATGATGATCAATTCTGAAGGACTAGGACCAAATTGTGAAAATGCCTTAACGAGGTGAATGGTAGCAGGAGAAAGAATTAAAATCAATGTATGCAGCAAATTATATTTATGTGTGCTCCTTTGTCCACCACAGGGCCAGTGGAGTGCATAGAAATTATATACAAGTAGTTGCATCCCAGAAAGCAATACTGCTACAAGCACTCAACACAAGTGTTAATGAGTATTGTTCTCATAATATGAAAAAATAATGTCACAACAACACCTGACACATAATCCTGTCTATCATATTTTGGTGACACGTCTTGAATAGTTGAAAAGTAGCACACACATAAACATTACACATTGCAGGTAACTTACAATATCAATTCCTTAAAGATCATTAAAGCTGACTTGGGTGCTTGAGAGAAACATTGCAAACGTGCCCAGCAGTGTACTAGAAACATAAATTGGAAAGGAATGGGCTCTTATATCAAAAATCTATGGGCCTGTCTACTCTCAATGGCAACATGTTATCGAGCCAAGCCTGGTTTCTGGAAACATTCTTGACATGAAAGTCGGGTGTCATCACCTCTGATGCTGCTTTTGGGCTTCCTGTGTCTGGCCATGGTGGTCAGTGGGGAGGAAAGCATGCATGTACGACCCAGCCAGGAAGTACCATGGAGGTTCACTGGGGGTCTTTCTAAACTGCGTACGTCCTGATGAAAATCCTGATTCATGAAAACTCCCTGAATATTAATGGATGAAACTCAGTAGGTCCTGATGAAAAATATGATTCATGAAAACCGCCTTAACACTCTTGGATGGCATTTCAAGGCTGCAACTTGCTACAGGTGGACTAGGTTTTGAAGTGCTCAGGCAGCAGCAATTCATGGTGGCTGACATAGTGAACTGAATATCATGGGATAGCTACCATCATTTTTACATCATTTATTTGATTTTTAAAATAAAGATGTTTGTTCAAGATTGTGGTAGTTTAACATTCATTCATTTTTGTTTTTTTTTGTTGTTGTTGTTTTTTTTGAGACGGAGTCTCGCTCTGTCGCCCAGGGTGGAGTGCAGTGGTGCCATCTCGGCTCACTGCAAGCTCCGCCTCCCGGGTTCACGCCATTCTCCTGCCTCAGCCTCTCCGAGTAGCTGGGACTACAGGCACCCGCCACCACGCCCGGCTAATTTTTTTTTTTTTTTTTGTATTTTTTTTTAGTAGAGACGAGGTTTCACCGTGGTCTCGATCTCCTGACCTCGTGATCCGCCCGCCTTGGCCTCCCAAAGTGCTGGGATTACAAGCGTGAGCCACCGCGCCCGGCCCCTAACATTCATTTTTAAAGTGCTGCCCACCACAGTTTTTTTTCTTCTATTTCCCCTTTCGGGAGTATGCAAACTAATACGATGTCTTAAACTGTTATACAGCACTGACATGGAAAGCTCGTGCTAGTCTGTGCTGAATTAACAATAAACAACTCCCAGGATATTCCCTGGCTGGCTTCTATCAGTCTCCGGGACTCCAGAGCAAGCCTCATTTGATTGTGTTGGATTTCATTTACCTCCTCTGTCCAGATCTTCCAGTTCTAAAATCGCATTACATTATCTTATTACAATAGAATAAAATAATTATGAAATTTAAGCTTTCACATGCACTTTGGATTCTGCCTTCCCAGCTGGCAAAAAGTCCATTTCCAAAACTGGCTTATCATGGTGGCCAACAATTACAAGGTAGAAGCTACTAGACATGGTCTTCAATATGTGGCTCCTAATGAAGTAAAAAATAGTACATATTTTTAGCACACAATATTGAAATTCAAAGATGACTAATGGGAAGTGTAAAATTCTTCTTTTGTTTTGCTTTCTAACTTAAACCTGGAAGATGCCAGTAAGCTTGTCACCGTTTCCTGCATACTAGTGAAGATGCATGGCTTCTGGAATAAACCAATGATATAAATGGGATATTTCGTGTAGAATCCTATGTATTTCCTTAAGAAAACTAGAAGATCTCTAACATAAAATCACACAGGACATTCTTATGATCTGAAAGCATGGCACATTCAGCTCAAGGGACCCTGAGTGTCTCACAGATTAAGCTAGGCTTCACTTGGACTGGAGCAGTTAGCACCAGCACTGACACTTAGAAGATTTAACAGAGGTAGATGGTATAAGTTAAGGACCATACAGAGTGGAGAGAAGACCAAGGAATTAATCAGCTTGCCTTAGAAATTTCCATAAGGCATCTGTTGGAGGAAGCTAAAACCAACTCTCCCTCATGTCACTTACCTAGAAAAGCGAGGCAATATAGCCCTTTGTGCTCTGTTTGTCTGCTTTCTACCTGAACTATGTGTACTGTAAATATATGTCCTTACAAATAAAGGAGACTATGATATGCCTCTTGATACACCAATTTATAAGAAAGGAAGTTGTGTATTCTATAAAAGATGGAAGAAATAATCCATAAAGGAAGACATTCTGAGGCACTGAGAGATCTTACAACAAAGTTTAACAAAATGGGACAGGTAATAATAGCTCATGCCTGTAATCCCAGCACATTGGAAGGCTGAGGCAGGCATCCTGCTTGAGACCAGGAGTTTGAGACCAGCCAAGGCAACAGCATGAAAGAAGAAATACATCTCTACAAAAAATACATCTCTACAGAAATACTAAAACTTTCTGGGCATGCTTGTGTGTGCCTGTAGTCCCAGCTACTGTGGAGGCTGACAGGGGAGAACCACCTGACCCCATCAGGGGTCAAGGAGGCATTAAGCTAAAATACCCTGACTCAAAAAAAAAAAAAAAATTAAACAGATTCACAAAAGAAATAAACCTATGAGAATCTGGGGAAAAAATATAAGCAAGTCCTTTAAGGACTTCTCTGCCGTTGTTATTCTGGTTACCCATTCCCCTAATTATTTTCAACGTTTTTAACTTCTTTGCCATGGGTTCGAACTTCCTCCTTTAGCTCAGAGTAGTTTGATCATCTGAAGCCTTCTTCTCTCAACTCGTCAAGCCATTTTCCATTGACCTTTGTTCCATTGCTGATGAGGAGCTGTGTTTCTTTGGAGGAGGAGAGGTGCTCTGATTTTTAGAGCTTCCAGTTTTGCTGCCCTATTTTTTTCCCCATCTTTGTGTTTTTATCTACCTTTGGTCTTTGATGATGGTGATGTACAGATGGGGTTTTGGTGTGGATGTCCTTTCTGTTTATTAGTTTTCCTTCTAACAGTCAAGACCCTCAGCTGCAGGTCTGTTGGAGTTTGCTTTAGGTCCACTCCAGACTCTATTTTCCTGGGTATCAGCAGCAGAGACTGCAGAACAGCAGATATTGGTGAACAGCAAATGTTGCTGCCTGATGGTTCCTCTGGAAGTTTTGTCTCAGGGGAGTACCTGGCTGTGTGAGGTGTCAGTCTGCCCCTACTGATGGGTGTCTCCCAGTTAGGCTACTTGGGGCTCAGGGACCCACTTGAGCCGGCAGTCTGTCCAATCTCAGATATCCAGCTGCGTGCTGGGAGAACTGCTACTCTCTTCAAAGCTGTCAGACAGGGCCATTTAAGTCTGCAGAGGTTTCTGCTGCCTTTTGTTTGGCTATGCCCTGCCCCCACAGGTGGAGTCTACATAGAAAGGCAGGCCTCCTTGAGCTTAGGTGGGCTGCAACCAGTTCGACCTTCCCGGCTGCTTCGTTTACCTACTCAAGCCTCAGCAATGGCAGGTGCCCTTCCCACAGCCTCACTGCCACCTTGCAGTTTGACCTCAGACTACTGTGGTAGCAATGAGTGAGACTCTGTGGGCATAGGACCCTCCGAACCATGCACAGGATATAATCTCCTGATGTGCCGTTTGCTAAGACCATTGGAAAAGTGCAGTATTAGGTCAGGAATGACCTGATCTTCCACATGCCATCTGTCTCCCCTTTCTTTGACTAGGAGAGTGAATTCCCTGACCCCTTTTGCTTCCTGTGTGAGGTGATGCCTCGCTTTGCTTTGGGTCACACTCGGTGCACTGCACCCACTGTCCTGCACCCACTTTATGACACTCCCCAGTGAGTTGAACCTGGTACCTCAGTTGGAGATGGAGAAGTCACCCATCTTCTTCCTTCAGGTCTTGAGCTGATCCCTATCCCTAGGATACAGCCAAAAAATATTCTTTGAATACATACTAAAACTATAGGCCTTCTTTCAATAAGTCATCTTGTTTGATGGTGACATCACAAACTAATTCCATACAAAAAATCCTGACATAGATACACATGTGGGTATGTGCTTCAGCGGTCCATACGCATCTATGTAAAAAGAGAAAAACAAACAAACAAACAAACAAAGAAAAACTTTTAGAGGACTCATTTTCCTATTTACTTACTTCCAAGGCTCTAGAACAGATATCAGAGTTATTATTTAACAAATGGTTACCAGTTAGTAAATACTCTTCATTTTTTTAAAAAACAAAGTTGTATTATGTCTTCTTAGAAAATGACAATTTAAACTTTCAGACATATTTAGTAAATACTGGTTCTGTAATCATTGTAAAATGTACTCATTAAAATCAGGTTTAAATTTAAGTAATCTATAAAGCCTAACGCCCTCAGTGAAAAAGCTGTTACAGGTAATAATGGTAATAGTAACAGTAATAATAATACAACAGTGCCAGCACTTTGAAAAATCAGGTCAGTCACAGACTTCAATAAATTTTCCTCTTTCACTACAAGCTTTACCTGAACAACTTTGTTTCTACAAATAATGCCACCTTCTGTACACCACTTAATGGCCGCCAATGCCTCAATTTCACAATCTCTGCATGGTTCCAAGAATGTGTCTAAACAGCAGAGCTCTCCTTTAGTATATTATGCAAAAAAAATTAATCTTGCCTTTTCCTTTTAGGTGTTCAATGGCATTTTGTTAACCTTGGAGAAAAAGCAAGCCCTGTACAGGTAGGAGTACTGCCTTGTGGAGAAGGCTCTAGCATCAACAACAGAGCCTACAGCTCAGGCGCTAAGTGGGAACTAAGGAAGCAGTGTAAATGTGGATTATTACCATGTTGCTGCTACTTGCTAACATTCTGAAACAAATTCTTGATTCAAATGAAAAAGATTTTCCATTGTAGAAATTCACCTCCTTTTGGATTTATCTTAACATTTTCAGAAATTGTTCCTATTACATCAGTTTCTTCATTCACTGATTTTTATTTTCTCTTATTGTCTAATATGCATTTTTTTGTGAATGCATTAGTTTATTATGTTGGAACAAGGCAGAGAACAAATAATTCTGATCAAAGATGCCCACTCTGCAAACTTCTATCAAATAATTTGTTAAAAAGTAAGAGATACTTGAGCGTTGGTTCTACTAAACAACTTCAGCAAAATTGAAAATTTTCTAACCATAGCTATAATCCTTGAAAACTTTGTTTTCATTTGGCTCACTTACTGTAATATCCTAGGATCATTCATGACTATATTATGACTGGGATCGTTCATGACTATATTATGCATACACATTGTGCCTTCTGAATTCACAATATGTATGCATAATATAGTGTGCCAATGCACCTGTATTTATGCGTATTATTTATGCCTTTCAACTGTGCTAAAGATGAGCTCTATCCCAAATGCCATTGATTGAGATTTCTCCCTTGGTACCTCCAAAACAGAAGCTGACTAGAGTTTTATTTTTTGACATTCATGTTTTACAAAAATATTGAAAAAGTAATTGGAAGGAAAAGCGGAGAAACAGAAAATATATCGTTTAGTTTCTAATCATTGATTAAGTGAACTGATCTTACCTTATTAATGTTTACCCTAAGTTGAATCAATGGAACTTATATACATTTATTCAAATCCTTCTGCTTTACGGAAACCAAAGTTGGAGTTAAGAAACCTTCAAAATATAACATCAAAGAGTTCTAAACGTGAGCTTTTAAAAATAATTTTCTTGAAAGATGTTTCAACACTGTTAACTTCTCAAAGGTGCCTGACACTCAAGATTTTAGGATATTTAGCAGCATTTCTAACCTCTCAGCAATAGATGCTAGTAACAACGTTACAAATTCCACTTTCAGTCATGAACCAGGGTTAGAGTGAAATCTAAAGCAAAATCTGCAGACCTATAAAAACCCTGGACAATCACATGGACTCTCTGTTACTTCTATGAGCTCATCCTCTATAATTTTTCCCCTTCTACAGTGTGCTGCAGCCACAGGGAGCTGGCTTTTTAAAAACAATGTATACAGGCTTCCACCAGGAATCATTGTACTTACTGATCTTTCTACATGCTTAAATCTTCTTCTTCTTTTCTTTAGATAGTTATTTGAAAGTCACTTTGTAAGCCACTTATTGTGTATTTCTTTCACAAAAATCAAAATGTACTTTATAACAGAGAATCTTACCTCATACATTTTATACAAAATTCATAATTTCACTTAAAAAACAAAAACTTTATAACATAACCACTAAAACAAAAACCTAACATCTGGGATTCCAAATTGGAAGTGTAACATTCACTTTAAGTATTTTAAACAGGAGACAAAACATAAACCTCATAAATAACAATAAACTCTGAAATTAGAAAACAGTAATTCATAGATAAAAATAAAAGCAAAACTGCAGGGATGGCAGTTTCAAACCATCCCCCCTCCAAAAAAAAAAAAAAAAAAAGTTTCAAGCCATCAAAAACAGTCTGGACCCTGAAGATCAATAGTTCATATCAACCAAGTAAACATTTAATCCAGAAAGACAATTATAAAATGGTAAAGTTTTCTTTTTCTTTAGGGATTGTCATATCACCTCCTAGGCACAGATGAAACCTTCAGAATTGAAATCCACATTGTCAAAATGAGGACCGGATTCCTGCCTCTGGAAAAAGCAAAGAAGCACTTATGTGCTAAATTACTGGGTTTTTTTTTTCCAGTCTTTCTGGAGGATATATGAAAATTTCATACAATAAAAATTTATTTCTCCTTTGCCTAACTCAGAAGTCACTCTCGGTTGGAAATGCCCGGAACTGGTCACAAACATTTAAGTTGTTGAGTACAAAAAATACGGTTATTTTCTACACTAGGCAAAGGATAAACAGGAACAAAAGTTGGAGAGATTTGTATTTGTAAAAATCTGAATATTCAAAAGCAGTTTAGTATACTGAATCACTTAGAAAATCATACATATGTTTATGACAGTAACATTCTAAAAGAAATGTAAAACAATATACGTTAACCCTCAAGTTTATCTGTAGCTTCAGAGTGAGAAGAAAGTGTTAGGAGAGAATTATAAATAATCCCCCTGAGAGTTAAAGGAGAGTGTTAATACATATCCTTTATTTAAAAGTGATAGTTTTCGTATTGCTCTTACTCAAAGTGCTAATGGCATGCAAGCTAAGCTTTTAATAACTAACATGTTGCCTTTCAGAAACAACAAAAAGCATTCAGAGTTAGCATGTTATGACATTTCAAATACAGAGGTAACATTCCGTGTTAGCACATAATGACATTTCAAATATAGTTTTCTGAAAAGCAAAAACACAAAAACAAACAGAAAGTTATGAATAATGCAAACTAAATGCAGTAGTTAAATGTGTCCCAAATTTTATAGACAAAGAACTAAAAACAGCAGTTTTAAGTAGGGCTAAAGAAAAATGACAGACAAATGATGAAAGAATAACGTGAGAGCATCGATGAGACAAATTATAAAAGAACCCGTAAAAAAATGGTATAACTACTTAAGTAAAGTCTATAGTAAAGGGGTTTAACAGCACATTTGAGCAGGTAAGTATACATTCAGTTTGAAGGAATAAAAACTGAAATAACCCAGTGTGAGGAGTAAAATTTAAAAGAAAGTGAAAAAAAAAAAACCCCAAACTCTAAAGAGTAAATAGAACACCATGAGGTATCCTGATACATGCAATATGGGCATCTTATAAATGAAGAAAAGCAGAGGCCAGAAATTTTTAAGGCAAAAATGGCTGAACATTTCCTGAACTTAAAAATTTCAATCTAAAAGACGAAAGAGGACAAAAATCTTTAACCACAATGTAGTCAGTGATAGCCACGTCAGAAAACATTATAGGCAATCAAGAGCCAAGACAAAGAAAATTGTAAAGGCAGAAAGGGAATAGCAACTTGTTATGTACAAGAAGGTCTTGACTAAAATTAACATATGATTGTTCAGCTGAAACCATGAAGTCAGAAGGTGGTGGGATATCCAAGTTTTAACAGAAAAATGCTATCAAACCTGAAATATATAACTGGTAAAATGAAACTCAAGCAAACATGTCCAGATAAAGAAATGCTAAAGGAAACTGTGACTACAGCTTCTCTGTAAGAAAAACGCTATTACTATTTCAACCCTGGCAAACTTAACTGCTAATGAACAGTCTGTGTGCACACATATAATCAGAGACAATAATATAAATTGAGACGGCTGGAAAACTACAAGAGCAGTATATTTTTATATTGTCGATCTTAAACTCTAAATTATTCACACAAGTTATTATTGTTCATAGTAAGCTATTTTAAGTTTTCAATAATAATTGAAATCCCAAATACACGTATTTGTAATATAAAAAATACAACAAAAGGTTTTTAAAAATTAGCCAAATCTTTTAAATGAGCAAAAAAGAAATCGAGGATCAAGCAAGAGAACGGGCATATGGAAAACATGTATGTCAATGTCAGAGTATGTAATATTTTACTTGTAAGAACTGTAAATGTGAGCTCTTGCTTAATAAGGCACACATTGTTGCAAGTCTACCCTTAAACGAAGGAGTCACTTTCGTGACTTCTATGCAAGGCATACTTTAGGTGCCAAGACAAACAGGCTAAAGTAAAATGGTAGTAGATTCTGGGAAAGTTCTGCAATGCACAAGAGATCACTGTATATCCGTCTCTTCAACTATACAATAGGTGCAGTGGCAGGATTAGTATGATGCAATTACTCTAAAATTCCAAGTCTACCTGAAGGTTACAGCTTCCTAAAAAAGATTTGCAAAGTAAATAAAAATTAAATTTTATTAATTTTGTAGCACAGATCAACAGCAGCTACATATTCTTTATTCATCACCACTGTGGGATGCTGCCTTGCAAATATTTCTGGAGCAGCTTATAAGAGCCATGGTAAACAAAAAGGACCCTGTCCTCCAGATCTCAGGAGGACTCATTTGCCGATTGCTGCTTCTGCTTATGGAGGCCCCGACAGAGGTGAATAGTCACTGTTTTATTCCCCAAATATTATGCTGGCTCTTTGTCCCTCTGTGCAACCACCTTTCAGTGGATTTAATAAGTGAAAATATTTTTTCCTGATTTTTCTTCTTTTTCTCTTAAGATATTTGTAGACTAAAAATTGAAAATTACTCATATATACATATATATACACACACACACACATATATACGTGTATACATATATATACATGTATATACACATGTATGCATACATATATATACACATACATATATACATAGATACATACACATATAGATACATACATATATATACACACATCTATATATACAATGAATTGTGGTTTTAACGATATGTGCCCCAAAACAATGTACCTCAAAAAAGACCCAAGAAGAAGCTCAGTACAGCTGATTTACAGGAGAGAAAGAGCCTATATAATGAATAAACAAAACTCTACCAAACCACAGAAGTAGAAAATCTTATTTTCCAAGTTACAGCACTTTAAAATTTAAATGCTCTTTTTCAGCACCAGCAAAATCACAAACCACAGAGTGAAATAGAGAAGTATGGCTCATTTTAAGAAAAACTACAAAAGAAAATTATGAAAAATAAGCTTTTTTGACAGCCCAAATGGCAGTCTTACTAAAATATAATATTTAAAATTAAGCTACATAATAAACTAATAGAAGAAACAAAAGAAGCACAAATAATTATGAACAAAAATTATTAATCAAGAGTTAAATTATTTTAAAACCTAAAAATGTCTAGAGATAAACCATACAGTGAAATAGAGAAGTATTGCTCATTTTAAGATTTAAAAAAAATTATGATCTGAAACTGTTTTTTAGACAGAACAAATGGCAGTCTTACTAAAACATAATATTTAAAATTAAGTTTCAGAGTAAGCTAATAGAAGAATCAAACGAAGCACAAAAAATTATGAACAAAAATTAACAAAACAAGTAAAATTATTTCAAAACCTAAAAAGGTCTAGAGATGAAAAAAAAAAAAAATTCACTACAGATATTTAAGAGCAGACTTGAGCCAGGGGGAAGAAAAAACTATCAGCAAACCAAAGAAAGGGTGTTGATATTGTTAAGTTAGGAAACGATAGAAAAAAAAGAAAGTAATGAGAACAAAGCCTAAAATGCTGTGGAATACTATCAAGCAGCCATACTATGCATACTGGAAGTTCAAAGTATGAGAAAAAGAACCAGGAAGACTATTTGGAAACAATAATGGTAAAGAATGTCAAACACAACAAACTCCAAGTAAGAGAAACTCAAAGAAACAAACTCAAATTATATGATAATTAAACTCTTCAAAAGAAAGAGAAAATCCTGAAAGCAACAAAAGAAGTGGCTACTAATGTTCCAAGAACCCTCAAAAATAATCAGCAGATATCTTATCTGAAAACTCAGAGGACAGAAAGCAATAGATTAACGTATTCCAAATGATGTAAGAAAAACTTTTGAACAGAAATCTTATGTTAAAAACATTGTCCCTTATAAATGAGGGAGAAATTATGACATTTCCTGATAAAAGCTGGGACATGTTACCAGTAGACTAACTTTTTTAAAAAATGCCTATGGGATACTTCACGGTAAAATGAACAGACAATAAAGAGTAGTATGAATGAATATATATTAAGGTAAAGATAAATACGTAAGCTATTATAAAACATAAAGAATAGCAGCATACACCTCCACTATTTCTTTCCCATGCAACTTAAAACACAAATATATTTAATAAAAATACTATCACTAACTTGCGTTTGTTTGACCTACAATGCATAAAGGTATGATTTTGAGAACTCAATAAGCAAATCAAGGGGGTGAAGCCATACAGGGTTAAGGGATTCGTGTGTTAGTGAAAGTAAGCTAGTCTAACTTTAAAAGTGGAATAACTTTAGAATATTCAATGTAATCATAGTATCAATGACAATTAAGAAAGGAAAAGAGTAACAGACAGGTAGAAAGCTTTCTGTACTACACCAGAGATTAGGAGATGTGGATTTAGCTACTGTCACTTGAGGCTACTAAGCCAGCAATCATGCACCATGAGACAAAGCCCAAGCTGTCCCACCAGGGCATAAGTGTGGAGAGCCTAAAGCACATAGCATAGCTGCCATTTCAAACGATTTTCACTACACCAGCGGCAACGAAATAGAATAGGCTCATCCCTACGCAGAACCTGGTGAAGAATTGGAGGCAGAAAGAAGTGGCTATGTGGAGATGCAAATGAAACAAATTTGGCACAGCAACTGCTGCAATCCTATATATTTCTTCATGGCTTTCCAGGAGTTTGAGGTTGACACTATTGTTGACAAAAGACAAGACAAAAATGGAAAGACAGAGGCCAGGCACAGTGGATCATGCCTGTAATCCCAGCACTTTGCAAGGCTGAGGTGGGCAGATCACGAGTTCAGGAGATCGAGACCATCCTGGATAATAGAGTGAAAACCTGTTTCTACTAAAAATCGTAAAGTTAGCCAGCCATGGTGGCTGGCGACTGTGATCTCAGCTACTCGGGAGGCTGAGGCAGGAGAATCGCATGAACCTAGGAGACGGAGGTTGCAGTGAGCCGAGATAGCGCAACTGTGCCACTGTAATCCTGCCTGAGTGAGAGCTCAAGATTCTGTCTAAAAATAAATAAATAAATAAAAATAAATAAAAAATAAAATTTGTGTTGGAAAGGTTAGGAAGAAACAGTATGACACTTGGGAACCAGAGCAGCACTGGTGAAAAACGTATATATGACTTTAACAAATGATAGACTGAAAAACAGAAAAAATAAAAAAGTCGCATGGACAAGAACAACTACAACTTTTTCAAACAATACCAGAAGATGAACTTCTACATCTACCAAGCCCAACTTTTCTAAGAATGCTCCTAAAACGCTAGTGTCTGGCCGACACCACAAATTCAAAAGCAGCCAGTTATGTGCTGCCAGCCAGAATGTTAGCAGTTATCCAGGGTCACCTCTGTCTGACTCAAAGAATACGGAGCTACTATATTCAACGACCAAGAAAGACACTTGCCCCTTAATGGCCCTTTTAACAACAAGAACACCGTGAGTGGCATTCAGGAACTCAAGAATCTGGACCCTATTGCAGCAGATCAGCAGGATACAGTGGTCTTCAAGGAGGAGGAAGGGAAGCTCAATAGGGCTTTATCAGATCCCAGGGCAGGACAGTGTGGAATAGAGGACAAGACCCAGATTCTCCCACTATTTTCTCAGATGTCTGGCTCAGTTACTGCTTCCATGGCTGCAGATTCAGCCACCAAAGCAGGTAAAGGGGTATTAATGGGCCTATTAGCAGCCAATGGAAAAACAGACATGCATACATTACTTGCAGGAGTGAAAGTTGGGCAAAGAAATGTTACTGACAATGGCAGAGACCAGCCTTTTATCAAGAAGATGTACTTCACCATAAGGCTAACAGAAAGTGCCAGCACATACAGAGATATTGTAGTGAAGAAAGAGGACGGATTCACCCAGATGTTGCTATAAACTACATCGACATAAAAAAATGCAATGAATATAGAAGTAATTAACGAAATGGTTAATGCTCTGAATAGGGCTGCAGTGGGTGGCAGCAAGCTTGTGCTGTTCGGTGCAGTTGGAAGTGTCCTTTGCTGTGGTCTCGATTTGGGGTACTTTCGGAAGTATTTAAGGAAGTACAGAACCAGAACAAGCCTTGAAAAGGTGAACACCATCAAGAACTTTGTGAATAATCTCAATCAATTTTAAAAGCCTATTTTTGTATCAGTCAGTGGCCCATCCTTTGGAATAGGTGCATCCACACTGCCCCTTTGTGATTTCTTCTGAGCTAATGAAAAGACTTGGATTCAAAACCCTTATATGACATCTGGAGAGAGTCCAGATGGCTGTTGTGTTACTTCAGTTCCTACTTGCACTTTGCATCATCCAGCCTCCTTAATTATTGTGGCCATGAGACATTACTTCATCCTTTGATTGGTCCCAGGCCAAGGTCTCAGGCCAAGTTGTCACTTCACCTCCTTCTTGGTCCAGGGCCAAGTTCCAAGGCTGAGCCTTGTAGCTTCTGCAAATCATCACTTCAGCTCCAGATGAATCCAAGGCCAAGTTTCAGGGCCAAGCTGAATAACGCTTACTCCAAGAACACTAAGCACACTCCTTTATTTCTCTGCCCCTAGAAACTGTAAAGCACAGCCTCATAGTAGGTAAACCACTCACATTCCACCCCCACAGTGAAGAGTTTTTACTTTCACTTATAAAAGTTTTGATTCAACCTTTTTGCATCCATCCTCCTTAATTTTCTTGGCCATGAGACAAAGAACTCTGTGTGATACCTCACAATTAGAGATTTCTAGATTGTAGTGCACTAATGAGTCTGCAATGATTGAAGTCTGGGAATTGAGCTATGGGATGCATCAGCCTTGCAAGACCCACTGACAAACTGTCCCCACACTGTGATACACACCCTTGGGGGCAGTCAACCATATAGTGGTCACCAGCAGAGTCGGGAAAGGGGCAAGGCAGATTTATACAGCCTAGAAACCTGAGGGACACCATCAAGCAACCATACATATGCATTTTGGAAGTTCGAAGGAAGAGACAAAAAATCATGGAGACTATTTAACAAAATAGTCAAGAAGAATGCAACAGTTTAAGACAATAAATAAGTACTCAAGAAGCTCAACAGACTCCAAGTAACAAAAACTCAAAGAAACAAACTCAAACTGACCTGATAATTAAACTGTCTAAAACAAATACAAAGAGAATCTTGAGGATTTTCAAGAGAAGCAGAGGAAGTAGCTAGTCATGTAAAAGGGACCCTAAAAATAGGCAGTGGATTGCTTATCTGAATAACCACTGAAAAGCAGTAGATTTCTTATCTGAAAACTAAGATGATAGAGAGCAGTAGACTAACATATTCCAAGTCATGTCAGAAAAAAAAAACTGTCAAACCTAAACCTTATCATCCACCAAATTGTCCATCAAAGGTGAGGGACAAATTATGATGTTCCCATATAAAAACTGGCACCTTTTACAAGTAGACTACCCTTTAAGAAAAGTCTTATGGAGTACTTCAGGGTAGAATGAACAGACACTCAAAAACAGTATGAACAAACAAAGATTAAGGTAAACATACATACATGAACAAATACATAAGATAAAAAATTTGGCCGAGCGCGGTGGCTCACGCCTGTAATCCCAGCACTTTGCGAGGCCGAGGTGCGCAGATCACGAGGTCAGGAGATCGAGACAATCCTGGTGCACACAGTGAAACCCTGTCTCTACTAAAAATACAAAAAATTTGCCGGGCAAGGTGGCAGGCGCCTGTAGTCTCAGCTACTCAGGAGGCTGGACACAGGAGAATGGCGTGAATCCGGGAGGCAGAGCTTGCAGTGAGCCAAGATCGCACCACTGCACTCCAGCCTGGGTGACAGGGCGAGACTCCATCTCAAAAATAATAATAATAACAATAAAATTAACAATGTACACCTTCACAATTTGTTCTCCAGATAACTCCAAACACAAACATATTTAATAGAAAAACTACCACCAATTTGTGTTTTTGACATAAAATGAATAAAGGTATAATTTTGAGAACTCGGTAAGTGAAATAATGGAGGCATACTATACTGGAGTAAAGGTTTTGTACGCTACTGAAGGTAAGCTAGTGTAACTTTAAAAATGTGGTAACATTAGAATGTTCCATATAATCGTCATAGCAACGACAATTAAACAAACAAACACAAAAGAGTAACAGGCAGGAAGAAGGCTTTCTGCACTACACCAGAGGGTAGGGGCTGTGGATTTAGCTACTCTTACCTGAGGCTACTGAGCCAGCTATCACGCACCATGAGACAAAGCCCAAGCTGTCCCACCAGGGAGTAAGTGTGGAGAGGTTCAGGCACATAGCATAGCTGCTATTTCACACAATTTTCGCTACACCAGTGGTGACGAAATAGAAGAGGTTCGTCCTTACGCAGAACCTGGTGAAGAACTAGAGGCAGAAAGAAGTGGCTATGTGGAGACGCAACTGAAACGAAGTTGGCACAGCAACTGCTCCAATCTTGTGTCTTTCCTCATGGCTTCCCAGGAGTTTGAGGTTGAAACTATTGTTGACAAAAGACAAGATAAAAATGGGAATACGGAGTATTTGGTTCGGTGGAAAGGTTACGACAAACAGGATGACACTTGGGAACCAGAGCAGCACCTCACGAACTGTGAAAAATGTATACATGATTTTAATAGACGACAGACTGAAAAACAGAAAAAACGGACACGGACTAGAACCAGTAGAATTTTTTCAAACAATGCCAGAAGAAGAACTTCCAGCTCTACAAAAGCGAGCTATTCTACGAACTCTCCTAAAACGCTAGTGGCTGATAAACACCACAGATGCAAAAACAGCAAGTTATTTGCTGCCAGCAAGAACGTTAGGAGAAAGGCAGCTTCAATTCTCTCTGACACAAAGAATATGGAGACAATAAATTCAACTATGAAGATCCTTGCACCTGACAGCCCCTTTAACAACAAGAAAACTGTGAGTGGCTTTCAGAAAGGTGAGAAACTGGACCCTATTGCAGCACATCAGCAGGACACGGTGGTCTTCAAGGTGACAGAAGGGAAACTCCTCCAGGACCATTTGTCACATCCTGGTGTAGAACAGACTGGAATAGGGAACGAGACTCAGATACACCCACTAATGTCGCAGATGTCTGGCTCAGTTACTGCTTCCATGGCCACAGGTTCAGCTACCCAAAAAGGTATAGTGGTATTAATAGACCCATTAGCGGCCAATGGAACAACAGACATGCATACCTCTGTTCCAAGAGTGAAAGGTGGGCAAAGAAATATTACTGATGACAGCAGAGACCAGCCTTTTATCAAGAAGATGTACTTCACCATAAGACTAACAGAAAGTGCCAGCACATACAGAGACATTGTAGTGAAGAAAGAGGATGGATTCACCCAGATAGTGCTATCAACTAGATCGACAGAAAAAAATGCACTGAATACAGAAGTAATTAAAGAAATGGTTAATGCTCTGAAGAGTGCTGCTGTGGATGACAGCAAGCTCGTGCTGTTCAGTGCAACTGGAAGTGTCTTTTGCTGCGGTCTTGATTTTGGGTACTTTGTGAAGCAATTAAGGGACGACAGAAACAGAGCAAGCCTTGAAATGGTGGACACCATCAAGAACTTTGTGAATACTTTTATTCAATTTAAAAAGCCTATTGTTGTATCAGTCAATGGCCCTGCCATTGGACTAGGTGCGTCCATCCTGCCTCTTTGTGATCTCGTGTGGGCTAACGAAAAGGCTTGGTTCCAAACCCCTTATACGACCATTGGACAGAGTCCAGATGGGTGTTCTACAATTATGTTTCCAAAACTGATGGGTAAAGCATCTGCCAATGAAATGTTAATTGCTGGGCGAAAGCTGACAGCACGGGAGGCATGTGCCAAAGGCTTGGTCTCTCAGGTATTTTTGACTGGAACTTTCACCCAAGAGGTTATGATTCAAATTAAGGAGCTTGCGTCATATAATCAAATTGTACTGGAAGAATGTAAGGCCCTTGCTCGCTGTAATATTAAGTTGGAGTTGGAACAGGCCAATGAGAGAGAGTGTGAGGTGCTGAGGAAGATCTGGAGCTCAGCCCAAGGGATAGAATCCATGTTAAAGTATGTTGAAAATAAAATTGATGAGTTTTAATTGTCAGTCTGTCTGCTCAGGACATGAGAACTAAGCTGACCCAAATTCATCATGAGTTGCAAGATGCCCTAATCCATCTTCATAGCCCAAAACAATTTCACCCATAGCTAAGGCTTGGAAACAGAACTGGAACTGTCCAAGCTAGGTATTTAAATTATCACATCATTCTTAAGCACTGTAGCTTTAAAAGAAATAATAAACCAGCTTCTTTGCCCAAACGTGATTATTTTATGCGCACATAAGCCCAAATATAAGAGCAGACTGTTGGGTACTAGACTCTCCTTGCAAGCTCTAATATGGCTACTACTACATATAAGACCAGAATTGGGTTTTACTAGATGTTTATGACAGAGAATCCTGTAATCATGTTGATTTTGCTTATTTGTATATCCTAGAATACCTCTACTGCATTGTAAGGCAGCCTTAGCTTCCTTCCCAGAAAGACACAGAACTATCAGAGATGGTGCCCTTGACTTTATAGTGGCACAAACACTTGAGAGACACACAATTATAAATTAAAAGACTTATATTTTAGAATAAATATTTCTGGCACAAAATTCACTGGTGATCATTCTCTTAAACTGAACATATGACTAGAATTTGTGGTGAGATATCGCTTGATTTTCTTTTCCTTTATAAATGTCTAGTACCTACCCAGTTAACAAAAGAAAATTTTCTCTCTCTAAAGTAAAACTTGTTGCACCATATTAGTGAATTATGGAACCATTTTGGTGGAAAATCCAGGTTCTAATGTTTGTAATGTGCAGATTTAGGTTACCTTAGAGTATGTTCTAGTTAATAAGTTAAGATTCTGGACACATTATTAAAGGCAGAAATTTCTTTCAAAACAAACACCCTTATACTCTGTATGACCTTTAAAATTATCAGTGTCTCTTTTTATGAGCACTCAATTTTCTAGAACACTGTATGTGTTCAGTTACCCAAAAGCCCTATGAATCCTGTCTTGTTGGTTTTTATCGAGGCTCCATTACATAGGCATAATCGAACAATCCACCGGCCACTGGTGATGAAGGTCATCTTTGTCACAAGATCTCTAGGGTGTCGCTTCACCAGCCAACAATCTCTGTGGATGATGGCACCTTTGTGCAAGTTTCCCTTGAGCCTGCTTGTCTAATTTTACACACCCATCTTACAGGCTGCACTCAGCTCAAACTATGGGCTTTGCTTTCAATTTGCTACGGATGCGCCAGGCACAGAATGGAGGCAGATGCATGAGTGAGTGTTGGTTGCGTCCAGCCACTGCACACAGCTTTGCATGTTATCTGTGACGAGGTAAGGAGGTCAGGTGCTCGTACAGGTGACACCTCCCTGCAAATCTTTAGGTGAATCAGGCATACCACAAGCTTTCACTTCTGCAGGCAGTGACGAATGCAGTGGCCTCCAGAAAAGAAGAAATGCCAGAAAATGCAAAGACCCAAAGACGTTGCCCCAGCCCTGGCTTGGGAAAAGTTTAGATCTGGGGTATCTAAAGGGCCAACGTCCTGCTTTCTTTTTTCTTTCATTTTTTTTTTTCTTATCTATGGGATCACTATGGCTTAAATTAGGGTTTTCAAAGGGCTTGGTCTCTCTTTCTACTGGAGATAAGGATCTTGTCTTTTCTTCACTCTTTCTCTCTTTGACTACTTTTTATTTATTATGACATGCTATAGAAGAAATGTGTTTTGGCCTAGCATCTTTCTGTTGACTGTAGGGCTATTTGTCAGAAGCAGTAAGATTTTGGCTTAGCAGTAACATAACGTCTTTCCATTTAAGACCAAAAAAAGGGCTATATATTAGAAAGGCCCCATATATTTACTGATGTATCAGAAAACTTCCCCAGGTCTTATTTTATTTGTTTAAGGCACTGTATTGAAAAAGAAACTTGCACTTTACTGGCACCTCATTCATTGGGCATTTCCTACAGGGGTAGTAAGGAACTTGGAGGGTTGGATGTAAAAACTGGAAAAGCTGATGATGATATGACTAAAAGATTCTCTACATCAGGAAGATGAGAAAACCTGGGGTCACAAAATTTGGTTTTGATTGTTTCCAGGGAGAATGTTTCTCTGACCTTTGGGAGTTGTTTCTTGTGAGCTTTTCTGATATGACTGCTAAGAAGGCATGAACAATTTTACAATATTTACAAAGATGTGGGTTGTTTCACAGGGCAAAAAGCCTTGCACATAGGAAACATCAAACAATGTGCCTTCAACCCTCAGAAACTATCTAGGTCTTCAATTGTATTGACAAAGAAGAGCTACATAATTGTGGTGGATTATTGGTCAAATTTCTGCAAGCAGAGAAACAGCCTGAACTATCAGGCCGCAGAGACAAATTTAAGAATCCTGCACAATCCTGTGGCCCAAGCAAATAATTTTTTTAAAAAGCCCAACTTTTGTGTGTGTGTGTGCTTAAGACATGCCCACAGCTACTCAGAGGAAAAAACAAGACCCCGTATTAAAATGTTGTGTCTTTTGTGCAACCAGAGTGCTTCCAGGAAATAGTCTCTCTCTTTTTTAGGATATGTACATATTGAACTCCAGTGTGTTACAAAGGGTACCTTATATTACTAAACATGCTTCAGACTCCAAGCCAAATTTCTGTAAATTATCATTTTAGCCTCTGGTCCCAGGCCAAGATCCTGGGCCACGCTTTCACTTTAGCTCTTGTGTGGCTCAGGGCCAAGTTCCTGAGCCAAGCTGAGTCATTACATCAGCTATTAATAGTTCCAGGCACAAGGACTCAGAAAAGATGAGTAGCACCTTCTTCAAAACTAGTTAGTATATTTTCTTTCTTCTGAGTCCATAAAAATATCAGACTCTTTCTCAAAGTGGGCAACTGACTGTACTCCACCAGAAGTTAACATATTAAACATTTGCTATCATCTCACCATTTGCATTCGTAACTTTTAATTTCCTTGAGATTAAAAAAATCTGTGTGTCACCTAAAAATGAGAGACTGATAGATTGTGGTTCACTGGGGGACAGCAAGGTTTGTTTTTGGTTCATGGACTTGGAAAGGCTTTAATTAAAAAGGTCAGTAGCGGCTGGGCATGGTGGCTCATGACTGTTATCGCAGCACTTTGGGTGGCTTGCAGGTATATCACGAGGAGATTGAGATCGAGATGATCCTGGCTAACGTGGTGAAGCCCCTATGAAGTCTATTAGAAATACAAAAAAATAGCCACGTGTGGTGGTGGGCACCTGTAGTGACAGCTACTTGGTAGGCTAAGGCAGGAGAATGGCATAAACCCCAGAGATGGAGCTTGCAATTAGCCAAGATCATGCAACTGGACTCCAACTTAAGTGACAGAGTGAGAATCCATTAAAAAAAAAAAGTGAGTAGGAGAGCAGTGCCAAACTGTTTACATTCGTATCTGCAGCTTGTCCTCTATTTGCATTCATATCTTCAGCTTGTTCTCAGTTTTTGTTTGTTTGTTTTTGTTATTTGTTATTTTCTTTTTTTAATTTCTGAAGAGTAAACAAAGCTCTGGTCCAGTGCCAGGTAAAATCTGAAAGATTGCCTGCCATTCTTACAAAGCTCAGGAGAAAGGGATGTTTGGAGTCACATTGGCAGTCTCCTTTCACACTCTGCTATTGAAAATGTTGCCTCTGTTCCAACTGTTTTCTTTCACGGAGGATCCAGCTGTCACGTAGGACTGAAAGGATATCTAACTTAATTGAAGATTTCTGGTTAAGACTATACCACGGTTTTTTGTGAAGGCCTCGAAGCTAACTCCAGTTTCTGACAGCCCATCAGAGTGTTGCCACCAGAAATTCCAGGCTTTTCTGTAGCATTTTATTTATTTATTTTTTTTCATTGTGTGGCTAATGTCCCTCCTATTTCTGCTTTGTATGCAATGTTGCGACCTGGAGATATAAGGTTACTGGTAAAAGTCAGTCATTAGAAATATAATTCAAAGAGTTGATATTTTGTGATTTTTTTTCTTTCAAAAGAGGAAGAATTCAAATTGTGGTCTAGAAATGTTTATTTGATAAGTGTCTTTTTGTCTGCCGATGATAGAGATTCATGACACTGTAGGGAATGGCATACATTCAAATAAAATTTCTCTTTTTGGCTGGTTATTTCTCTTTAAAAAGCTCAGCACAGCCATATATATCTAAACACTTTCTTTGTGAGACATGTCTTCTTTTTTCTGCAGAGACACATACCGTGGGGACAGTCGATAGAGTGTTAACCTTCCTTTTCTAACTTTTGACAATATAACCCTGGGATTCAGCATTTTCATGGAATATTTTAGATCTTAAAATGCAACCTAGGAAAATGAGTTTTTTTCTCCGTGGGGAAACCTTGTCAGTACTTTGCACAAAACCCTTTGTTTTTTAACTCCTCTCTCTCTCCTGTATCTCTCTAACAGTAATAAGACTCTGTGCCCTATCAGTAAAGAGAAAATTTCCACTTTCAATAATCCAAAAGAAGGTGCTTTTGACACATCTATTTTAGCTAAGTGCTTTCTTATGAAAGCCAGCCATACAAGCTTTACTTGTTTGGAGGCACACCTTCTTCCTCCAGCCACACTGACATTTAAACTAACAGAGAATTTTATGTTTCAAAGTCAATCAATCTTATTTCCTGCAATTTCAATATTTTTTCCAGGTCATAGCAAGGGAAGCCACAAATAACATTAAAATTCTTGCTCTATACAAGTGTCTGGCTAGAATCCAATGACGATATAATCTTTTTTTTTTTAGCTTCTCAAGTTACTTTGGGTATCTTCTGAGTTGAGTAGGCTTAAGAAATCAACAAAGAGTCACCAGTGGAGAGATAAAGCCTGTGCAGGTAAACATTACTTGTCCTGTTGTCTAGCTCCTCTGGAACTGTGGGTGAAGGTTTAGCTTGCATCCATGGAGGACACCTATGTCAGTCACCAGACTCAGAAAATACAAGAGGAATGCAAAAACAAGAAATATCCTATCTTTTTATTGAGTCAGGGCTACTTCAAAAGTGGGAAAAAGAGAATAGGAGATCTTTTTCGATATGTCTTTAGAAACTTCACAAACTATCCGCAGTGTCCACCTCTCTAGATTACATTCTGAAACACAGAAATTCCATTGACTGTGAGACTCTGAAAAAAGAAAGTGGCTTATTTATGTATTTGTTGCTCAAGGGCATGACAGCCCTACCAGCTCCAGGACTGACAGGCCTAGCTTTCTGAGGGAAGTGTTCCTTTGAGTACTATTCAACAGATAACATCTTTTCTTCAGATGGCAAAGAAAAGAGTTTGATTTTTTTTTTTTTTTTGTACAAACTTACTTTGACTTGGGAGACAACCCAGGTCTTTCTAAGCATTGTAAAACTGACTCTGCCCTCTTGGCAGTCATAAAAAGCAAGTTTCAAAGAGATAATTCATTAAAGTCAGAGACAAGCCCCTGAGGAACACTCAAATGTATCTTCCAAATGCCATACCTGCCACCCTCATGTAGAAACTCCAATAGAAATTTCATGAGCTTATCTTGTTGTGCCACTAAAGAAGCCCCAACCTCACTGTTGCCCCTGCAGAAACTACTCCATAGATGTGATACTAATATAGTAGAAGTTTTCTTCTCATTGCAGGGACTTAAGCAAAAAATGAAAAAACATAAGCAACTGTCCTCTGACGACCCTGGTGGATATATAGAGATATTTCAAAATCTAGCTCAAGCGCTCAATCATACCTGAATAGATGATATATTACTCCTAAACCAAACCCTAACTGTTGCCCTCAAGCAGGTAGCTTTACAAAGAGCAGAGTTATCCACAGATGAACCACATGATTTTATATAATCTTGAAAAAGAGAGGGTGAAAAGGAAAAAAAAGTTGAACTGATAACAGAATTCTTATTCGTAATAGGAAAGGATGGAGTGCTGAAAACTCGATTGGAATCTTATTGATCCTATAGAGGAGGGAAAAAAATTTAGTGAGCCTGCTGGAAGGTTTACAAGTGAAGAGGACAAAACTTCATAATTATTCTAAACTATTCATAATAGGTTAAAACCACGTAAAAATTATAGAGCCTTTTTACAATCCTGAGAGAGGCTTTAGTGAAACACATGTTCCTATCTCCCTATTGAGTTAAGAAAAAGTTAATCTTAAGAGGAAAGTTTATTACCCAAGCTGACCCTGACATGAAAAGAAAGCTGCAAAAATATGTCATAGGTTCAGATACTATTGTTCTTTTCACAAGGCAACAAGATGTAACAGCCTTGCTTTCACTGGAGATAACACTAAGAGTCTTTTCTTTTACATTTAAGAAGATTAAGGACTGTAGACACAGGAAGCTGTTTAGAGCAAAAGTTTAAATAAATGGCAAAAGAAGCTCTCGGCCAGCAGAGATAGAAGCTTGAATAAGTTGTCCACTGCGGTTTAAGATTTTCATGGCCTAAAAAATAAAGATATATACTTAGTTTACAAGCGGTCTTGGAGAACGTGTGACTTAGCTTTACCCAGGCCCAGGAACTATTAGAGAGCTTAGCCCAGGCACTTTGCCTGGGAGCAATCTGAAGTGGTAATTTGCAAAGACCGCTTAGCTTGGCACAGGACCTAAAGTAAAGGCTTGTCCTGAGATGCTGGCTCAGGGCCAATCACGGGCTGAAGTGATGATTCATATGGGTTGAGCAACCAGTGAAAAACAAAAACAAATATTTCAGCCAGTACCCACTAGATCCCACTGGGTTTATGCCAGCCCCCCGCCCCCTACCACGCGCGCGCGCGCGCGCGCACGCACGCACACACACACACACACACACACACACACACACACACACACACACACACAAGCTTTATTTTCTGAAAGCCCTCTGAGTATACAGAAAACAGCATGCCTATACCAGGCATTGGTTCCCCATCTGAATGAGTGGGAGGTTTGTACAAGATTTTATCGGAATGGACTGAAGGTTCTGCTATCCGTGTTGCTGCAGCCATGTTATCAGGCACAACCTTCTGCGTGAGATCTCTTACTGGTGCCTACACTTTTTTTTGGTCTGATTATTATGTTATGTTGGAATCAGGCACCTACCTGTTGACTGGGGGTCTTCCAGGAACCCTTTCCTTGCTGTTTTCATAAGGAAAGCTGGCTAAGTTGTCTTTATCCTCCCTCAGAAATGAAAACTCTAACTTCTCTTAGGAGTATGGACGTTGGTCTTTCCGGATACTTTCTGCTGGAGAAGAGTGTTGTGTAGAAAACAGTAGGTAGGATGCTACTGAGGGATGGCTTAAGTGTTTGTAGAAGAAAGAAATGTTAATGCATGGTTTTATTTGCATTACCTTTTAAAGTGTGACAGACTTTAAGCAAAAAAAGAAAACCAGTTTGGATTCTTAGAAAAAGCATATCACAACTAGACAAGGAGTGTAAGAACAGCTTAAATACTTCAAGGCTGCTGACATGCCCATGTAACTGTGGCTACATTTATACCTGTTAAGATTTTGTTACATGAGACTTGGGTTTATTTAGCTTTCTTGATTTGATCCTTCAAAGCAAAAATTCTGTTACAGGAACCATATTTTCTTTTACTACTTGAAAATATCTGTGGAATGCTTTCCCAGAATTAGAATATTGTTCTAGATTTCTCTATTACTCGTAACTTTCTGTTTCCCAAGAACTGTAGCTGGACCACACCAGTTGGCTCACAGAAAAAAAAAAAAAAGTGGTTAATTAAAACTGTAGGAAAATCTTAAAAACAACTTATGAGATGAGAATTTAGTGATAGAGGTGTGACAGGCTGTGAGACATATATCTTTTTTCTAGTCCTAAGTTTTATTAAGAACGAATCATGGTAAAAGTTAGTTGTTGGCAAAACACACTTGTCTTACACTTAGCCAGACTATTTTTGTACAGTGCTGTGAGAAATACCTTTACATATGCTTTCCTAATGGGCTTTTATAACTCTCTATTCTACAGGGAATCTTAAATAGGACATTATAAAGCTGAGTCCAACCATAGGTTTGACCCTTAGATACAGGTTATTTGGATAAACTCCTCTGTTTTTTGAGATCCCAAGTGCATGTGGTTACTGGCCTGATAGGAAGTGGCTTTTTTTTTTCTTTTTCTTACCACAGATTAGAAAACCTGTATTGGGACCCTGTAAACAAAGTATAAGGCCAGGTTTCTTAGGGGGCTTTTACTGGTTCTAGAAGTCAGATGTAATTCATTAAAGAAGGCACACTCTCCCAGTCAAAGCCTTAGAAAATCAACCAGCTTATTCTATTGGGTTATGTTGCAAATGAAAATACAGTTTTGTTGCACTTATTCAAACAATTACATGGTAAGTTAAGAATAATCACACATAGTTTCCAAATTTTAGAGGAACTAGGCACAGAGAAAAAAAGTATGTTCCAAGTTTTGTTAACAGGGGTGTACCAATCGACAGTGTTAAATGCTGTAGCTAGTTTAAAAGTAAGTGCACTTGCCTTTAAAAAACAAAACAAAAATTAGAAATGTTCTAAAATAAAGGTAAAGAGATTGCTTCATTCTTCTGTTAGTCTATTTTAACATTTGTCCTGCTTGATATTTAAAGTATTTTAGCTATTCCTAAGTTCTGTACACTTTCCAGTTATAAAAAAGCCTACAGTTGAGAACAGCTGGTAAAGTTCTACAGCTAATTATAAGCGGTTATTCTTGATGAAGATTAAATGTCTGTAAATGACAAAATGTCTAGTGTGGTTAGAAGCAGAATAGGCAAAGACATCTGGTTATTTCCGTGGTTTACAGTAGCTTAACATAATATCTTTAATTAAAATAGATAGCGCATATTCAGATATTAAGAACATTAAAAAACCCGTGTGGTTTTGAGACCTGTGTTAATATTACTCACTAAAATATATTCTGAAAGAGTAAAATATTATCATCAAAATCACATGTATTTAAATATGTTTCATAATGCTGTTTAACTTTTTCTTTATGCCCCAGGGGCTCTCTGAGGCATCCCAAATATAGGGCTCAGAAAATACATCCTTGAAGTTAAAGTTTTATTCTATGAAGCCTGCCAAATATTTTAGAGGATTAAGACATTTAATGTTACGATATCCAGTTCCACATTTCCATAAGTCATCTGTTTTGCCAAAATGCAGTCGGTAGAAATGTTTGAAAGGGCAGAAACATTTCTATCAGCCTTCAATATTATGTAATAATCTCTTTCAGAAAGACAAAATTTCCCTTGTATTTGTCTCCTAATGTTAACCCTAAGCTTAATGAAACCTTATGTAAAATTATATTTGCCTTGGAAAGTTTGACAAAGAAGTGAGATTTTCAAACTTATTACAACATTTTAACAACCTTTCACAAATTTGCTAAAGAGAAGAGTAATATTTCAAGAAATTTTTGTTGTGTTTTCACTTCAATGCTTAATGGCAGAAATAAACATAATACCCTTTCCAATCTAGTTACTAGGTTCACAGAGTTTTCTTTTGCAAGATTAATTTTTTACAGTTTTCTTCACAATTCGTGAAGAAAAGAACACTGTGTAAACAGTTAGCTTTATTTTAGTTAATTAAAGAAAATTCTTTAACTCTAGACAAAATGTACATTTCCATGCCTTTCTAGAATTTATTTTCACTACAAACATATTTTACTCTTCTACCACACCCGGCAATTAAATTTATATACAGTATTCTTAATTACACATTATAATAATACCTTTTAGCGTTTAATAACTTGAATGTAAAACCTGGTGAGTTTATAAAATTATGGGCTGGGTGCAGGTGAAGTATGATTTACTATAGCATGGTTAAAGGAGTGGTTATTTTTATACATCTTCAGGCCTTTGGTGGTTTTTGTTTTTCATAAGTTACAGTCACATGAACTGAAAAGTACAACAGCCTGCATTTCTTTGGAAGCAAAGTATTTAGTTCAACTACATATTCTTCACTAAGTTAATTAATTAGATTTTAAAAATATATACATAACACATATGTAGCCACACAGAAAACAGAAGTTCCAGGAGTTATAAAATTTTATTTTACCAATTTTCCAATTAGATTATTGACCTCTTGCTGAGGCCCTTTAAGAACTGGGCTATGAATAATTTCCAGGGCCTAATAAAATAGCCTCACGGATGCTGGGCATGGTGACACACACCTGTAATCCCAGTACTTTAGGAGGCCCATGGTTGGGGATCAAGAAGTCAAGAGATCATGGCCAACACGGTGAAACTCCATCTCTACCAAAAATACAGAAATTAGCTGGGCATGTTGGTATGAACTTTTAGTCTCATCTAACTGGGGGCTGAGGTAGGAGAATCATTTGACCCGACTGTCAGTTCACAAGAGACTTTTTTAAGGAAGCACAGTACTGCTATACTGGGTGGTGTAGAAACAGATATGTCATTTTCATGTTTAACCTGATGGTTTCCGGCACCAACAATGTCACTGACGCACCTGCTCAGAGGTAGGTTGGCCATTTTCTTTTAGAAACCAAGCTAAGTTTCTTCCTTAGGTAAACCACTGGATGTTGAGCTGGACCTCGAGCCTCAACCATAATTTCAGTGTCTGTTTTCTCTATTTCTGATACATGGATATTAAATGCCTTTACTATGAAAAAACTGAGGGCTTCTGCTTTAAGTAAGGTTTGTTTAATTGGTTAAATTTTTTTGAGTACTAGGTTCTTAAGTTAAGCAGTGAGTTTTATCTGCTTTAGCTTCTTCTATGAGGTGGTATAAAAGATGAGCTACTTCTCTGTACTGAGGTACCTGCTATCTGAAAAAATCAAGTAATGCCCAGGAATATTCTTAACTGTTAAGAAAAATGGGCTGAATTGTTCCGTGACCTTGTACATTGGTCTCTTCTGATAAGACCAGACCCAGGTACTGTACTGAAGTCTGAGGGAGCTGAGCTTTAGATTTCGAGACCCAATAGTTTTTGTTTCAACTTTTGCCAGATAGTTTAGCAGAGCATTAGTGCATTCCCAGGAAGCCCATGGCAATATTGCTCTTACTGTCATCTCACCAGTACAGAAACACCTAACAGTCTCTACTTATCTAAGATAATACTGGGGGTTTCTTTTCTATGTTTTAGAAGAATAAGGATCCCAGGCACATTTTAGAAGACAAAAGAGCACTAAGGTTGAAGAGAAAGTTTAATAAGCGAAATAAAAGAGCTCGATGCCAGCAGTGATGTGATCAAAATGGGTTAACCAATATGAAAGTTGGATTTAGGGTTTTTGTGTGTTGTGAATGGTGAGAAACGCACTTGGTCTGCGGGCTGTCTTAAAAAGCGTGTGATGTAGTTCGACCTGGGGCCTTAGATCCCAGCCTAATCAGAAAGCTTCGCCTGAGACCTTGGCCCAGTACCTATTAGTGGGTAAAGTGAATATTCATAGGGGCTACTCAGCTTAGCCAACAACCTTTCAGAAGCTGAAGTGAATCTGTGGCCTAGGATTTTGTCCAGAACTAATCTGAGGCTGAAGTGATGATTTACAGAGGTGGGGCTCACAATCCAAGAAGAAAAGAAAAGTGTTGCCTGGAAGGCACTTGCTCCCACTCTCCCACTCTCTTTATGTTCACCAAAGGAAAAGAAACATTTCTGGAAGTCCACTGATTATAAAATGGACAAATGCATTTCTATTGCAGGCCTTGTTTTCCCATTTGAGTAAGTTTGAAGTTTCTGCAAGTTTCTGAGTGAGCTGGAGTTTCTTCTGTCTGTGCAGCTGCAGTCATGTCTTCAGATACAACTTTCTGTTCTAGTTCATTCATTGGTGCCTGCTGCTTGAATGTTTTTCTCCAGGCTGCTTTTTATCTTATGTGGAAAGGAAGCACTGACGAGTGGGCTGAGAAGTTTCTGGGGACACTTCTCTCAAGTTAGCTAGCTCTCTTCACTATTGGAGGAGGAGAGCCCTGGATTGGAGAGAAGAAGAGAGAAACAGGCTCTAGAATTTAGAAAAATGATGTTGTTGTGGTGGTGCTGGTGGTTTAATTTCCATTTTACCTGCAGAATTACTTGAATCCTGTAGATCACACTGGCTGGTAGAGCTGGGGAACCATTATTCCTGCTGAACAATCTGGGAAACACATGTTGGACCTGGTGACCTATGTCTCTGGGAACACTTCTACTTTCACTGTTCTCCCCCACAGGCTGGACAGAGTTGAGATATATTCTTTTTCTGCCTGAGCAATTCATTTGAAAGTGCCCTAGCTTGTCACACTAGTAGAAATCAGCAGGTGCATCTTTGAGATTCTGCATCTTGTAGGCCTGTGAAGTGTCCAGTAATGCCTCTTTCATTCTCTTGTGACTCCCCTCTACTTTCTAGGTCTCCTCTTTCCAGTTCTTGTTTTAAAAGATCAAAAAAGCCACCCCAGAAAGTTTTCCAAAGTGCTGTCTGATCCCATGGCCTGCTTGTGTAGTTTTGTTCTGATATTAGAGGATGGCTGAGAAATAAACTAGTATTATAAAACTGTGTATCCCTTGATTGAATTAGGAGACAGAGACATATGTTTTGCTAAAGCTTCTAAGCTTCTCTCAGCCGTTCCAAAGAAGCTGTGAGATTTTTTTCTAGGCTGTGAATTCAACAAGGACAGTTCAGAGTAATTAAGAAGTTTTGTTCTGGTTCTTTCGAAGCCTGCTAATATGCACAGTAGAAAGGGTTTTCTTTTCTATTCACCTGTAGGTTTACTAAGGCTTCATTTGGGGTTTTCAAACAGCACTGTTCTTCTTTCTATTGGAAATAGTAATTCTTCTTTTTTTAATCCATTTTCATCCTTCACTTCTGTTTATTTTTTGACTGACTAGAGGATGTCAGTTGTTCATCTTCAAATTCCTTTGCTGTTTGTAGTGCTGCCTGTTTTTCAGCAGTAGTTAAAATGTGGCTTAAAAGTTGCACTGCATTTCTGCACATAAGATGAAAGAGTTGGTTGAAATGTTGGAAAGCCTGTGTATGTCTATCAGGTTCATCATGGAACTGTCTGAAGTCCAGCTTTGTGTGTATAAGTTTACTGCAATGAGAAGGAAATTTAAACCTTAGTGGCACCATATTCATCGTGCATTTGTTCTACAGGCAACGCTAAAGTTGGAGGTTTCCTGGGATTGCACAGCAAGAGGTGTTTTTATACAACTATTCTGAGCCCCAGTTAAAGAAGTCAGATAGGGCACTCAGAAATTGCATTTGACCATTCTCTAGAGATTTCTGTCTTTGACTTTGGAAAATTATGTACTGTAGACTTACCTTGTATGGTTCCCAAAGGTGCAGGGGTAATTTTACAATGTTTAAAAAATCTAGGGTTTTTTTGAAGAGCAAAAGGACCTAGTTGTTAGATATTATTGAAATTATGCTTCTTTGAGAAGGCCTGTCCTCTTGTCAGGAACATGGCCACATGGCCACCTTGTTGCCAGTTGAATATTATTATTATTGTTTATAAATTTAGAGACTCAGGGTCACTGGGGTCCCAGTGCATCCAAGTGCACTCAAGGGGAGTGCAGTCTACAGATGCTTTGTTGCCCTCTAGAAACAGAGGGTAAACAAGGTGTCATTCAGATGGCTTCCTCCTTTTGGTGTTACCCAGGATAAATAGAAAGTGTTAGGGTATCCTTTTTCATCTTTTTCATTTGTCTCCTCTGTGCCCCCAAAACTGTAATAGGTGCTGCTTAGAAATGCAAGCATAGCCTTTACACATAAATCTGGAGGAGCTAGTCAGAAGCCCTAGCCACACTCACCTGTGCAAAGCTGTAGCTTTCTGCCCTGCTTCTGTCCTAGACCCACTGAACCCCAAAGGCTTGAAAGTTACCCCAGAGGCCTTGCAAATGTTATGTAGTAGTAAAATTTGTGCAAGACATTTTAATAGAGGAAGTATCTTCATACTAACTTTGGTTTTCCTAACTATGTTCCCAGTGAAATATCAGAATCTCAGAGAATGAGACAGATTGACTTCCAAACAAACATTTTAAATCCAAAATTATTGCAATGCAGAACAGGTGGCTCCAAACTGTAGAAACTGGATGGCTGAATGGCCCTTCATTAGATGGGGAAAGCAAAGAAGCTAAAATCTGCCCTTTAACATTGTTTTTCTCCCAACAATTATTAGTGGAGGCTGCCTGTTTGAAGATAGGACATGGGGGCTAATCCCTGATGGCAGAATGTAAATGGGAAAAGAATTTCAAAACTGTGAGTTTGGGACAATGGATTGACAAGGCTCCAGGTAGAAAAGAAATCTCATTTCACTAGGGAGTGATGTAAGGTTAGAAATGCTAGGTTAAAAATTCTGACACAAAATTCTTTTTATTCAAAATTTAGAAAGAGAGATTTTGGGTTAGATAGGTTGTCTCCACTAAATGCCTCCCAACAGGGAAAAATTAGCTTGTCTCATGATGCAACTTTTATGTGAAGGAAAATATTATCTTTGTAAAAAATTCCAAATAAAGGAAGAGTATTTACTTGCAGTCAAATCCCTCCCATACAGTGCCATGATTATCTACTATTGAGGGACAAAAGGCCCTTTATAGGTAACAATTTGTAGTGAAATCTTGAATTCCCCTTGTTTCACAGAAATCAGGAAAACAAACCTTTTTAAATTACACTACTAATTACTAAGACAAGGAGTGATTGTGTTAATCAAACCTGTATACCTAGGCTGTAAAAACGTCCACAACACTGCATAGAAAAAATATGAAAGACATTATAGCTGTGCAAAGAAAAATCGTAAATTCAATAGATAAAAATGGGAAGTCCTTGTGTCAATGGCCTGATGAGTTGTCACAGAACAGAATTAGTCTAATGGTAATCAGGTAACTCTGAGATGTAGCCTCAAGCTGAAACTTTTAACCTCCCTAGGATCTCTTCTAAATCTCATGTGATTGCCAGGCTCTTTATGAAAAAAAAAAGTCTTGAAACAAACGAGACATTTTTGAAATGAATTTGAAAGTTTAAAGTCTATTTTTACCATTCTGATGAATTATTTCCTTCCCAGCCCATGCAGCAACATATGTGTAGTCTCAGCAATGCTCCAAGATGTAACAGTATCCCTTTGTCTGTAATTATACCCAAAGATGTTTGCCTTAATTAAAAAAAAAAATTAAGAGGCTGTGAAACAAAGTTGAGATTAAAGAAATAAAAAAGCATGAGAAGAAAGCTCTCCGCCAATCAAAAGAAGGACTCAAATGTGTTTCCCACTATGAGGTTGGGGTACAGGGTTGTTACAAACTAAGAAGAGAAAGAAATGTTTTTAGTCACTGGGCTGCTTTGAAGACCATGTGATTCAGCTTGGCTCAGGGTCTGGCCTGAGAATAATTAGAAAGCTTAACCCAAGAAACTTGCCTGGAGATAATCAGGAGGTGTAGTCATAATTTATAGCAGCTTCTCAGCTCATCCCATGACCTATCAGGAGCTGATGTAAAAGCTTGGCTCCAGAATTTGGCCCAGGCTTAATCAGGAACTAAAACAGTAATTTACAAAGGCTGGGCTCACAGTCCAAAAAGAAACAAATGTGCCAACCAGGACCCACTGTGTTGATGCCAAAAAATGGACAAGAAACTACTTCCTGGGAGCCAATTGATTACACCAAAGACAAGGGTATTTTTGTGCTATGGCTGGTTCTCTTATCACAGTGAGCCAGAGTCATGCACAGGATTTTTATCTGAATGGACAGAAGGTTCTTCTGTCTGTGACAATATGGATCTCGAGACACAACCCTCTGTGTTAGTTATCTTATTGGTGTCTGCAGACTGATTGTTTTAAGGCTGCTTATGTGTTATGTGTAAATGAGAAATGAACCTGCGGACTGGTGGTTTTCCATGGACCCTTTCCTTGCTGCCTCCCTAACTCAAGCTAGCTTTCTCATCTCAATAACACTGTGAAGAACCTCTTGAATGTGGGTACTTCAGATTTTACAATAGGAAACATGAGGAGGCATAAAAGAAGAAGAGTAAATACAAGAGAAGAACAGAGACTCTAGCTAACACAAGAGTTTTGTAAAAATCCAAGTCCCTGAGTGGCACCTGCTAACTGCTATCAGTGTGGCAAGACAGGACACTTTCCCAAGAAATGCTGAGAAAACAATAGAAAGCCACCTAAACACTCTCCAAACAGTGGTGGTGACCACTGAAGAGTGTGCTGATTAATGAGGCATACACCACTAAGTCCAGGACCAGTCTCACAAATGGTCCAGCAAGACTGATAGTTCCTGGAGATCAATTCCCCAGCTCTAACAGCTGCCATGCTCTTTGGGTTCCAAAATCTTCAAAATCCTTGGGTGATTCTGAAGGTGGAAGGGAGGAAAGTAGACTTCCTTCTGGAAATTGGAGCGGGTGTCTTTGTTCTGCTTTTCAGTCTAGGCCTTCTCTGCTCCCATAATGTGACAATGATGGATGTGTCAGCATAAGTCCTTTATAGAATATTTTCTCAGCCCATTAGTTAAGTTGAAACAACCTTCTATTTAGTCATACCAATTTAATAATTCCTGAAAGTCCCACTTTATTACTAGGTAGAGATATTTTGGGCCATATAGAAGCCTCCATGTGAATGGCTGCAGGACAAACTCTTTGTCTCCATTAAGTGGAAACTAATATTAACTAAGAAGCATGGGATGTCAAGGGAAATGTTGCTGGGCTATAACCACTGTATGCATCCATATTTACCTTAAGGATTGCACTATTTTTTTCTGGCCAGAGGCATTATTTCCCAAACTAGAAGGTAGAAAAGGGCTGGAAGTCATTATGAATAAGCTATAAAACAAAGGCCTTTTTAGACCCTGCAACAGTCTTTACGAAACCCCAAATATCAAAGAAGGTCACTTTTTAACAGGCCCAGAAATCCCATTTGCTTGGACCTCAAGAAGCAAAAAGTTTAACCAACTCATAGGTATTGGGGGAACCAGCCCCCGATATTTCAACCTAGGTTCTTTTCTATTTCCCCTAAGTGTCAGCCAGTCTGAGAAACAAAAGGATAGGTTACAAAAAAAGAGAGAAATTTTAAAGCTGTGTGTCCGGGGGAGACATCACATGTCAGCAGGTTCCCTGATGCCCCCTAAGCCACAAAACCAGCAAGTTTTATTAGCAATTTTCAAAGTGGAGGGAGTGTACGAATACAGCGTGGGAGACAGAGACCACATGCTTCAAGGGGCAATAAAAGATCACAAGGCAGAGGGTCAGGGTGAAATCACAATGTCAGGGCAAACTGAGAATTACTAATGAAGTTCCATGTCCTGCTGTGCATGCAGTGTCATCAACAAATATCTTAACAGGATTCCAGAGCAGAGAATCAGTCTTACTAGAATTCACCAGGCTGGAATTTCCTAATCCTAGCCATCCTGGGGGTGCTGCAGGAGGCCAGGGTGTGTTTCATCCCTTACCCGCAACTGCGTAAGGCAGACACCCCTAGAGCGGCCATTTCAGAGGCCTCCTGCTTGGAATGCATTCTTTTCCCAGGGCTGTTAATTACTAATATTCCCTACTGGGGAAAGAATTCAGTGATATCTCTCTTACCTGTTTTTGGTAATAAGAGAAATATGGCTCTGTCCTGCCCGGCTCCCAGTCAGTCAGACCTAATGGTTATCTCCAACGTTCCCTGAACATTACTGTTATCGTGTTCCTTTTTCAAGGAGCCCAGATTTCATATTGTTCAAACACACATGCTTTAGAAACAATTTGTGCAGTTAACACAATCATCACAGAGTCCTGCGGTGACATGCATCCTCAGTTTATGAAGATGACAGGATTAAGAGATTAAAGTAAAGACAGGCATAGGAAATTATAAGATTATTAATTTGGGGAACTAATAAATGTCCATGAAATCTTCATAATTTATGTTCTTCTGCCACAGCTTCAGCAGGTCCCTCTGTTTGGGTTCCCTAACTTCCTGCAACACATAGTTACTTGGAAGTAAAACCCATGGTGGTGCTTGGCTTTAAGAGGTCTTATCAGAGGTTCCTCATGAAGAAGTGTTTCATCAAAGCCAATGTAGAAAGCCTATTTAAGAACAATTATTTGGCCTGCAGTTTGTGCCAGTAATTATTTTAACTATTAAATTATAGACAATTCTGCTGCCAACTCAGGCCTGCTATATATATATATATATATTTTTTACAGAAATGAACAAGGAAAATAGAAAAATTTGTTTCAAATCTTACATTGGCCATTATCTTCTAGTCTCATTAGTTGTCTTTAGAATTTGCATGTATTTTAGACTATCGCTGTTAATTTCTGTGAGCCAATCAGAAATCTCCAGCTACAGCTAAGTAGAAAATATAAAAAAAATTAACATTATAAAGTATGTAACACTATTTTATTCTGGGCAATTATTCTACAGATTGTGCCAGGTAATGAAAGTATATTGTGGACTCATAGTTAAGGGGTGTTTGTCTTTGTGGGGATAAGACTAAGGAAGCTCAGCAAAGCCAAGCCCTATGCATCCACAAATCTCTGGCATAACTATAGCCCTCAGCTATCAGGGCATGTTAGCAGCCTCAGAATTTTTAAGCTGTTTATTTCCTCAGCTGATCTCATTTGAAGACATATATATTGATAACACAAGTTTTTTCTTCTCACATAGAGGAAATCAAACTCCAAATGGTACTGCAGATGAAACCACTTATGAAAACACCGCGTTTATATGAAACCTTATCCTGACCTCAGGCGGAGCTCCAGCTGTTTGGTTTCATGGCACAAGCCCCCTCCCTAGCAGGAAGTAGCTAGAAAGGTCAATTCTGTCTAACAGCACTTAGTTAGGTAGTAGGGTTGGTCTCTCCCTAACAGCAGAGAAAAGTTAGTTAGTTGGGGGCGGGGGCCCTTGGTATAACTTCTAGGAACAAAGATTCAGCTTACCAAAAAAATAGGCTACAGACACGTATTAGTAAACTTGCACAAACCTTCAGCGCACTCACATGAAGAAACACAGTCTGACATAGACAGACCTTTGTTCTTTGTGCACAAAGATATGCTCACAAAGATACGGATTGACGAACAAGAACAACGAGGAAACACCCTCGACTTTTGTATAAGCAATGGACTTCCAGAAATAGTGGCTTTTTTTCGGGTCAGGAAAGTATGCAGTGGGTGACAATAAGTTTTAGTGGGCACTTTTCTGGACACGCTTTGAAATATAACCTGAACCGGTATAAATCATCATGTCAGCCTCCGATTAGTCACGGGTAGAGGTCGTGGGCCAAGCTTTCACATCAGCACTTGTTTGGTCCCAAACAAAAGTCCAAAGCCAAGCTGAGTAAGGCTTTTTCCAAGATCAGTCATCACATTCTTCCATTTCCCAGTACATGAGGACCCCAAATACCAGCGTCACACTGGACAACCAATTTGGGTTTCCACTGTGGAGAGCTATTTTAATTTCCTTCTTAAACTTCAGTTCTAACTTCACTTTGGGTGCACCTTCCTCAAGTTTTTGGGCCCGAGATAAATTACTCTTTGTGATGTCACACAGTGAGAATTTGCAACATGTGGTGCATTGGTGAGACTACAGTTCAAGCCTGAATTGAGCCTTGGGATGCATTAAGTCTTACTTGATCATCTAAAATCTGGACCTGGAATAAAAACTATGTCTCTGCAGGCATTCCACCTTCCAGTGGTCGCCACCACTGGCTGGAAAGGGTTGAAATGGCATCGTTTTGTTTTCTCTGCAGTTCTTGAAGAGTCCTGCTTGCCAAACTTTCAGCAGTTAGAAGCTACAGCTCAAAATTCCTGGATTTTGTAGACCTGTAATTCAGTCACTAATGCGTTTGTCTATCTCTTGCTTTTCCCTCCTTTCCTCTGCCTCTTTGTGGGACCTGCTGTAAAAGACCACGAATGCCACCCACAATTTTTCTACAGTGGTATCTTGTACCATAGTCTGCTTTTGTAGTTATCTTCTGATTTAACGTTTGAGTAATAAACTTGCCTATTAAGTTTTTATTTTAATTTAAATCAGGAGATAGAAAAGATTGTTTCACAAAATCCACAGAATCCTCTCTCAGCCTTTTCATAAAGCCTGAAATATGTAGATTTAGTTTTTATTTCGGTATGGCCAGTTTAGATTACTTAAGAGGTTTGATTCGAGTTTCTTGAAAGCTTTTTAATATGCACATTAGAAAGTGTTGTTGTTTCCACTCATCCATTAATCAGTAGGTCTTTAGTTATGGTTTTTAAGGGGCAATGTCTCCCTTCTTATAGAAGATGGGGCTTCTGTCTCTTTTCCCATCATTTTTTTGGACTGGTTTTCTTCTTTGCATGCCTATATTAAACATGCTATTTGTCTCTGAAACTCTCTGTCGCCTGTGTGGCTTCCTGTTGCACAGCAGTACTTAAGATTTGGCTTAGAAATGATATAACGTGTCCCCATGTAAAACTAAACACCGGGTAACATTTTGGAAAGCCTGTCTGTATTCATCTGGGTTACCAGAATACTTTGCTAGGTCCCAATCTATCTGTTTAAAGTCTTATAATAAAAAGAGAACCAATAATTTAGATGCACCATGTTTACTGCGCATTTTCTTTAGGAGTAACGGTTTAATGGAGGGTTGCTTGGGAGAATTCCAGAAGATAAGGATGATAAAGTGACTAGAGGAGTCTCTGGATAGGGGACACAAGAAAAGCTGGAACATCTGGAAGTTTCTTCTGAGGGTTTCCTGGGGGTTTGTTTGTCTGACTTTTGAGAATTGTTCACTATAGACAAGTCTGATATGCTAAGAAGGCACGGTCAACCTTACAATGCTTACAAATATCTGGGTTGTTTGCAGGACAAAGAAAGTACCTCAGATAATTTGCCTTCCAACTTACAGAAAATATCTAGATGTTGGAAAGTATTGAGAGAGAAAAGTTAGGTAGATGGGATGGATTCTTGCTAAAACTACGTTGAACAAAGAAACGGGCTAAAATATCAGGCTGCAGGCAGATTTTTTAAAAACCTGCCCAAACTTGCAATCCAGTCATAAAAAGGAACAAAGCCTAACAAACAAACATTTTTTGCATTTTTTTGTTACCTAAAATATGCCAACAGATAATCTGATAAAAGAAGAATATTCTGCATAAAAGTAGTTTTCTTTTTAAATAACGCATGTACTTCCAGAAAATAGTCTCTATTTCTTTTACACAGGGGGCTTCAGTGTGCTTCAATGAGCACTTCTCTACTTCTTCTTCTTCTTCTCCTTTTTCTTCTTCTCCTTTTTCTTCTCCTTCTTCTTCTTCTTCTTCTTCTTCTTCTTCTTCTTCTTCTTCTTCTCCTTCTCCTTCTCTTCTTCCTTCTCTCCTCCTCCTCCTCCTCCTCCTCCTCCTCCTCCTCCTCCTCCTCCTTCTTCTTCTTCTTCTTCTTCTTCTTCTTCCTTCCTTCTTCCTTCTTCCTACCTTCTCCTTCTCCTCTTCCTTCTTTTTTTCTGGTTATGCTCTCCACTGTCAGCTGAAACACTATAAATTTTTACTTCAGCTACTTTTCATTCCTGGGTCAAGTTTCTGAGTCAAGCCAACTATTACTTTTTCAAGACTAGTAAGCACACTCTTTTCTTAATTCACAATAACATCAGAACCTGCCTCATAGTGAGAAACACATTTGTCTCCTATCTGTGCAGTGAACAGTCATTTTTTCCCTGTTAAGTATTCAGTCTGCCTTCACTACAGTGAAGAAAAAAAGAGTCTGTTGATACCTCAAAGTAGCAGGCTGATATATATATAGTGGTGCATCCACATGAGTGCAAAAGTGTTCGTAGGAACACACTGAAGACCACTGGGTTACGCAAATAGAGACTATTTTCTGGAAAAGAAGTGTTTTTATACAGAATATTCTTCTTCTTTTATCAGATTATCTGTAGGCATATTTTGGGCCAAAAAAATACAAAAGAGTTTATTTATAAGGCTTTATTCCTTTACATGAGTGAACTGCAGGTTTGTGAAGGTTTATTTTATTTTTTTTTAATCTCCATGAAGCCTGGTATTTCAGTCTGTCTCTTCACTTAAAGTAGTCTTAGCAAGAATCCATCCTATCTACTTAACTTTTCTCTCTCAATACTATTCAACATGTAGATATTTTCTGCAATGGAGAAGGTAAATTTTCTGTGGCACCATGTATGTTACCATATATGGTATGGCAGATTTGTTTGTCCTGCAAACAACCCAGATATTTGTAAACATTGTAATGTTGACCATACTTGTCTATAGTGAACAATTCTCAAATATCAGAGAAACAAACCCCCAGGAAACCCTCAGAAGAAACTTCCAGTTGTTCCAGCTTTTCTTGTGTCCCTTATCCAGAGTCTCCTCTAGTCACTTTATCATCCTCAGCTTCTTCAGTTCTCCCAAACAACCCGCCGTTAAACTGCTACCCCTAAAGAAAATGACCAAAAATCATGTTGCCCCTAAATTCCTGATTCTCTTTTTATTACAAGACTTTAAACAGATAGATTGGGACCTAGAGAAGTATTATGATAACCCGGATGAATAGAGAGAGAGGCTTTGCAAAATCTTACCCGAATTTTGATTTTGCATGGCGACATGTTATGTAATTCCTAAGCCAAATCTTAAGTACTACCAAGCAACAGGAAGTCACACAGGGAACAGAGAGATTCAGAGGCAAACAGCATGTTTAATATAGCCAGGCAAAGAAGAAAACCAGTCAAAAAAAAAAGGTGGAAAACAGACCAAAGCCCCATTTTCTATTTATATATATTTGCTACATGTTCTGAGAAAGCAATATATTAGAATACTGAGTAGGAGTATAGGAGCATTTCTTCAAATTCTTTGCTTTACTTTTATTTCTGAGGATTTTGTCCTAAGTTTTTTTTTTTTTTTTTTTTCCTTTTTTTACTCAAGACCAAACAACACTGAGCCAGTGTCAGCCAGCTCAAATCAATAGGATGACTTCCAGCATTATAAGACTCAGGTGACAGGCTGGATAGAGAGAACTTTGACAATCCCCCAACATCCTCAGTTGTTGAAAATATCGGCTCTATTCCAATTCATTTTTCTTCACAAAGCAGCTTATGCACACACAGACTTAGAATCGGTCTTGAGAAAATTGAAAGTTTCTGGCCAAGGATACACCTCAGTGTTATCTAAAGCCTTCTGAACTAAGGCCAGTCAATGACAGTTCATCAGGGTGTTGGCACCAGGAATTCCAGAATTTTCTATTTTGTTTTCTTGCCTTTCTGTTTATGGCAATCACGTCTCTCATTTTTTCTTTGTATGCAATGTTGCAACCAGGAGATATATTCTTATTGGGTGAATTCAGTTGGTGCTTTAGTAATCAGGAATGTTATTCAAATGTTGCTGTTTTGGTGGTGTCTTGGAAGCAAACGAAATTCAAGTTACTGTCTAAATTTTAACTTGGTAAAAACCTTTTTGGGAACCAATGATAGACATCTAGAACACTGTAAAAAAAGCTTTCTTACCCCGAGTGAATATTCTCTTCTGCATTTTTTTCTTCTCCTTCTTCATTGTCGTATTAATCTAAGAGGCATAGTGCAGGGAACATTTACCCAGCCCTAACCTTCCTTTTCTAACTTTTGACAGAAAAGTGTTTGTAATCAGAGTTTTCATCTAATATTTCAGATCCTACGTCGCCACCTAGTAAGACAGGATTTTTCTCTGTGTAGAGCCTTGTCAGCGCTTTGCCTAAAATGTCTAGTTTCCTACTTTCTCTTCTTCCAATGTCTCGCTAATAATTATGACTCTATCTACCATATGTAAGTAGAAAATCTCCACCTTCAACAGTCAAAAAGAAGCTGCCCTTGAGAGACAAATTCCAACCTCATTGCTGATGGTTTTATAAAAGAAGGAAAGGAATGGAATCTTTTTTTTTTTTTTTTGAGGCAACTGTTCTGCATCCAGCTACATTGATATCTAAATAAGAAGAGAATGTTAAGTTTCAAAGTCAATCTGCCTTATTTATGATGATGTCAGTGTCTTGCTAGGACCATAGTAAGGGAAGCCAGGGATAGTATTAAAAACTCAAACTCTATTAAAGACTCTTGCTTCAGTCTAAGTACTGCATAATCTCTCTTTGGCTTCCCACATACCTGGAAGTTTTTAGGTTGAATGGGCTTAGGAGACAAACAAGGAATTTTATACACACACATATATATATATGAAGAACGCTAAAGCTTAATGTTGTATAATTTACATTATTTTGTTGTGGTTGGTCTTTCTCCTTTTTTTCTTTCTACCAACTTTCTTATTCACACTTTCTTTTGAGTTTCTTTCTCCTGAGAAATCACCACCAAAAATAAAACTTGTGTAGATTTGTGTATATTTTGTACTGTTCCTACCTATGACCCTCTTCGCCTTTGCTTTGGCTCTCCTAGCTTCTTAAAACACTAATTGGCTTATTATTTGTTTTCTTCTTGTACCATTACTTCTTCATTCTACCTGCAGGATCATTTCTTTTTATTTTATTTTAGTTTACTTTTTTTGAGAGAGAGTCTCTGGCAAAATCTTGGCTCAATGCAACCTTGGCCTCTTGGATTCAGGTTATTCTCCTGCCTCAGCCTCCTGAGTATCTGATATTACAGGCATGCACTACCACACTCAGCAAGTTTTAGAATTTTTAATTGTGATGGGGTTTCACTGTGTTGCCAAGGCTGGTCTTCAACTGACCTCAAATGACCTGCCCCCTCAGCCTCCCAAAGTGCTGCAGTTACAGTTGTGAGATGCCACACCCGGTCTGATCATTTTCTTTACTAAATCTACATCCTGCTTGTCTTAGTCCCAGATATGCCACTATCAATTCACTTATTTATTTTCTGTGATAGGAAGACTCATGGAAAGAGTTGGCCCAGACAAGGTTTAATTTTATTTTTCTTAACTCTCCTTTCTTAAGGCATTTACCCTGTTTTTTAGAATTGTATCTTATACTTGTCACTAAATCCCATATATCACTTGTCTATTGCATATTATTCAAACAGTCCACGTGTATCTGTAAAACTGATTCACACCCTTATTCTTGAAATACTATTTTGCTTTGGATTACATGGCTCAACTTTCCGCTGATTTCTCTATTTAATTGTCGGTGTGTTTTGTTTCATTTTATCTCATAGATGTCTGTTCGTTAGACCACAATGTAACTACACAGAATACCTCTTTCTCCTTCCCTTTCTCCTTCCCCTTTTCCCTTCCCTTTTTCTTTTCTTTCCTTTTCTTTCTTTAAGAAAGTGTTCTGTTACCCAGTCTGGAGTGCAGTAGTGAAACCTTGACTCACTACCGCCTCAATTGCTGGGCTCAAGCAACTTTCCTGCATTGGTCTCCTCAGTAGCTGAGACTACAGATGCACACCACCACACCTGGCTTTTTATTGATGTTGTTTTGAGAAAAAAGCCTCTTGAGTTTTAAACCTGTAGTTCTAAGGAATTCAACCAGTGGTACGATCTCTGAATTTCTATACATTGTGCTTTTTTTTCTTACGTGTGCACCAAGATTAAGACAGTTAAATTTAAAACTTCCCCTGAACTTCTTTACAATTTCTACATGCCTCTCTGTTCCATAATTTTTTGCCCAAAAGTACATCCCCTATATAACATAAAAACTGGGGATATTCCAAATACAATTATTTTCCCTCATCTCTTTCATATTTTATCTATAACAACTTTTTTATTACGTACCAGCTACAAATTTTTTTTCTTGTTGCTGTTTATGCATTAAAGGTGAGGTCATCATTTATTGTTCCCTAAATGATAGTATCAACATCTTAATTTACTTCCTTATTCTGTGTTACCCTGTTCAATTTATTTTTCATTGAGGGTCTAGAATTATTCTACTTTTCCACGAATAAAACACATCTCTTTTCTTTGCGTTTCTGTTCTTGTTCCTTTCTGCTTTACTATTAACTGTTACTTTATGAAGTGAGGAGCCATTTCAGTGTTATTTACTATTATGTCCACCATTTTAAGCTAGAATTCTGAGATACAATAATGTCTTTCTAAGTGTTTAATATTATGATAAATAATACAACTTTGTAATTTCAGTATTAAATTTTCGAATACTAAGTCGATAGAGTATTTATGAAACAATATTTTAGTTGACTTACAGATAAGCTTATGCTATTTCTTCAGTCACTCCTTCCATTTCTATCCATCCTAGCTATAAGACATTTGGAGGTGTGAACTTGACATATTCTTCTCTATACTTGAGAGCCTGTTGAAGTTAAATGAATAAAGAAATGTATGCTTACCATTTAATTCATATAAATAAATATAAATGTTTAAAATTTAGAATGTATTTAAATGTTTTATTACTTAAATGTATTATTACAGTTATTATTTACATTGTTTTATTATTCAAAACTCAACATGGGAAACAAATGTGGAAAAATCTGAAGTAATTCATTATTTATCGTTCCTTTTATCATAGAGGTCACAAGCCTTCTCCTTACTGGTTAGGGCCATATTTCCAGAACAGTCGTAACATTTCACTTTTCATTTCCCAGTGAATTCTGAGGAGTGTCTTTTGAACTCTATATTGATATGCTACAGCCACCCAGTGTAATTCTGTCTTCTTAGGAGGGTATGACACTACAAGATGAATATGATAATGTCCTAAAAAATCACCCTTACATTTAATTATATAAAACACCACTAAGGTAATAATAACATATGAGCTGCACGTTATGTAGTCTATTTAGAGACTTAATTTTTACACTCAAATACTTTAGTTAGAGACTGTGAGATTAAACTGGCCCAAGATGGAACTTAATTATTTGTAACAACTACCATACTGTGGTGAAATGAAGTAACTGAACTCTAATAATTTGGAAAACAATAAAGTCATATCACTTAAAAGTTGCTAACAAAAACATATATTTCTTAACTATTTCTTATTACATGAAAGACAGAATGGCTTTCACGATAATGATGGAAGCAGTGTCAAATAAAATCTTACAAAACAATCTGGACGTAATGGCTCATGACTGTAATCCTAGCACTTTGGGAGGCTGAGGCAGGTGGATAACTTGAGGTCAGGAGTTTGAGACAAGCCTGGCTAACATGGTGAAACTCCCTCTCTACTAAAAATAAGAACATTATCTGGGCATGGGGATGCATGCCTGTAATCCCTGCAACTCAGGAAGCTGAGACAAGAGAATCCCTTGAACCTGGAAGGCAGAGGCTGTAGGGAGCCGAGATCACACCACTGCCCTCTGGCCTGGGTGAGAGAGTGAGACCCCGTCTCACAAAAACCTCTCTGAACATTAAAAAGCAAGGTAGATTTAATCAAGTTTCTATTTTATGCTGTCATTAAAGTTAATTGGGTTAAAAGTGAAGAGATACAAGGAAGAGAAAACAACCTCAGACTTGATTTTTGGAGCTCTGGAATCTAATAACGTAACTCAGGGGTGCGTTTAATGAATAAAGACCTGACCTCTAAGTTTGGGCAAGACAGTATGTGGCATTTTAACTGCCCATCATCACCCACTCCATGGCTTCATCGCAACTGTGAGGAAGATTAAATTCTAGATGCAGATTTTGATGCATGTGTGGAAATACGGAGCTTATCTCAAATAATTGTGGTTGCATGATTTAAAATGTCTGAGATTCCCTTGGAGATTATTTGCTCAGAGGCTTTTCTTTAGCCCACCTCAGAGCTTTCTTGGGGGCAGAAGTTGACTCCCAGGAGGCATTTGTGGAAAGGAAACATACTATTCAGAGCTACCAGTAGCAAAGAATAATAGTCAGGTCAAGCAGTACACAAACAAAATGCCTGGAAAGAAGAGGCTGGTGAAGAAAATTGATGCCAAAAATCAGCTTTGAAAAACTCTCACAGTTTATTGCTGTTTATTTTGGATTGGGTTTTAAATAGACACAGAACTTGCCCCGTGGCCTACTGCAGTGGCAACCTCCTTGGGTTCAAATGATCTTGCCACCTCAGCCTCCTGAGCATCTCACCTCTCTGGACTCCACCAATCCTCCCCCCTCAGTGTTTCACAGTACAGACATGGGCCTCCAAAACTAGTTACTTTTGTATTTTTTTTTTATACAGAAGAGATCTTGCCATGTTGTCAAGGCTGGTCTCGTACTTCTGGGCTCAAGTGATTTGTTCTCTTAAGCCTTCCAAATTGGTGGGATTACAGATATGAAGCACCACACCCAGACTCCTACTGGTATATTTAGAAGGATATAAGTATGTCCATTTTTGGATGCATGCATGGAGAAGACCCTAAAACTTTTCACTTTTCCCTGACTTCGGACTAAACACTAGAGTTTCTGAAAGAGTTCATATGCAAATTCTGGGCAGTTTTTTTCTTTTCTTTCTTTTCCTCTTTTTCTTTTCCTTCCTTGGATTGTTTTTTGTTTTTTGTTTTTTTTTAAATGTGTCAAGGACAGTAGATGACCAAAAGAATGACAGAACACAGGTTAAGTGGCCATATATGACAAAGAACACAGACTACAAAACTAGCTTTAAAGAGTCGTTAAACAAGTACACAACCCACAAACTAAGCAATTGTGGAGGTCAAGAATTTGTTATCTGAATATGCTGAATAATATCCAAAGTGACCAAAGTTCAACAATAAAATAAAATGCATTCAAAGATAAACACAAAAAAGCACATTCAAAGAAAACATAATTAAAAGAAACTATTTCAGAAAGCCCAGGCATGGTACTAACTATGGAAATATTTCAATTCTCTTCATTTTAATGTTCTCAAAGACCTAAGGGAACCCAGTAGAACAGTGACTCAAAAATTGAAAATACCAATAAAGACATACACATTATTTAAAAAATGAAATCAATAATCTGTAACTAGAAAGACTGAATAGCTTGTGTGAGCATGCAAAAAGAGTAAGGAAGCAACTCGAAGATGGATTATTTGATATTATTCAGTGTATGAAACAAAAAGAGAAACAAGAATAATGAACAAAACTAAGGTTGCCATGGGATTCCATCAAGAATGTCAACATAATCATAATGGGAGTTCCACTGAAAAAAGAGAAATATAGTGGGAAGAAAAAGAATATTTGAATGAACAGTGGCTGAAACTTCACAAATGTGTTGATAGATGGAAATCTACTGATCCCAAGTACCTCCAAAGAAAAAAAAAATACTCCAGGAAGAATAAACTCAAAGATATCCACACTGAAACACATGCACTGAAATTGACAGAAGACAAATAAATAGAGAACTTTAAAAGAAGCAAGACAGAAGTAACTGATCACATGCAAGTTATCATCCATGACATTAACAGTCAATTTCTCATTAAAAACTATGAAGGAAATAAGTTACTGTGATGAGATCTTCAAAGTGCTGAAATAAAAATATTAAGTCAATCAGAAACTCAATATCTGTACAAAGCAAAGTTTAAATTTATGAGCAAGTAAGGCATTCCCAAGCAAACAGAGTTAAAGAGAGTACATTACTACTAGATCAGCCTTACAAAACATGATAAAAACATGTAAGGGATGAAAGTAAAATAGTACCTCACGTGCAAATAAAGAAATGAAATAAAGAACTTCAATAAAGTAATTATGCCAGGAAATAGAAAAGCCAATATTATCGTATATGGGGTTTCTGTGACTACATTTTTCTACTGGATTTAAATTACAAGAGGAAAGACACAGTATCTCACAACTGTAATCCCAACCAAGGGTGGGGATTTCCTTGTGCCCAGGAGTTTGAGACCAGTCAGGACAACAAAGTGTGACCCTTTCTCTACAGAAAATCAACAAAATTAACCAGCTGTGGTGGCATACACTTCTGTCCCAGGTACATGAGGGGCCGAGGTGGAAGGATACCTTGAGCCCAGGAGCTCAAGGCTGTAGTGAACCATGTTTAGCCTATGTGACTGAAACGCTGTCTCAATGAAGTAAAATAAAATTCAATAATAAAATGAAGAAATGACAAAGAATAAAACAATTACGTATCTGGGTTGTTACTACATATTGCATAACAAACAATTTTTGACAAAAAAACATAGAAAGGTAGGGAGAGCAATATGGGAAAATGATTTTTGTATAATGTCAATACTCAGTTATTGTAATTCACACTATATTATTATAAATTTAATATATTTATTATAATACCATTAATAGCCAATAAGAAAATAACTTCAAATATACTGAAGAGAAATGAAGGAGTCAAAATGGCACACTAGAGAAACAAATGCAAATATGAGCAGTTTTGGAGGAATGAAATATAACAAAAACAATAAGAAAACTTGTAGAATAAAAGGACAAAAATAGGAAAATAAATTCTTGTCAGCAATTAATTTCAGTCCAAATAAACTCCAGTTAAATGTCAAAGACTGGCAGAATAACATTTTAAATGTTTTAAAAGTGAGGGAAAAAATAATGCAAACAGTAACCAAACAGAGGTAGAATTACTAGACAAATATCAAAATTGCTTAATTGATCAAGAAGATATATCATTTACATATATACCTAATAACAGATCCTCAGCATATATGAAACAAAAATGAATCGATTTGAGGAGCTAGACAGTTCTACAATAATAATAATCATTGGAGATTTCAACAACCCGCATTCAACAATGTGTGAAGTGACCAAATCCAAGTTCAATGAGAAAACAAAGGTCTTGAAAAGTAGTATAAACCAAATAAGTCTCTCAGACATATACAAAAGACTCCACAAGATGACTACACATTCTTCTGAAGTGCATGTGTGTTATTCTCTGTGCTATCTTCAGAATAGACTTTATGGTAGGCCACAAAGCAAATCTAATTATATCTAATATTATTGAAATCACATATAATGCTTTCTCCAACCACAATGGAATAAAACTAGAGACCCATTTTCTTTTCTTTCTCTTTCTTTCTTTCTTTCCTTCTTTCTTTCTTTCTTTCTTTCTTTCTTTCTTTCTTTCTTTCTTTCCTTCCTTCCTTCCCTCCCTCCCTCTTTCTTTCTTTCTCTCTTCTTTCTTTCTTTCTTTCTTTCTTTCTTTCTTTCTTTCTTTCTTTC